>NC_138378.1:27623756-27660302 GCF_054177405.1 Leptonychotes weddellii | reverse complement strand
ACAATTTTTAAAATGGCATTCTCACATTTGTTTTTTTTTTAGATTTTATTTATTTATTTGAGAGAGAGAATGTGAGAGAGCATGAGAGAGAGGAAGGTCAGAGGGAGAAGCAGACTCCCTGCCGAGCAGGGAGCCCGATGCGGGACTCGATCCCGGGACTCCAGGATCATGACCTGAGCCGAAGGCAGTCGCTTAACCACCCGAGCCACCCAGGCGCCCCCATTCTCACATTTCTAATAATTTTTGCTTTATATATTTAGTTTCCTTTTTTATTTTATTTTATTTATTTATTTTTTTTTAAAGATTCTATTTATTTATTTGACACAGAGAGAGACAGCGAGAGAGGGAACACAAGCAGGGGGAGTGGGAGAGGGAGAAGCAGGCTTCCCGCAGAGCAGGGAGCCTGATGTGGGGCTCGATCCCAGGACCCCGGGATCATGACCTGAGCCGAAGGCAGACGCTTAACGACTGAGCCACCCAGGTGCCTCTAGTTTCCTTTTTTAAAAAAAATGTAATCTCTACACCCACTGTGGTCCTCAAGCTCAATGCAGGGCTCAAGCTCATGACCCTAAGATCAAGAGTCACACCTCTACTGACTGAGCCAGCCGGGCACCCCAGTTCCCGTGCTGTTTTGTGCTTACATGTTTGTAACTGTTACATCTTCTTCGTATACTGTGACATTTATCATGAACCTCCTTATTCTATTTAGTGCTTTAACATTTTATTTATTTATTTATTTGACAGAGAGAGAGACAGTGAGAGAGGGAACACAAGCAGGGGGAGTGGGAGAGGGAGAAGCAGGCTTCCCGCCGAGCAGGGAGCCCGATGCGGGGCTCGATCCCAGGACCCTGGGATCACGACCTGAGCCGAAGGCAGACGCTTAACGACTGAGCCAACCAGGAGCCCCTAGTGCTTTAACATTTTAAGTTTCATATTGTTTAATATCAAAATTACCACACTTTATTAATAGTAATAGCTGTAGTAGTAGAAGGAGGAGTATTTGTATCAACTCAATATCTCTTTGCCCATCTCTTTATTGCCAGTCATTCTTTAACAATATATTTCCACTGTGTTTTTTGTACACAGCATATAGCTAAATTTCACATTTTAACTTTGACATTTCTGTATTTTATTGGTATAATTCTATTTGAACTTACTGTATTAAGTGATATTTTTTATTTTATTCTTTTTTCATTTTTCATATTACTTACTTTGTTATATCTAGTTTACCTTTTTAAAACTTTTTATTAATTTGATGAAATTGTGTTCATTTCCTCCTTCCTTTCCCTTCTCTGCCCAGTTAGGTAGGGAATATCATTGAACTTTCCTCAGATTTCATAATTAAACAAATATAATTCTATTTTAAAAACAAGATACCAGCCATTCCTCTCACTACTCCAGACTTTCCCCTCAATATGTTGAGACAAGCGTAATACTTGCATTTCTTCATCTTTTCAGATGACATTTAGAAAGCTGCTACTTCCCAACCCCCACCTGTCACCCTATTACTCCTAAATTTTGCAGAGAGAACTTAATACTCTTCATCCCGGCTGATCACTTGAATTTCTCTTACAGTATGTTTCTTCTATGCATAAGCCCTTGCTGAATATTTATACCACACAATTTTACACTGTGTATTATTCTGTGTGCACTTTTAAAGGTCCACTGGTCACCACTGTTTCCTCTTTTCTTTACCCTCTCTCAACTTGAAATCTCTGTTCTGAGTCATTTGTTTTTGGACAGGGTTCTTTCTTGAGAATTTCCCTAAGAAACAGTACATTCTGATGCCTATCATATCCACAAAAATCTTCCTTTTACCCTGACATGTCAGCGAAATCTTGGCTGAGTAGAGGATCCTTGGGTTGCTGGGTTTTTTAAATTTTTGAACAGGACATGTTAGCCCACTGTCCATTAGCTTCCTCTGTTGCATATTAAAAGTCTGTTGTCAGTTTGATTATTATTTTTCCTGTGTAACTGCCTAGTTTGTTCCTTTTTTTAGTTTTTTTTTTTTTCCAGTTCTTTCAAATATCAACATCAGCCATCCTTTCCTTTGGTTCACTTGCTGAATATTTTAATTTAAAAATCACATTTTTATAGGGATGCCTGCATGGCTCAGTCGGTTAAGCATCTCCCTGAGCATTAGGCTCAGGTCATGATCCCACGAGCCCTACATCGGGCTCCTTGATCAGCAGGGGAGACTGCTTCTCCCTCTGCCTACCAATCCCCCTGCTTGTGCTCATCCTCTCTCTCTCTCTGACAAATAAATGAATAAAATTTAAAAAAAAATAAATAAAAATCACATTTTTATAATTGTGATTAGCTGGTACGATGCCCATATTTTTTAGAGAACTGGCCTTAAAATACTTTCACAAAGTAGAAAAGTAGATAAAGCAAGGGTTCAATTGAGGTTAGAAGAGAGCAAGTATGCGTTTTTTAGAGCTGGATCCTGAAGTATGTAGGCGTGATAGGACGTGGTGTCTGGAGTTGGCTTTAAAATACTTAGTAGGGAAGGAAAGGAGGTAGATGTAGCCTGTGGGAAAATCTTTATAGTTGCTGAATCTGGGTGATGGGCATGTGGGAATTCACGGTACTTTCTACTTTGTATGTGTAAATATTCATCATAAGCCTTAATAATATTTTAGTTCCACATTTTTTTTTAAGATTTTATTTATTTATTTGACAGAGAGATAGACAGAAGAGCACAAGCAGAGGGAATGGCAGAGGGAGAGGGAGAAGCAGGCTCTGCACTGAGCAGGGAACCCAATGCGGGACTCGATTCCAGGACCCTGAGATCATGACCTGAGCCGAAGGCAGACGCCTAACCATCTGAGCCACCCAGGCGCCCTCCACATTTTCTGTGCTGCTCTTACATCTTGCTAGGCGTTGTTATTAATTTTTTGCTCCTATTGGGGTGTGATAGCTAACTGAGCAAAGTCGAGGACGAATGACATGGGAGAGCAGTTGGAGAGGATGACAAACACGTCAATGTGGTTGGAGCATAAAGTGTGAGCCGGAGAGAAGTCAGTCATGAAGACGGCACCTTAGGTAAGAGCTAGTTAATGGACAGCCTTGTAGGCTGGAGTCGATGATGTTGACCCTTCATTTCCTATCCCCCTGGGCTACCTGAGTTCATCTGCAGCTCAGAGAAAGACGGTTTCCAGCCCACAGATAGCTTCCTACCTCAAGCGTATGTACGGTTTGCTTTTTCTCTGCTTCAAGCTTGGGCATCACAGGAGTTTGCTCAGTTGAAGGCAGGGGTACACAGCAGTGGAAGATGCAGGGATTTCACCTCTACCAGTGCAGGACTGGTAACGGTGGGTCATGCCCCCAACTTCCGCCCTCCGCTGGGATGACTCTAAGGCCCCTTCTGCGTAGTGTTCCAGAGAACTCACAGGATGGAGCTCCAGTTGCCCACGGCAACAAACTGCTTATGATTGCCCCTTTACTTCGCCTTCCTCCTTCCCTTGCCCACTTCCTCACTCCCTCCCTGGTGCTTCCTAGGATTACTTCCCAAATAAAGTATGTGGTGATTTCACAATACATTCACAAATTCTTTGACACGCCTTCCTTCAAAAGGTGGAGCTGATTTCCCTCCCCTTGAGGGCGATGGCTTTCATCACTTATGTCTAATGAATAGAATGTCGCAGCAATCACAAGGTGTGTCTTCGAGTCTAGGTCACACAAGATAGGACAACTTCTACGTTGTTCTCCTGGATCGTTTGCTGTGGGGGAAGCCACTCACCATGTTGTGAGGACACTTGAGCCACCCTATTGAGAGGTCCAGGCTGTGGGGCAGAACTGAGGCCTCCTGACAACACCTGTGTGCATGAGCCACCTTGGAAATGGGTTCTCCAGCCCCGGTTAAACCTTCAGATAGACTGCAGCCCCTATGAGAGCTCTTGAGGCAGAACCATTTAGTTAAGCCACTCCCAAATCCCTGACCTACAGTAAATGTATGAAATAACCAGCATTTATTATTGCTTTAAGCTAACTTTCGGGGGAAATTTTTCATATGGCAATAGTTAATTAATATACAGATTCTGCTTTGGGGGTAAAGCCAAACTAAGACATGGGAGGCTTCAGGACCTAATCCTATAGATGTAGGGAGTTGCAAAAGAATTTTAAGGGGGAAGCCCCCAGCTCCAACCAGTAGATCCCACCTTGGGTCTTTTCTCTCTTCAGGATGCCCACTCTCACCCATGGCTGTGGCTTGCATTATCATCCAAGGGGGGCACACACAAATTGGCTCTCTGCCAAAATGAAAGCTTTCTGACTGTTCTCTTGACTCTGAGACCCATTAAAATTTTCTGTTGGTATTCTCTAGTACAGGCAGTCCAGGGGGTGACTTTATTCCTACCCAGGATCAGTTTGGCCCAGCTCCTCTGCAGGCTGCCCCCCAGCTTCCTCCCCCTCATGCCAGTTGCTTGCCAGCTCAGAGTGCCGGGCCACCGTGTGGTGCCTGGGGGTCCGTGTCCCTGTCTGACCGTGTTCTCAGACCCCTGGCTGCTTTTGCTTCTCTGGGGCCGATGTCCAGCTGCTCTTTTCTCTGCACACCAGAGCCTCTGAAACTGCCCCTTATACGGGATGTCTGAAGACTGCATCCTTGAGTGGGACGCGTCCCCCAGAACTGAAGCCGTATCGCATCCCCCACCCCCTTCCATTCTAGGTGACCTGTGATGAGTGATGAGTTCCTGAAATGGTCTCCTGAGGCAGCCACACTCACCTTGCCATCCCAGGTGGCATCCGTGGTTCCCAGAAACCCTGGAAGTAGTCTGTCCCTCCTGCCAACACCTGTCGACATGTTGGAGGAAGGCTGCCTTTCTGTGCACCCCATATGATGGACAGAATGATAGCCTTCCCTGCTATGGGAGATGCTATCAGTGTCCACTCGCGTCCTCTAGGCCCTGGGCACTCACTCGACTAATGCTGCTCTCTGGGAACCTTTCAAGCAAACAGGAAGAGCCTGGGGTGGGGGGACAACACCCACAGGAGAAGCTCTCAGCCAATGGCTGAAGGGAATCGGTAGACAGCTTCCTCATCCATTGGGTGGGTAGCTGAGGTGTGTTCTACACTTTCTCCCAGAATCCCCAGCAGGACTGAGCCCCAGTTGCCCACAGTGGTAACGTGCTCCACATGCCCCGTGTTGGTGTCCTTCACTTCCCCGCTCCCCACCTCCCACCTAAGCAACTTGCACTGGCGTCGGTGTCTTGGGGTCTGCATTTGAGGGGACCCAAACCCGGACACCCGTGGTTATCACTGAACTTCACAGGTGCCTCATCCTGGAAGTGGGAAAAGGAGGAGGATGTAGAATACTCTGGAGCTTCTACAAATAATTTTCTCAAACAAACTAGAACAAAAATCCTCTTTCCAGTCCCATGCAGAGTTTATCTCCTCCTTTCAGTTTCTCTGAAGCTGACAGAGAATTGTCCTCTCATGTGGCAGCACGGTGCCGATTCCACTTAGTCACCTGGGGTCTGATGTCTTCAGGGGTCTGTGTCAGGGTGGGACTGGGGAAAGGAGAACAGGTCTCCCAGGGCATCACAGGTTATGGCCACAAGCAAAAACCCTCTGGTAGGCTTTGGGTAAGCCGATGACTAGCCATACTAAACCTTTCCTCAGACCTCGCCTCCCAAGTTCCCGACCCTAGAGCCAACAGCTTACTCAACATAACCACAGGATGCGTCTCAAACTGGAGGCATCACCTTCCCTCTCCACCAAAGATGCTTCTCTTCCAGCTCCATTGCCCTCGCTTGCAATTCCTCTCCTCTCTGGTCTCTTGGACCCAGTCTGTCACCAACCCCTGTGACTCCTGCCCTGCAACCACCTCCTGAATCTATCCTCTCTTCTGCACACCCGTTGTTACCTCTGTCACACTGATTAGTGTTATGTGGCATCACCACTGGTAACCCTGAAACGTGACTGTAGCTGAGTCGGCCCGGAGTCCACATCCTTTGACACATGACTGTGGTTTCTCTCACTAGAGGTGCGGTGTTCTTCCCATGCCTTGGCTTTGGGCCTGGCCGTGTGACCTACTTTGGCCAACGAGATGTTTTAAAGACTTGAAATGTGCTTGTGGGGCGAGACGAGCTCTCTTGTGCCTCAGCCATCACTATGAGGAGAACATACCCTGGCTCGCGCACGGGTCTCTGGAAGGGGAGAGAATGCAGAGCAGAGCTTGAGGCCTGCAGAGCTGTCCCAACGCGCCCCCCGCCCCCCCCCCCCCCCAGTGATAAGTGTTTTCAGCCCTGCGTTTTAGGGCTGTGTGTCGCACCACAGAATTGTGGCAATAGACGACTGACACACCTCTGTGGTTTAAGCGATCACAATTTCGTTCCTTCACAGTAATAACCTCTCGGCTGGTTTCCATGTTCTAATCTTACCCCTTGATAATCCACTCTCTAAACAGTAGCCTGAACAGAGGCTCCAGCCTCTCATCGTGGTCTCCATCATGTTCCCTGTTTTGTGGCTTCAGCTCATGACTTTTCTGATCTCTCAACGATCTTCTTTCAGATGTTACCTCACCAACGTCTCCCACCAGGGAGGTGAGGTCCCATGGCGCTATGAAATCCACGATTGAAGGTTCTCACTGCAACATGGATGAAACCCCAGCTCCTCACTGTGGCCTGCAGTACGAGGCATGGCCTGGCTTCTGTCACTTCACCTGTGTCCATCTCCCCGCACCCTCTCCCTGCTCCTCGGCACACCACTTTCACCATTCCCATGCAACTAGAGCCGCCCGGCGGGACGCTGGAACTTTCTCTGTCTAGTCACTCAGCTGTTTCCAGACCCTCCTCCCCATCCCTCCCCTGCGGCCTGGGCCTGGGGAGGAAGAGGTTAAGGTTGCTGGAAGGCCTGGACAGCCCAGGCCTGTTCTCAATCAGGGCACAGCAGGAAGGCGTGGGGCTGCTTGCTGGGTCCGGGAAGTCTCCACAGCAGAGAGATTAGGTGGAGTGTGGGAGAGAACATGCTGAATGTTCGTCTCTTTGCACAGCGGAGGATGGGGTGGGCCAGGGCCAGCAAGGAGGGGCGGTCAAGGCCTTGAGGTGGTAAAGCCCTGAGAGTTGGCTTTGTGAGTGCAGAGAGTTGGCCAGGTCTGGCTGGAGGGTCGGCATCTCACATCGGCTCCTGCTGGCTGAGCTGTCCTGCCCTCTCCGCCTTGGCTCCTTCCAGAGGTTTCTTGGCCCAGGAAGCATGTCGGTCCTCCAAGAAACGTCCCCCAGCTGGCTCTTCTCAGCTGGGCTGCATCTCCTGCATCAGGAGGCCTTGACTTCCCTCTGGCCCTGCAGCTTGAACAGTGTTCAAGGCCTAGGGCCGGGGGAGCCGTGTTCCTGAGACACCACGGGAGCCAGGGACCTTGACGCGTCCTCAACTTTGTTTCTTGGCTGCATAAATGGAACATAAAACACAGCTCACCTCCCACCTTCTGTTCCAGCCGCCCCAGACCACACACGGCTCTCTGCCACGGCCAGGCTTTCCGTGGCTTTGAACCTGCTACAGCTCTGTCCGGAGTGCCCTTTGCTACCTAAGGAACTCCTGATCGCCTTTTAAGACTCAATCCAGGGGCGCCTGGGTGGCTCAGTCGTTAAGCGTCTGCCTTCGGCTCAGGTCATGATCCCAGGGTCCTGGGATTCAGCCCCGCATCGGGCTCCCTGCTCAGCGGGGAGTCTACTTCTCCCTCTCCCACTCCCCCTGCTTGTGTTCCTGCTCTTGCTATGTCTCTCTCTGTCAAATAAATAAATAAAAAATCTTAAAAAAAAAAAAAAAGACTCAATCCAGATGTTACCTCCTTCTTGCGGTGCCCCCCTTCCTGTACCTAGTCCCGTCTTTCTAGGCGCTTCCGCGGAGCAGCTGAAACTATCAAAGCAGGGGCTTCCACTACTAGCATCCCCTCGGAGCACCTGACCGCCTTCTTAAAACTGAACATGGCCCGAGGCCTGGCTCTGGATTTATAGTCATCTCCTAGGTGGAGTCAGTGCTGCTGGTCCATGGACCACAGTCCGAGAAGCAAAGATTTAAAGCATTTTATCTCATTCTCTCACTTGTCTGACAAGCTACACGTGAAACTGTTTTAAAAAATACAACTTACCCTCTCCTTTGCACTCCCATTCAGCTAGTAGCAGAAATCATACTGGTTAATTTCTGGTAAACTTGGTCATTCCAGGTTAAATCTGGTTAATTCTAAATTTTCCTTTCTCTCTGCCTCCCCCTCTCCCCCCATTTTCTCTAGGATCTCATCTCCGTTTTGTTGCGGATGTTGTGGTGGTGATGGGGGGGGGGGGCTTATATGGCATCTTGGCAGTTGGGGGATGGGAGGAGGCATCTGATGCTGGGTGGATGGCATGCTTGTTGTGGGTACAACATCCTTCCACCCTGGCTCCCCCAAGATGTCTGAGTTCCCCTATGGTCCTCGGCATGGCCCAGACCACTGCCTTTTTGTGGGTCCCCTTGTCCCAGCTGTGAACTACCCTCAGGTCCCTCAGCTTTCTCCCATCTGGCTTCCATGCCCTTCTCTGGAGTAAGGGGAATTTCAGCTGTCTCCCACACACTACCCCCCCCAGCAGCCCCCAGGAGTTTTGTGTACCTGCCTAGGTCCCTCCCTTCCCAAAGATGCCCTAGGCAGCCCCCAGGTCACAGGTACCAGCTTATTGCAGGCCCCTTATGGGAAGTGGCACAGTTCCTCCTCACTTTCAGGTCCCAAACTGACCTGAAATCTGAGGGCCTTCTTGTCCACTCCCCCATTCTCCTGGATTCTAACCCTAGAGAAGAGGCGGCCTGTGGACCCCTCAGAAATCCCCACCAGCTACTAACTGACTTGCTTCAAGTTCTGGTCACCCTCCCTCCCCACTCCCTGCCTCCCATAGGGCTACGTTTACTTTGTAATTTTGTTGACGAGTTAATATATGCATATGGAACAAGTCATTCACATAGTACAAAAGAACACTCAAATTATTAGACAATTTATTTAATCTTCTTATCTAAGACAATGTCATTCAAGTCTCCACCACAGTGATGGCAAATCCGCACGACTCCACTCTGTCTTATCTCTTTTCTCTCCTCTCCTCCCCTCCCCTCCCCTCCTCTCCCCTGCCCTCCTATCCCCTCCGCTCCTTCCTCTCCTCTCCTCAGTTCTGGTTGGTTGTTACTATTGGTTCTAGGGCTTTATTTCTCTGTGGGGATGAATTAATGTGTTTCTGGGAGACAGATCTTCTTTGTGCAAGACAGTCGAGCGCTTTGCACTTTGCTCATAAGCTTTGATCCCAACACACTGAAAGGCGTGAGTGCTGCTCAAGCTCCAGGACCACCAAAGATGCACACACCGTCCCTGGCTGCAACCTGCCCTCAGCGGACACTTGGACCCCCCTATCCGTAACTCTATTACTTGCGCTGTCGGCTGGCAACATATCTTTTCATTCCCCTGCTAAAAAAAAAAAGAAGAAGAAGAACTCAGGATGCTTACGTAAATGCCTACCTCTGTTGGTTTTATGGTTTCTATGTCATAACGGGGTATAACATTTATGTGGTATTTTGGAACCATAATCCCAAAAGTTGTTTTAACTTTAATCCCAAACATCAGTATATTCAGTGATCCCTTTGGGTGCTTTTGCCTCTGTTTCTCTATCCATTTGCTTACCAGACTTAGTCTTTCAGTATTTTCTTCAAGATGGCTGAAGTGTTGTCGTTTTGAAATATTTGTGTGTTTTATATTTGGATTACAGTTTGGGTTGATGTAAATTCTTGGGTCAGGTTTTCTTTCTCCATGGACTCCATGGTGTCGTAAGAGGTACACGATTGCTTCATCGTTTTCTAGCTTTGAATGTTGTTGTGCTGATGTTTGTAGCCAGTCTGACTTTTTTCCCCCAAAGATTATTTATTTATTTATTTATTTATTTGAGAGCGAGAGACCACAAGCAGGGGGAGTGGCAGAGAGGGAGGGAGAAACAGGCAAGGAGCCTGTGGGACTCGATCGATGTGGGATTCGATCGATGTGGGACTTGATCCCAGGACCCTGAGATCATGAGCTGAGCTGAAGGCAGACGCTTAACTGACTGAGCCACCCAGGCGTCCCTGAGCTTTTTTTTTTTTCCCCAAATGGGTGATTTGACCTTACTGCTGGGTAACTAAAGGAATCTTTATCTTTGAAGTACGGTAACATTATTAGGACATGCTGGTGTTAGTTGGTCTATTCCTTTAGGAATTCATTCAATTAATGCTTATTGGGACTCTCGGGTGCCAGGCATGATTTTAAACATTGGGGACACAGCAGTGAACAAAAGGGACAAGAATCCCTGTCCCTACACTTCATGAAACTTACAATTTGGTGAAAAACTTAGGAAAGAAAACTATATCCATTTTCTCAGAACATAGTATGCCCTTTAAATCTATAAACTCAAGTTTTTTGTTTAGGGAAGTTTTCTCAATTCATATATTTGAATGCCAGTGTACATGGGTTGGATTCTTTGGTTTTGTTCCATATTTATTAATCTCTTCCTTTTAAAATTCGTTGTTTTGGGTTTTAAAATATTTTTTTTAATTAATTTATTTATTTGAGAGAGCGAGAATGAGAGAGAGAGAGAGTACATGAGAGGGGGGAGGGTTAGAGGGAGAAGCAGGCTCCTCGCTGAGCAGGGAGCCCGATGCGGGACTCGATCCAGGGACTCCAGGATCATGACCTGAGCCGAAGGCAGTCGCTCAACCAACTGAGCCACCCAGGTGCCCCTAAAATATTTTTTATTTTTGGGGGGGTTGTAGAGAGAGAGAGAGACTCTTTTTTTTTTTTTTTTATATGACAGAGAGAGACACAGCGAGAGAGGGAACACAAGCAGGGGGAGTGGAGGAGGGAGAAGCAGGCTTCCTGCGGAGCAGGGAGCCCGATGCGGGGCTCGATCCCAGGACCCCGGGATCATGACCTAAGCCGAAGGCAGACGCTTAACCATCTGAGCCACCCAGGCGTCCCGAGAGAGAGACTCTTAAGCAGACTCCACATCCAGCGTGGAGCCTGACATGGAGCTCGATCTCATGACCCTGAGATCATGACCTGAGCCGAATCAAGAGTTGGACACTTAACCAACTGAGGCATCCAGGTACCCCTAAAATTCATTGTTATTCTCCATGTTATGGTGTTCATTTTTCGAGAATTCATCTTTGATGTTCGGAGCTGAATTTTTTCTATTTTTTTAGTGCTTCTCTGGGTCCTTCATTTTTTTTTTTCTTAAGATTTTATTTATTTATTTGACAGAGAAAGACACAGCGAGAGAGGGAACACAAGCAGGGGGAGTGGGAGAGGGTGAAGCAGGCTTCCCGCTGAGCAAGGAGCCCGATGCGGGGCTCGATTCCAGGACCCTGGGATCATGACCTGAGCCGAAGGCAGATGCTTAACGACTGAGCCACCCGGGTGCTCCTGGGTCCTTCATTTCTGTGATGATTTTATTTTTCTCTTTCACTTCTTTCCTAAGTCCTGGCAGCTTATATTTTCCTCTTTCCTTTGTCTTAATTTTTTTTTCTTGTGTGCTTATAACTTATCTTTGAATTATTGCTTATAGGTGATTTTTTTCATTAAGTTATTGAATTTATGAGAAAATCTTCATCACAATTTATCTACCCAAGACAAAGGCTTTCTCAAGTGGTAGGAAGGTGTCTCTCTCTCTCTGGCTCATTGGAAAGCTCTGGACAACACACGTGTGTGTGTGTGCATGTGTGTGTGTTTGTAATATGTAGAATCTAACAGTAATATATATTAACAGTAGTATTAACAGTAATATACATTTACTTCTTATTTACTTCTTTCATTACACTATAGTAACTTGACAGGTGTTTGTCTCCTGAGTGTTGAGAACACTTCTGGCATTGTTCCTATTTATCAAATGTTTGTTGAATGAATCAGTGGCTGACAGAGCCTTCTATGCCATAATGAAAGAGAAAATGGGAGTGTGGGCTAGGAAGAGAAGACAGAGGAGTGAGGGCAGGGCGCAAGGCCACCTTCTGCTGACTTCACGAGTTTTCCAAGAGTGGATGGGCATTGTGTTCTCACCCCAAGAGTTCTGAGGTGATGCTTCTGTTGCTTCCAGCACCCAGCCCTTAGAGATCACAAAGAAGCAATAACCTGACTTTCTCTACTCTCACCCCAGGACGTGTACCAACCTGTTTCCTCATTTGGTTTCAGGTTTTAAGTGAGGCTAGCAGGGTGAAGATCAGTATGTGTCATTCTGTACCTGGACCAGGCTGCTGAGGAGGCAGAAAGCACAAAGGCTGAGAGACACTTTCGATAGACTGCCTAGGTCCCTATCCTCGCTCTGACTCTTGTTGCCATGATCTTGGGCAAGTTACCTAGCCACTCCCTGCCTCAGTTTCCTTTTCTTTAAGAATGAAGATAATAATAGACCACCTACCAGGGTTATATGAGAATTAAATGAGCTAAAGCTTGTGGCAAGTAAGGTGGCAAATAATGTGATAGGATTCATTTTTTATTTCCTTCATTCATAGATATGTGTTGAGCACTCACGGTTGGCAGTTGGAGATGAACTGATAAACTGATAAACGTGATGCCATCTTGGCCATTGGGCTGGTTGACCTGAGGAGATCCTCACTGTGGATGCACTTTGAAATGATGTGAGCGCACAGAAGTGATGGAGTGGGTGGGGAAAGACTTTTCAGGGAGGGCTTCCCAAAAGAAGTGGCACTGAAGCTAAGTTTTGGAGAATGAGCTGTCATCAAGAGTAGCTCCAGAATGTGGGAAGGGATTTCAGTAGAGTTCTAATTGGACCGTGGAACTTAGGGGATGCAGCAGATGCTATGATCGACTGATCTTTTATGCATGTTTCAACTGGGAAGATGAAGGGTGGAGGGCACTGATAGAGGTTACATCAAGGGTAATGGGAGAAAGAGTCCAGCAGAGAGGGGGAGGAAAGAGCATCCAGGAGAAGGGAAATGCTTGAGCCAATTAATGGAGGTGTGAGAAGGCAGGGCACATTCAGGGAACTCACCACCCAGGATCTCTCAAGAATGCCCAGAGGCCAGGGTCCCATGGAGAGGGACCATCCCGCCTGGCCGTGGGCCTGGGCTGCCAGAGATGAAAGGACCAACAGGTGGGAGATGAACAGACTATGTGACCACTCAGATGAGACTCCACGCAAGCACTTCCCCCCTCTGCCCACTTCTTATTTTTCTGAGATCACTGACCAATCTTACCTGCCCACCCTACTCTGCTGCAAGCCGCAGCTGATGATACCCAGAGCCTGTGTGAGTTGATGGTAGGCACGGGATCTCTAAGTGCATGTAAACTTTGGGATCAAGACTGCCATCTGGGGAGAAGTTGGAGCAGATATGAAGAGAGAAGGCCATACAAGAAGCAGGGAGGGAGGGAGGGAGAAGAGGGAGACAGAGAGGTGAGGGGCAAGAATGAGAGAAGACTGTAGGTCATAGTCTATCCCCTCCTGGTGCTGGCTCACTTCCTTCCCATGAGTTCTGCAAGAAACTTTTGTTCTTTAAAATCAGTCTCTCTTTACTTTGGCTGGCTCAAATGGCTTGTTTCTTGCAACCAAAGGGTGCCATGAGTTGATTTCTCTAAGTCTCAGTTTCTGAGCCCACCAAATGCATTGTTGGACTAGATGCTGTTTAAAGGTTTTTTTGGCTCCTTGATCCTGATATTTCTTTTATTTCACATGCCTAACATGGCATCTTGCACACCACGGATGTCTAGTAAATATCTATCAACATAATTTTGAATGCGTTTTGCATTATGATAGGATAACATTTTCACACCAAGTAATTAGTCCTACAATACACCCAAGAACCAAGGGGGAGCTTTGGTGGAATGTAACCTTGGGGTTAAGGAAACTTGAATAGATCCCTAGAAAAATTATATGAAATCTCCCATCTAATCTGAAACAGAGTTCGGTTAGCAAATTCTGTTTATAAGCACTTTGTTTAGAGGGATAGCTGCCCAGAGAATTTCGCCTTACGGCTCTCTACCAAATACTTACTAGGAAAAGATGCATATTTGCAAGAAATGAACTGAGTCTAAGCTATATGTTTTGAATCCTTTGCTTTCCTTTTTCCCCCTCTCACCCTCCCCAGCCTGCACTTGAAGTGGAGGAGGGAAAAATCCAGTAAGTTAGGTCTATCTGGGGCCGGAGACTCACGCACCTGAGCCTACTTAAGTGCTAACTGTGTGAGAGCTGTAATCCGCCCTCCCATCTCCAAGGATGAGTCCAGACACTGTACTGTATAAATATTTAAGATGCTATGGAAATTTCTTAGTGGTGGATAAAGTGGACTCTTTTAATTAAGGTAGCCCTTCTCCATGAAAGATAAACCTGTGGGGTTCAAGTGACAAAGTCTTTGTTACTCAAATTTCCCTATGTCTCTCCACTTTATGAGAACAAATGGTCACATTAGCAGCCATAAATAGAAATTTCGCCAGCTCACTGAGGCTTCAGCTATCTATACTTCCATACTGGTTTTCGAAGTGGGGTGTCTGTGGGGGAAGAATTCCCAGAGGCCTCTCTCATAAGCTCATAAACAAATCCGGGAGGCTCCAGATTCGTGTCTGCCAATATCCTGGTCATGTCAGCCATGCCCACTTTATCTTATTAAGTTCTTTTCCTTCCTTTGTATTAAAGGCTTTTATTTTTTGTGTTTTCCCCTCCGGCTTTTTTAATTTTTTTTTTTAAGATTTTATTTATTTATTTGAGAGAGAGAGAACGAGAGACAGAGAGCACGAGAGGGAGGAGGGTCAGAGGGAGAAGCAGACTCCCTGCCGAGCAGGGAGCCTGATATGGGACTCGATCCAGGGACTCCAGGATCATGACCTGAGCCGAAGGCAGTCGCTTAACCGACTGAGCCACCCAGGCGCCCCCACCAGGGAAGTTTTATTTTTTTTTTTATTTTATTTTTTTTTAATTATTTATTTATTTATTTGAGAGAGAGAATGAGAGAGAGAGCACATGAGAGGGGGAGGGTCAGAGGGAGAAGCAGACTCCCTGCTCAGCAGGGAGCCCGATGCGGGACTCGATCCCGGGACTCCAGGATCATGACCTGAGCCGAAGGCAGTCGCCTAACCAACTGAGCCACCCAGGCGCCCTCCCCTCCGGCTTTATTGAGATATAATTGACATACAACATTATGTAAGTTTCAGGTGTACAGCACCATGATTTGATATATGTGTATATTGCAAAACAGTTACTCCAATAAGGTTAGTTAGCACATCCATCACTGCCCAGAATTACCTTTTTTTTTTTTTTTATCCTGTTAAGTTCTTTAACAGCCACTGCTGTATAAGGAACAACCCGGACCTGAGTGGCTTAAGATGACAACCATGTATTTAGCTCGTGCTTGTACTGGTTGGCTATCTGGACTAGACTTAGCCGGGCTCCTTCACGCATCAGTGGTCAACTCTGAATTGGGTAGAGGGCTTTACAGATTTTGGTTGGGTCTTTCACATGTCTGGGGGGCCTTGGTTGGGACAGCTGGGTTGCCTTGGCTCTGGGTCATGAGATCTCTCACCCTCCAGCAGGCTAGCTCAGGCTTACTCATATGGCAGAGTGATGTTCCAGTGGAGAGAGTAGAAGAATGCAAGGCTTCTTGATGTCAGGCTCTGAAAAGGTACAGTGTGACTTCTGCCACATTCTATTGGCCAAAGCAACAGTGTCAACCCAGATTCAAGGTGGGAAGTAGGCTCCCCCTTTTTGTGGGAGGAACTGCCAAGTATTTGCAGGGAGGGGAATAATTGTGACTGTTTTGGCAAGCTATCTACTACTTTCTGGGTAATGTCAATGTACCAAGCCCTTGAAATGGAGAACCTGATGGAGTGTAGGTCTCTGAAGTGTTACTTAGCAGGAGGGTCCCCAATTCATAGCTGCTTGGGCCCCAGAGTCTCCCTGCAGTTTATGGAACAGTTCTTTGAGTTGTAACATAGAGCTTCTACCTTCCTAGGATCCCTGGTGTGTCCAGAGGGCCAAGTTGGGGGCAGAGTTGAGTGACAACTTCATCTTCCTTCTGGCAACTAAAACTCTGTTACTGGACCAAACCAAACATGGTTTCTTCTTCTCTTGGAATGAAAATGATCTCCCACGAGGACTTTTTTTGCTTCCCAAGCAAATAGATTTCCAGCCAGCCCACATGCTAGTGTGCCAGCCATGTCCACATATATTTGGGTCCTAGTGGCAGACCTCCCTTAGTCTTCTTTATCTCTCTATAACTCATTAGATATTCTTTTGTAGATTCTTACCTCTTGCAGAGCAGACAGAAAAAAATGGAGTCTGAGGCAATAATCCAAACAGTCTCTCTGGTCTCCTTAGAGACTTCCCAAGTTCTTCCTGTGGTGGCATGTGAGATGATGCCTCTGGGTCTTCCCTAGGCCTCCCTGCAGAAAGCCTGCTCTGGATCATCCCTTGAAAGCACAATGCTGAGGGATGATGGCCCCACTCCTGAGTGTTTGGCTGCTGATGCCTGAGGCTTGTGTACCTCATGGACTGGGTGCTCCGTCCTCCGTCAGAGCTCTGCAGTGCTCCCTGACTTCCCCGACGAAGACGTTAACCAATGTTCCCTCACCAGTGTTCCCTCGGAGTCCCCATCATGTCCTCCCGTCAGCCCCTGACCTAGCCTCCAGGGTCCGCTTGCTTGGGTCCTCTCCATGCTGTGTCTTAGAGCAGATGATTTATGTGTTCTGTGTTACACCCCCTCAGCCCCCCTCACCCCAGCAGAGCCGTGGTGGACAGCTTCATGCACAACGACTCATCCCACCTCAAGTGACGAAGGCCATGGCTCCTGCTTTTCCGCCTCAGATGTTTCCTTGAGGCCAAAGAAGTCCACACAACCAGGAAGTAAGAAGAAGTAAGCTTTCCTGGGAGTCATCCTCAACCGGTAGAGATGAGATAAGTGCCCCAGCCCCCTGACCTTCAGAGAGGACAGTTCTTTTTTTTTTTTTAAAGATTTTATTTATTTATTTGACAGAGAGAGAGTTAGCGGGAGCAGGAACACAAGCAGGGGGAGTAGGAGAGGGAGAAGCAGGCTTCCTGCGGAGCAGGGAGCCCGATGCGGGGCTCGATCCCAGGACCCTGGGATCATGACCTGAGCCGAAGGCAGACGCCCAACGACTGAGCCACCCAGGCGCCCCCAGAGAGGACAGTTCTGAGGCACATTTTACACAGTTCCTCAAAGGGGCCCCAGAGGAATGGAGCCCCCATTGTACACCCTTCATTAGCTTCTCCTCTAGCCCTGTCTCACTTCTTTGCTTTCTGGGATCAATCCAAGTAAGGGAGGCACCCAAGTCCTTATCTCAGGTTCTGTTTTTGAGAGAACTCAAACTAAGACAGGCCCCATGGAAAGCCTGGGACTCACAAGTTAGCTTCCTTCTGAGGCCCCTGGTCCTGGGGAGCAGGTGGGAACTTCTGCATCATGTCTGTGCCACACAGGACTTACAGGTGACTCCAGAAACTAAATCCAGGCCCTATCTCTGTATAACCATGGTGATCCACTAAGTTGAATTTAAAGAGGCGGCTCCCTCTCCTAGGTCAGCTCCTGAGAACAGGGGAGAAGAAGGTAGGCAGCCCGTGTGGCAATCTCCTCAGAACTTCCCTTAACCCAGTGACAGGCCTCCTCACTCTGGTCAAAGGTCACAATCAGGGAGGATGCAACCTTTCCTTCCGACTGTCTGTCTCCTGCTTTTTCCTCTCTTCTCCCAGAATCCACTGGGAACATAAGAGTGGGCTTTGGGCCTCCATTTCTTCTCTGCATCCCTTCCTTCTCCCCAGGCGTGTGGTAGAACTCTGATGTAGTGGCAAAGCCTGCCTCTTGTGATGTTCTGTGGAGACATAAGGAATTTGGAAAATCATTTTCTCTCTGGCCATGCTTGACATTCCTGCCACTAGCTTTGCTAAAGAGGTGAGGGAAGTCGATTTTGAGACTCTGAGTCAGTCAGTGGCTTCCTCACTCTCTAAACTTGCACTGTCCCAGTATGGTAGCCACAAGCCACATGGGTGTACAATTTATTTTTTTATTTTTATTATTTTTTAAGATTTTATTTATTTATTTGACAGAGAGAGACACAGCGAGAGAGGGAACACAAGCAGGGGGAGTGGGAGAGGGAGAAGCAGGCTTCCTGCTGAGCAGGGAGCCTGATGCGGGGCTTGATCCCAGGACCCTGGGATCATGACCTGAGCCGAAGGCAGTCGCTCAACCGACTGAGCCACCCAGGCGCCCATGGGTGTACAATTTAAATGTAAAAACTGATATACTCAGTTCAGTTATTGGGTAACTTTAGAGTACGTCTGGAACAACTTGGGTATGTGACTCGACTTTTTCAGATAGAAATTTTATAAAGCCTAAATGCAGATCAAGTGTTTTTGATGAAAATTTAACGTCCGAATTGAGATGTGCTGAAGTGGAAATACACACCCAATTTCAGCCTTAGTGCACGACTAGAATGCAAAATACCTCATGAGTAATGTCTTTATATTGTTTACATGTTGAAATGGTAATATTTTGAATACATTAGGTTAAATAAAATATATTAAAATTAATTTCACTTGGCTTTTTTTTTTTTTTTTTAATGTAGCTAGAAAATTTTAATTGCACCCGTGGCTTGCACGGTATTTCTGTTGGAGAACCGGTTCTAGACAATGGTTATCTGCTGCTTCCCTGGAGCCATGTGCCTCTTGGGCCAGTCCCCAGGGGTGGATGGTGGCCAGAAAAGATGGTTTTGAGGGTGGGCTTTCATGTATCAGTTGAACATTTGCGAAGCATTAAATCTGTTACAGATGTATCATCCCTACACGCCCTGGAAGGATAAGAACCTTTTCCTTTCTCTTCTGTGGCTTCTGTATGGGGAAATTGATGAAAAGAAAGATGTTTTCTCGTACCTTGAATTAATCAATTTATTCACCAAGATGGAAAATATAAGTAGAAGGGAATGAATTCTGTTTTTTGTTTGTTTGTTTTAAGATTTTAAACAGAAAACGAGAGAGAGTGGGGGTGGGCAGAGGAAGAGAAAATCTCCAGCACATTCCCAGATGAGTGAGGAACACAACCGGGGCTTGATCCCAGGATCCTGAGATCATGACCTCAGCAGAAACCAATAGTCTGATGCTTAACCCACTGAGCCAACCAGGGGCCCCAAGGCCTAGATTGTGTTTTAAACAGCGCCTAAGGGCAGGGTTCCTGCCCGCGGTTTGCCCAAGAGGAGTCACCCACCTCAGCTGATTGGTCATAGGATGGTCACCTGACCCAAGCTGGGCCAATGAGCTGCTCTCGGGAGACTGGAGTAGCGACTAAGGGATTCCAGCTCTGCAAGGCTGCTGCCTTCAAAAGGGGAGCTCCAAGCCCCAGGGATGGAAATGGGCGCCACCCTTTGTCATGGGTCTGGGGTGTAGGGAAAGCCAATCTATGAGGGAAGGGAAGAGCTGGCCTCTCAGAGAAGACTTCCTGGGTTCCTGGAAGCCCTCCCTGCTCTGGATTTGCCTCTTACTGAGCTCTCCCTGCAGCTCTGACCTGAGGTCCTACAGAAAATACCATGTCCTCAGAATACATTCCCCTGATGGTGTTCATGTTACCTGCAAAGGAAAGAAGCTCACCAATACAGAGTAGTGGCTGAGGGGTAGGGGAGAATATTAATGGGAGAGCTTTGTGTTTATAGGTCAAGGGGAAAGTACAAGTAGATAATTTTTTTTTTCCTACAGAAAACGCGGATCAGTGGCCTTCTTGTTCCAGGGTAGCTGACACAGTTTTCAGCACCACCCTACAGCTGCATTTTGGGTTCAAAGGCTTTTGTGGCTGGGCTGGGAAGCACATCACCATTTATAACATTGTTTCTAAGGGAGACACATTCCAAGATCCAAACAATGAATTTAGTAAAGAATGTTTGGCTTTTAGGAGGGATGAGCAGAGCCGGCTGTACCCTGGGGGTTGGCTACCCATTAACCATTAGGCTCCCTTCCCTTTAGACATGGGGACTCACCCTGCAGGGTTGGGGCATGTATTTGGTGATGGTGGTGGTGGGGGGGGTTGTGATAAGAGGAAGGAAATAGATAAGGGGCCCCGCAGCTGGGGTGCTCCAAGCCTTCCTCTGCACTGAGAGTCCTCCGAGTCCAGGGATGGATGAGAGAGGGAGGTGAGAGGTGGACAAAGAAACTTGGCCTCCTTCACTCACGGTCACGTCTACCCACCCGCCTGTCGAAGGGGGCTTGCTTAGCCCGCGCTCAGCTCAAACCCCTTTTGGAAGAAGGCGGGGTGTTAGAAAATGAATCCCACACTCTCTGTCTGGGGAATCCGGGGCGTTCGAGGTGGGCTCTGCGGGGCAGTGTGACTGTTCCCTGGGAGTGGCTGTCACAGCGCGGGGCGAGCCAAGGGGCTTGGGCCAAGACTCCATCCGGCTTGAAGAGGGCAGCGGCGAAAGGGGTGAGGGGAGCCAGTCCATCCTCTCCACCCCTGCACTCCTACCCCCTCCCCGCCCCCCCCCAGCCCGGAAGAAGCGCTGGCAGCCCGAGCCCCGACTCGCGGGAGGGGAAGGAGGGGACGCGCAGCCCCAGCATTGTCTGGGAGGGAGGGGAGAAGCTCCGCCCCCCAGGAGGAGGGGAGGGGAGGAGGGGGGAAAGGGAGGGAGGGAGGGCGGGAGACGCGGGGAGGAAGAAAGGCGAGGGAAGAGGGGCGGGGGAGAGATGGAGAGCTAGAGAAAGACGGGGAGAGAGGCCGATCGGACGCGG
Organism: Leptonychotes weddellii; assembly: GCF_054177405.1. Taxonomy (NCBI): domain Eukaryota; kingdom Metazoa; phylum Chordata; class Mammalia; order Carnivora; family Phocidae; genus Leptonychotes; species Leptonychotes weddellii. Next base: position 27,639,606 of record NC_138378.1, on the reverse strand, counting down.
TAGGGACGGATAAAGGCAGGGGGGCGGGAGAGAGGGCGGGAGGGGCGGAGGGGAGGCGAGGAGGGCGGGGCGCCCGACCCCCAATCGCGCCGCCGCCGCCTGCGCTGCCCGGCTGGATTTGAGCCGGGCCCGCCGCTGCAGACCCAGGCTCGGGCTGGAGCAACGCCCCCCCCGCCCGTGGCGAGGCGCCCCCACTTTCCAACTCCGCGGGCGATGCAGCCAGCTCAGGACGCAGGCAAGGTTCGGGGCGCGGGGCACCGGGCGCGGGATGCGGGGCGCCAGGTGCCGGGCGCGGGCCGGTCCTCTCTCCCCGGCCTCCCTCCAGCCTCGCCGAAAGTTTTCCCGCGGTGTTCCCAGCCTGGTCCAGGTCAGCGCCTCAGTCCTCGCCTGCCCTGGTCTCCTCTCTCCTCCCGGGGCCGCTGGGGGTTCCCGGGCGTGCGGACCCCCCGGGGGCCGCGGAGGAGCCAGCCCCTGCGCGCCCCGCCTCTGGCCGGAGAAAGTTGTGGCTCCAAGCTCGTCTTCCCCCTGCGACCCCTGGGGGTCCTTCCTTCCCTCCGCACCGAGGGCGGCGACAGGAAGGCGCCCCCGCCCCATCCCCGGGGTTCCCGGGACTCCTTGGCGAGCTGGGGCCGGGCAGCAGGTGCAGGGATGGGAGGCCCAGACAGCGCTGGGGAGTGCCCGACCCTAAGCGGGTCCCCATCTTCCCTGCCCAACGGACAGTTCCCCAGAGGCGGGTTCCAGCACCCGGCGGGGGCAGGCGTCGCGCCCGAGGCCCCTTCTGAAGAGCGCGGGGGCGCTGGGGCCCTTGGTGCTCGTGGCACTTCCCGTTGCGGTCTCCCCGCCCGCCTCCCGAGCTAGCGCCGAGGTCGTTGGGGACCTCAGCTTTGCGTCCTCTCTCGCCCGAGAGGGGCAGGCTCATTGGGCGACCCAGGCACTTCTGCATTTCGGGCGCCTGCTTTGCATTCAGCTCTTAAACTGGGAGAACCCAGGGGACAGCTCGGAGCAGCGCGGTGGCCCGGCAGGGCGACAGAGGGCTCCATCTTACTGTGGGGCTCTTTGGCTCCTGGGTTGTTCGCGCACCTCTGCCACTCAGTGACAGCAGGGGCCCAGGGCTGCGCTTCTCAATGCTGCACGTACTTTATTCCCAGGTGTCGGGAATCCGGGTTCTCCCAGAGGACGGAGGCCGTGACTAGCGTGGGCCAGGTTTCTAGTAAGTACCTTCATGTGATGAATGAAAATTTGAACCAGGGAGCTGCCAAATAATAATTCATCCTGGAGTGGGACTCTGTTCCTGCCCCAGCTGATCTTGGTACAATGGGAGGAAAGAATTGGAAACAATGATTCTTTTAAACAGCTGGGATTCAGAGCCAGGGACCTTGTTTCCAGAGCTTCTGGAGGAGGAATCTGGGGTTGGATTTATTTTACTTATCAATCTTCACTTATTTACTGGGAAGTTTTTCTGCAGGTGGTCTGAGGAATTAAAGAAACTTCTCATGGCTAAGATAGATTGGGTTTTTTGAGGGGAGGTGTTTTTTTGTTTTGTTTTGTTTTAACTTGTGTCCAAATGCGGTGTCCCAGGGACTAAGTGTGGAGTCAGCCTGGGAGGTGCCCACTTGGGATCAGAGACCCTGGAGTGGGGTGGTGAGTGTGGGCACCAGCTGTGCTTTTTCCTCTGGACAGGGCAGCCCACTAGAAGAGGGCCAACACGTGGTGGCTGAGCTCGGAGAGGTGGGGTAGTTTGGGAAAGATGGTAGGTGGTTCTTGCCCTGGCTAGAAGGAAGGGAGTCAGAGATGTCGCCCGCCTGGGCACCTGGGAGTGTCGGCTGCGCTGGGGAGGCTGGGCTGTGAGTCCCCCCCCCCACTTCAGAACACCGGAGAGCAGGGGCGGCCTATCGGGAGACAGGATGATCTAGCTGGGGTAGAGCCGAGATGTATACCATGCTCCTTGCCATCATTTTTGTGCTGTTGAAATCCAGTTAGGATGAGGGGCATCTTTAGGGAGCCTGGCATGCCCCCTCCAGGGGAAGGCGGGGGTAGGGGGGGAAGGGGTGCCCTCTGTACCTGACTGCATGGGCCAGGGCGTGCATTACCTGTGCCTCCGGTTCTGGCATCCCCACCTTCGTGAGGGGGGTCTCATCCCGCCCCCGGGGCTCCAGAGCCCCCGTCTCTGCATTTCTACACAGCTTCTGTTCGGGGCCGCAGCCCTCTCTCCAGTTTGTGTCCTCTTAGAGGTCACTTAGCAGTGGTAGATGCCCTACACCTGTTTTCCATCCTCAAGCCTTCCGTTTCTCAGCTGCGCTGTCCTACCCGGGACCTTTCAGTCACCCCCTGGTTTTGCTTTGATTTCTTGGTCTATTTCGTGGGGCGCCGGAGCCAAGTTTCGTGTCTGCCTTCTGTGCGTGAGCTGCTTAGGAATGGCCAAGAGACTTGGCTGGAGAGGTGCCCAGGACTGCACATCCTGGCACCTCTGCTGGAGTGCTGATGACTGGCCCACAGCACAAAAGAACGTTGGCCGGATGATTGCCTTCAGTCCTCCCTAGGATACTCGGGCCGGAGGTGTCCTCACTGGGAGACCCGACTGCCAGAAAATCCTGCTGGGAGTGCCAGGAAAGGGACTGGGAATTGCCCGTGTCTCCTTCTCTCCCGCAGGGTGAGAAACTGGGCAGGTCTCAGCAGTGTGCTTGGAACAGAACAGGACGGCCAGTTTCCGACTTCAAGATAGAGCTGCTGAGAACTGCTACCACTGGGTTTCTAAAACTAGGGCAGCGGTCCCCTTCTGCCACTTCCCTGTTTCTCCCACCACTCCTTACAATATGGTCCAGTGATTTACCCTAATGACACACTGTCCTATTTAAACACCTCCCTGCACATCCAGAAGAATTTTAAGTGAGTCCTTAAGGTGGGGTAAGCTCCTGCAGACCTGTGATTGCTGGTTTCAGTTCTTTGGCCTACTTGTGGGTTCCCATGGAGGGTATGTGAGGTTGGAGGGAGAGGGTAGGGCGAGAGGCACAGGGGAAGCAGGCACAGTAAACAGGGACATCCTCCAGACTCAGCCGGCAGGGCGTCCAGTGGGTCATTTCTGATCATCCCTGGGATGGCAGGCAGACTCTGGAGCCTGTAATCACAGGTTGATGTATCTGCTTGGGATGACAGCTTGAGGCTGCAGGACTCCTGCCCGAGCCAGCTGTGGCTGATTCAGAGAGGGAAACCTTACGCCGAAGAAGGGGGCAGGGAAGGGCTCTTGGCTAATTCCCGTGGGATGAGCAAAGTGACATAGAAGGGCTTTTCCTATTCATCCCATTGATAAAACTTGGCAAAAAGATACCTGTGCTGTCCTTGGACATCTCAAACCAAAGTGATTTGGCAAAGTAGGCTTATTTCACCAGCGTGGCGTTTCCCTGTAGTTGACACTCAGTTAAGTGATCAACTGCTCATTTCTGAACGAGCAATGCAGAGTATTGGATTTGGAGTTTGAATGGCGTTTTACCATTTCCAGCCGCATGATATTGGGCAATGTGATAGATGCTGTCAGCATCCTTCCTGTGTTCCCTTGGCCTCAACCAGCGACTGATGAGAGAAGGTATATAAATACCCCAGCTCCCTCGCTTCTCTGCTGGGATGGCGTGGGGGCACGTGCTATGTTGTCCGTCAGAGTTGCCTTGTAACTGGCTTCCTTCACAGGCCGCTGTCCCTTCCCTGTTTCACTTTCCAGCCCCCTTCCACTTGCACTCGGATCCTTGTTTTAGGGTCAACTTCGGGGGGAAAGCAACCTAGGATAGGCTTTAGGCTGCAGTTAAACAGTCATGAAGGCCTCTGAGGCTCAGTTTCCCCAAGTGTAAGATGGCAGTTCTAACTATCTCCCGGTGATACTGTGACGTGCGTTCAGACGGGAGCCTGGTACACAGCACTCAGGCAGCCATCTGCTGCTCATTGGTTAAGATAGAAGGCACCCCGGCAGATTTGGGAGTGGGTATTCTGATGGCCCGTGAATGGCCGATCATAACGCTTTGGAGAGAGGCTGTCCTTTGGCTAGGTGAGGAAACTGAGTACACCTGCTCGTGGCTGTCACATCTAGGCTGTGACCAGTGATAAATGCTGAATAACTGCGTGGGTGGCACTGGGCCATCCTGGAGTTCTGCTGTGATCTTTCCTGCTAGCGAAGGGGGATTCAGCAGATATTAGCCCAGCTGCCATCTGCCTTCCTGGTGTAGCGGCTTCTCTTTACGACACAGGCGTGGTGTGTCCCCTGAGGAGGTGGCCAGGGCGGTGGGGAGGGAGGGGGCTGGTTTCTTATGGAAAGGACAGTCCCTACTTTCCTGAACTGCTATGCCATGCCATGGACACCCAAGTGAAAGCCGAGAAGAGTCCACGTGGTGAAAGAGACCTTTGTATGGCAGACTTCGACATCCCTGCTGTGATTTTACTCATAAAGCTCTGTTGACAGTCCTCCCGAGGGAGTCCCTGACTCAGCAATTGCACAGGTAGGAAATCTTATCCTAAGGATATAGTTGGATAAGTGCAGAAAAATATGTGCACAGGGATGTCCCTTGCAGCATTCTCTGCAATAATAACAACCACCGAAATGCAGACTAAACCCCAACAAAAAGCAAACGTGTTAGTTATGGTCCAGGTATCCCTCGCTTTTTCAAAGTTGTTTGCCTTAGGCTGCTTGGTTTTTATGAAAGATCTACGTTAGTACCTGTTTTGCTAACAGAAAGAAATCCGAAGAGGATTTTTTAAAAAAATTTTTATTTATTTATCAGAGAGAGAGAGAGAGCACAAGAAGGGGGAGCAGCAGAGGGAGAGGGAGAAGCAGGCTCCCCGCTGAGCCAGGAGCCCGATGCGGGACTCGATCCCATGTATACCTGTTAGCAAGATGTTTCCCAAGGTATCAGAAGAACCTAAGAGAGGTTATTTTTGGGTCTGGGAATGCCAACATTTTCCCATATAAATTAATGGTAATTGTTTCTTTGCTTTATGCCCCTTCGGCTAATGAAAACATTCATAAGAGCACTCTGCTTTTGGGTGGCAGGGAAGACCTGCATATCTATGCACTGGAATACCACTGGGCTACCAAAAAGATAGGGGAGTGATCTGCATTTATTACCGTGGGAAAATACTTCTCAAAAGCAGGTTACCAAACTGTGCTCTTTGTAAAATATATCCTCCCCTCCATTTGTCTCTGGAAGGATGTACAGGCAAATTTTCATGGTGATTGTCTCTTGAGTGGTGAAATTTGAGGGAGATACTGATCTTAGTCTTTTCTTAAGTTAAATATTTTTATTTTTTATCTTTAGTGATGGTAAAATATACATGATAGAAAATTTGTCCTTTTCATCATTTTTAAGTGCACAGTTCAGGGGCTCTCTGGTCTGTTGTAGCAGGATACCACAGACTGAGTGAGCTGCAAACTCCAGAGAAGCCTTTCTTGCAGTCCTGGAGGCTGGGAGTACAAAGTCAGGGTGCCCGCACGGGTGGATGGGAGGCTCTTCTGGATCTCAGACTTCTCATTATACCTTCAGGTGGCAGGAAGGATGGGGGGCTCCGTGGGGTCTCTGAGAAGGACACTGATCCCGTTGATGAGGGGGGAGCCAGCCCCTTGAATCATGCCCAAAGGCCCCACTTCCTAATGCCATTGCATTTTGGGTTGGGATTTCAACATAAGAATTTGGCAGGACATGATCATTCCGACATGTGACATAACGTGTACTCCCAGCCTTGCACGACCATCACCAGTCTCCATCTCCAGAACTCTTCCGTCATCCCCCACAAAGACCCAGGACCCATCAGACATCAACTTCCCATTGCCGACCCGCGAGCCCCTGGTAACCTCAATTCCACGTCCGGTCTTTGTGAATTTGCCTGTTCTAGGTATCTCATAGAATTGGAATCATTCAATAATCTTTTTGCTTCTCTATATGTGTCAAAGAAATAAAAATGTTTGTTTTACATAACAAGGAAAGAAAGAGCCCTGTGATAGAGTGGTGGTGTTTGGTCCCGGGTGGTTTCATTTCAGGCAGGGCCCCGAGCCCCTGGCCATCCGTCCCGCCCCTGCCATCCTCCCCTGGGGTGGGGGGCAGGCAGCCAGGAACTGACGAATGCAGTGCTCCCGGCCCCCGGAGCTGGCCGCGGTGTGGCTTGCTGGCTGCTGGCAGCTGGACCTCAGGCCCCAGACGGCGGCTTCTGTGGTGGGTTTGAGTGGGTGCACTTGGGGTTCACCGTGCCTTGAACCTCAGAGCTGTCTTGCAGTGAGTAAGGTCCAAACCAGGTAGAGGTGGGTTATTGGGACCATCTTTCTTGAAGGTTGAGCATGACAGCCTCAACATTTCAATTTCGAGCATCCTTCGTGTGTGTTCCAGATCCTGGGGCTCAACTGGACCTGCTAAATCGGGGGTATGGCTGCTGAATGTTCTGTCGGCGGGCAGGGGGGGCCGGCTGGCGTGCAGGGAGGACGTTAGCTGGTGGGATCCGTGAGGCCCCAAGGGCTCCGGAGAGATGGGTGGTAGCCTTAGGTAGGCGGCGCCCTCTTCCCGAAGCTCCATATGGGATCCTACAGTTGATCACACAGACGTTTGGGACAAGGATTGCTTTCTTGTGTATGTGACAAGGTGATCAGGGACGTGGTGCAGTGGGGTGGGGAGCAGGGGAGATGGTGTGTATGCTCCAGCCTCAGGTCGACCCTGAGGTGAAAGGGGGTCGGGAAGCTTCGGGACCCAGAACTGGGAAACCAGGTCGTGCGGCTCTGTTTAGGCGCCACGGGAGTGGATTAAGTGGCTTTTCAGTGGGACACCTTGTTCTGTGGGAAAAGCTTTAAGTTCCTTGGTAAGTGAGCTCCCAGAAGGGCCTGTCGGGCTCTCCAGTGAGTCAGTGAGGATTTATGTGTGGGAGGGACAGACCTGCCCACTGGACTCTGGAAGTTTCTTTACCTGGCTCTGCCTGTTTTCTCTCTGCCCGGTGGGAGGCTGCTCTTTTAATCCTAGACAGTCGGGGGAGTGTAAAGATTTTACAGAGCTGACCTTTGAAGCCCATTTGGAGGAGAAGTTCTGTGTTTCATGGTGCTGATTTTTCTTGAGGGTTAGTCGCTGGCTGCAGGGCAGGCAGAGGGTATGAATGTGGTTTTGTGGAAAACTCCCCCTCAGCCTCCTGGAAATGCTCTGGAAACCCCCAGATGAGCCGCCTTTCCTGGTACTAGGAAGGATCTGAGATCTGCTGTGTGAGGGTGAATTTTTCCACACACAGGGTGTTAAGGACATGAAAGGAGGATGGGTGTAAGATCCCCCCCATCCCCCCATAGCTTTCCCAGGGGAGGGCTCAGCACACACTGGATTCTTCCTTTGCTTTTTCTTCCTTACTGCTTCTGGAGTGCCAGGAACCTGCCCATCTTGGCTGCGGAGGGGGGTGGGGGTTGGAGGAAGTCTGCAATCCTGGCTCTTGGGTTTCCAATCCTGGCCCCAGGTAGCAAGGAGCAGAATCCCCAAGATCTCTGCACACAAAGCTCAATCTTAGCCTCTAGCACCAAAAAAGGAAGAGCTGCTGGGGTTCCCTGAGGAAGGGGAAGTGAGGTCAGAGATGAGTCTCAGAGAAATCACTCAGTAAACAGGAAGAGTGGCCAGAAAGAAACCTGTGCTGGTAGGAAATGGGGAGCTGGAGGCAGCCCCTCCTCACCTGCCCACATAGGTCAGCACATCCCCGCAGAGTTGAGAGACTAGCCACAGACAGCGAGTGGGGGCTCGAGGCACAAGGACCGATGCAGGCCTCAGGCCCTCCCTGTGGGACGGGGCGCCACCTAAATCCCATAATTATCGGGCTGCAGGAACGCTTAATTTGCCCTTCACAAGGTCGAACATGAAACTACCCTATAAAATAGCCCTTGGTTTTGAGAGATGCCGGTCAAGGGATGCTTCGTCTTCTTTGCCTTATTAGGGCCAGTGCCGACTTCCCACTCTTTGCCGCAGGCCCCCTCAGCCATACACAGGTTTGCATGTTGCTGAATCTTAGCCCAGGAGGGGGTAATCTTGGCAGAGCCCCTCCGGTGGGAGGTGATGAAGGGGCTGCTTTAGGGAGGCAGATGTGACAGGTCCTTCTTTGGTGGGTCTGTCGAATTGGAAGGTTGACTTTCTAGGTCTCTGGTTCCTCTGAGCCAGAGTCTAAATTCTACACACACACACATACACACACACACACACGCACAGACACACACAGCTTTTTCTGTCTAGAGTTTTTACTTACCTTAATGCCTTTTTTTTTGTCCTGCTCCAACACCCTGGTTCTCTGATATGAGGTTAAGGGCCTTTGGGTTTCCTCCTAAACATCCATCCAGAAGGTCAAAAGCTTGTGGACACTGGTGGGACTTTCCTACAAGCAAGTAGTTGCTCATCCGGGCCTGTGAGGTGGCTGTTTGGGTGAGTCCCAGTGGTGACTTTCCAGGTCACTCACCTGGCCCCCCGTCCGCTGGTGTGGAATGGGAGGCAGGCCCTTCTGGCAGGAATCCCAGGACCATTTCCTCAGATCTCTGCTCCGGCCACACTGGGGACTCAGCCCTGTGCACAGAAGGCCTGAGCAGAGCGGGCCGGGGTCCCAGTTGGCGGCGGGAAGAGCAGGGGCTTTGCAGATCAAGCTGCTCTCAGGGAGCCTGGCATGGCTGGAATCTCAGCTCTTCATCTGGAGAGGGTGGGCCAGGCAGGGGCTGCCTCTGGGGATGGGAGCCAAGTTTCCCGTCAGCAGGGGCCTCATACCTGTCATCAGTCAGGCCCCCCGGCTTTTTCCGGGTTGGGGGAGCAGGTGTTTTGTGGGACCTGTGAGCGTGAGGGGTAGCTCATTCTTTGGACAGGGGTAGGTGTGACTTAGGGTCTGTGGTAGGTGCCCAAGTCCCTGGCCGGGGGTCTCTATCCCTGGCCCCTTGCAGGGTCTGCTCTACCTACCTCCTGTCTGTCCAGCCATTGACTCACTTGCCTGCCTTCCCCAGGCCCACCGGGCCCGCTGTGGCCGGCAGCGGAAGCCTCCCCCGCCCCCCTTTCCTGCCTGCCCTGCTCAGAGCCCCCCATATCCAGCGCTTAGCCAGGGCATCACAGAAGGAGTCCTGGGCTTCATGTCGGCTCTGTGACCTAACCTCTGAGACCTTCTGTTTCCTCATCTGTAAAATGGTGAAAATGAAGCCTTCCCTGTGGGTCCTTTCTTGGAAGGAAGAAGATAAAGCTTCTAAAGCCTTGTTACCAGCAGTGCGAGCGTCACTGGGGAGCTTGCTTGTTAGGAATGCACATCCTCAGACCCCATCCACAAGGACTGAATCAGAAGCTGGGGGGTGGGGTGGGGGAAAGGAATCTGTACTTAATGAGCCCTCCAGAGCCTTCTGGTCCACGCTCCAGAGTGACTCCTCCTCAAGGATGCGGCTGGCTCAGTTGAGTTTTAGCTGAAAACTCTTTTTTAACCTTCACCTCCATAGGGTTCTGCTTTGCCAGAACTCACACGGTCCCAGGTTTGACCCCATCCCCCTCCTGGCTGTGTATTTGGGGACAAGTTACTTCGCTTCTTTGTGCCTCATATGCTTCATCTGCAAAATGGGGATACTGAGGTTTCTCCATGGGGTTGTTGGGGGGATTAAATGAGCCAAAGCAGATACTAGGTGGCCCACAGTAAACTCTCATTTATGGTAGCTGTCTATGAGTCACATCTGGTGTTTTGTTATTAGCCCAATAATAATAGTGTGATTGTTTTGTTCTTGATTGGTGGGGGAAGGTGTCAAGGTGCCTCCTGAGACTAGTCTTCTGCTAGTTCTCCTGAGCTAAGCCCTTTTCCACCTGCCCACCTCTTACCAAATACCTTCCACTCCCCAGACTCTTTCCTGAGTGGAGTGATTGGGAGAGCTGTGAGGGTGGGTCCTGAACGCCTGGAAAAGGGGATAGAGGAGGTACATTCAGGGAAGGGGGGATCAGTGAGGTGAACAGACCCCAGAGAGGACACAGGCCTGGCCAGTAAGTGGGCCTTTTATTGAATAAAGGTGGAAGGCAAGGTGTACCGTTTCCTTCCCAGGCAGCCTGAATTTTGCCCATGTCTGGGACAGGTTCAGGTTCAGGAACCAGGAGGTGGAATCTTTGGTAATCTCTAGAACTTGGCAGGGTCCCAGGCCACAACTCTAGTCTCCTTCCTCGGGTGGCGCAATAGGGCTGGGGCTTCCTGTTTGCCACTGACACTTCTTCCGGCCCCTATACCAAGGGGCTGAAGTACACAGGGGTCAGCCCTGTCTCCTCTGTAAGCACCGCTTGGTTACAAAGCAGAGTCCCTCAGGAGACCTGATGAGACAGTCTTTAACACCATAGTATGAGGCACTGTGTAAGATAACTTTCTACTCCAACCCAGGAGCTCCAGATTATCGCCCCCTCTCCCCAGGAGGGGGGCAGGGCAGGACTCAGAGAAGAGGTGGGGACAGGCCCCAAAAAGGGAAGCTGTGGGCCTTCAGTGAGCATTTCCTTTGTTTCTGGGGCCCAGGGCTCGCTTCCTGGCTTCTGTGGTGTGGTGCCCAGGTTTGCATGTCGCGGGGCCCTTTGCATCAGCTAGCTCTGTCCCTGTCTACACCAACCCTTTGGGATGCTCTACACCACCCTCTCTCCCCTTTGAGATATTAGTAATGCGGAGAGGGGTGCTGAAGACCCGTCTCAGTTTGCTTTTAGAAAATTCTATTCCTTCCATTCCTGAAAGGCTGCTTTGAGATGCATTTGCTGGTGTCCTCAGTTTACACAGCTCTATTCCTATCAGATTTCTAGGCCGTTCTCAGCTCTGCTTGTACATTGGCACCCCCTGGGAAGGCTATAAAAATGCTCATGCCTGGGCCCCTCTCAGAGGGTCTGATGTCATTGGTATGAGCGACAGCCTGGACATGGGGAATTTTGAAATCAACCCCGCTTACCCCCCTCCCCCACCTCTCTGGCCTCACTCAGGGAGAGTCTAAGAAGCGTCTAGAATTCGAACCTCTGAGCTGCTGTGTGTCTTGAGGCCAGCTACTTCTCCTTCCCGCTTTGGTTTCTGCTGAGGCCTCGCAGACTGCATGTCCCTCTCGTCTGTTAGAGGGGGGCTCTGTGGGGTTTGCCTCCCTGGGAATTCTCCGTGGAAAGCCCTCCCCTGTACTGTCTTAGAGACTGGGACTGCCTGGGTCCTGTTAACTGGTTGGAGCCCCCCAGCCCCCATCCCCCCCCAGTTGCTGAGGTCATGGCTCTACCACCGGGAAGACGGTATAGGAAACGAAGCGGGTCCTTCGTCTCCTCTGGGCTTTCCTGCCAAGGGCTGGCTTTCCAACCTTTCTGTGCTGTGTTTGCCCTTCTCCCTCCGGGGACCTTCCAGTGGATCAATAAGATGAGAGACACGTAGTCTCGAGGCTGGAACAGAAACTGGAGGGCTTAGCCAGCGTCCCAGGGAGGCTCTGAGGCCAGATGAACGTGTTGTCCAGGTGCCCCGACAGAACGGGAGTGAGGGCCCTGGAGTTTGGAGGAACCGAGAGCTAAGAACCCAGGAGATTTTGCTCTCCTTGAAGAGAGCTTTGGATGCCTTTTCCCACCTCCTCGAGCTCCTTGAGTGCTCGATGTTTGCCTTCCTCACAGGAAGCTGAGCTGGGGACTTTCAAGGGTTTGCACGGCCCCTCATTTATTCTTGGGGAGGCTGGAGACACCTGTGAGTGGGAGGCTCTGTGAAGACGAAGAGGGAGGGACCCTTTGTGCAACAGCTGCAGGGGTGTGATTGGTCCAGAGCTCTGGCAAGTGTCTGTCCCCATCCCTGCAGCTCAGCCTTGCACCTCGCCTGGCCAGCTCGTGCGGGCGGCCGCTTCCTCCCAGCTGGATGGCGGGTGGGAGAAAGTGGATTGCTTCTGAATCTTAGTTGCTCCCTCGTCCTGAGATCAGTTCTTGCGGGGCAGTGCCTGGGAGCTCACCCCCATCCTCCCAGACGACTAGCCAGACGACTGACTAGCACGGGGGTACAAAGGCTGGCCTGCCTGTCTGAAGGTGGGACAAGTCCGTGGAGTTATTCACACCCCAGAGCTCCCACGGGATCAGGCTGTGGCTGGAATCCAGCGAAGCCCCGGTCACCCAGCTCCTTCCCCGGCCAGGTCCTGCTTCCCTTACTTGCTTACAGAGTTCTCTTGAGAACAGTTCCTCAGTAACTCATGTGCCCAAAAATTCTTGTGTGGGGCCCTGCTTCTGGAAATCCTCTTATCCAAGACAGCAGGAATCCACTCCCTTCCTTGAAAAAAAAATGACAATGGGAAGATTCACAGGAGAGAAGCACAGGCTGGAAGCTGGGGTCCAGAAAGGGGAAGCTCCAGGCCCAGGAGGGGAAAGAAACACCAGATGGATGGTTTCTGTGTTCCGTGGTAAGTGCTGTGAGGGACAGGCCGAGGTGTGAGCACCTGCCCCCCCACCCCACCCCACCCCCCCGACACTGCCCTGGGGCAGTACGGATACTTTGAAGGGGGAGCTAAGTTTTGGATCAGGGTCTGGGGAGCATGTGAGTTTGCTTGGGTCTGTAGAGGAGCCTGGATGGGCACACTCACGGAGCTTGAAAAGCAGGCCTAGAAAGTTCTCTGTGCCTGGGATGTCATCACCTCCAATGGCTTAGGAACCTTCCAGTTTTCAAAACGTTCTCTTGGACCTTAGGGAAGGTTGTACAAGCAGGACATGATGGATCTTCCCATCCACCACTAGCAAGGTACATGGTACTGCCCAGGCATTTGATAGAGCTGAAGAGAACCTAGAACGTTCTGCCAGGGCGTGAAGTCAGTGCCAGAAGGAAGGAATGACTAGTTGGTGGCCCCAGTGGGTCTCCAACATGACTAAGGCCTGGGAGGCTCATGTCCCAACGTGGCAAACCCAGTGATACACACACACCTCAAGACATTTTAGCAGACGTGCTTCAATATACATTTTACCTCTGAAAGTCTTTCTACAGGGAAGTTGTACGACGATGTTCCTATAGGGAGTTCAGTAGGTTTAAATATGATTTAGACTTCCAAAGAGCAGCTCCACGTTAATTATTTTTTTATGAATACTTTTTTATAAAGTTATTTTTCTATAAAATTTATGTGTCACGTCAAAGTCGTCCTTTCATTTGCATCCTTTCTCTCCCCTTCTTTTTCTGTGTGGGCAGCTGTGAACTGTTTCAGTTCTGTGTCTGAGATGCCGACCCACATGGGAAGCCCCGTCTTCCTCCCCATCGTGCTCTCTCTTCCTCAAAGAGATGGTGACGGCCACTTGCCACTTCGGTGTTCTCAAGGCATCATGGAAGTGTTGCTTGTAAATGATTCTTACAAGGCATTTTGGAGTCCCGGAGTGCCCCATAAATTCTTGATAATAACAGAGAAGGCTGAAGAGTTGCAACAAGCCAGCTGAACAAATCCCTCTCTCCAAGGCTGTAGATACTGGCAGGCACCCTTGGAGGAAATGTCCCATTGAATCCACATTCCAGCCCCATCAACCCATCTTCCTCTGACCCTTCCTTGTGTGAGGAACAATACTCTGTTTAAGGAATATCAGACTGAACTCTAAATTTCCGGCCCTTTGTTAGTTTTGCTGCTGTGTTTGCCTTAAAGTGAATGTTAATTTAGCTGAACCCCGCCCCCCCGCCCCCCCCAAACCCCCAGCTGGTTGGAGGTAGCCAGTGATTTGTGGTGATGGTTGGAAAGTGTCTGAAGAGAGATGCAGATGTTGTCCTTGAGACAAAGAAGGGATTGGGTCCTAGAATCAGTGACCTGTACGTTTAATTCAACAACGTGGTAGGCTATTAAGTGTTTTCCTAACACGCCTAACTCAAGATTTGTAAAAGTAAGAAAAAAGGTTGGAGACAAAGATAAGGCAGCACGAGCCTGTAGGTCTGATACATAGTGATGGCCTTGCTAAGATTACCCAACAGGTAGTGATGGAACCTTGGAGAATCCCCACGTTTGGGCCATTGGACAACTTGATTTATACCAATCTGGCAAGTAAGGAAATAGTGATTAGGGAGGTTGAACATCTTTTCATAAATCTATTAACTATTTGTATTTCTTCTTCTGTGAATTAACTGTTCGTGTTCTTTGCCCAATTTTCTATTGGGTGTAGAATCTTTTTCTTGTGGATTTATTAATTTTACAAATTAATGACATTAGCCCTTTGTCATATTGTATTGTAAATGTTTTCTCTCAATTTGTCACAGATTGGTTCCATTTCTTTTCTTTCTTTTTTTTTCAATTATACCTTCTGGATTTGGAGTCTTTCATAGGAAAGTTTTTCCCACTTCAAGTTGATATATATCCTATGTTTCCTTCCAGCATTTTATGTTTTAATGTTTAAATTTTTTATTCATCTATGATTTCTTTTGGTGGAAGGAGTAAGGTAGGGATTTAGCTTCCCCAACCTCCCCTTTCCAAAGGCCAGCCAATTCTCCAACAACATTTTAAAAATTAATCCAACTTTCCCTGGTTATTTAGAAATGCACCCCACATTCTATGTTCCCAAATATATTTGGGTCTATTTCTGTATGCTATATTGTTTCATTGATCTGCCTGCCTATTTTTTCTCAAGTACCAAATGGTTTTAATAACTGTAGAGAAGACTTAAATTCCCTAATTGGTGTGCTCAGTAGATTTAAGAAGGCGTGCTATCAAAGGGAATTGTCTTAAGAACAGGACAGACTGCTTTCAGATGCAAAACAAAATTACTAAATTATAGCTTATGATGGAGGCAGTGAACAAAAGAGAGAGTCCTGCAGAAAATCCAATCCATGAGTTAGAAGATTAGCTGTAGAATTCTAAGGAAAAGGAGATGGAAGGTTATGAGTACAAATGATATGGTACTTGGGGATTAGGGGCAGGGATGGATGGATGGGTGGATGGATGGTTGGATGGATGGATGGACGGACAGTGTTTGAGAGAGGGGGTAGAGACATTGCCGAAGAAGAACCAAGAATGGAAGGAAGAGAAGAGAATCCAAGAAAGAATAGAACATTTCCTTGGTTGGAGGAAGACTTGAATGTTCAGGGTGAGAAGGTCTGTGGATGGCTAGGCATCGCTAATGTGACTTCGGCACCAGTCAGGCTGTGGAATGGGTTCTGGCTGAGGTCCTGCATGACTGCTCAGAGGCTGCTCTGGGTTTTCTTCCTTGGGCTCCTACCACCAGCTTCTGGCTCTGCTGACCAGCCTCCTTTTCAAGGTAGCTTATTCTCTTGGCTTCCGGGGCAACATGTCTCCCTCCTCCTCTTCGAGGGACTCCTTTTCCTCTGCCCCTCACTGCCCTACTGGGTGCATCGGAGCCCCGTCCCCGAACCCTCCGTGCGTTCCAGACCTCCCTTTCTGGGAGCTCCGTGCGCTTACCTTCCCGGGCCGCAGACCTGGCTGCACCGGAGGGTTCAGTGGGCATGTCTCAAAGTCCGCCCATGTTCCTCAGCTTGGCACTTGCGAATGTGGCACCACCCCCAGCTCCTGCAGCATCCTGGACTCTGCCTTTAACCCCACGGTGACTCTGGCAGTGGGCTCTTTTCCAAACCTTTTTACTGGCATATCACGACTTTTCCCTCTACCTCTTTAAACCCGAGAGACGCTGTGACTCCGCCCCCATCGCCCCTGTCCCTGGATCAGGCCCCTCCGGGGGACCCCTGCCTCTGCTGTCTGCCACAGTCCTTCCTCAAAGTAGGCGGGGTGGGGCAGCTGTTCCGAAGTTCAAGTCAGATCACACCCTCCCCTGGTTTCCCGAGGCCTGCTGTAAACACGACCATAGACGGGGTGGTTGAAAACAACAAATTTACCCCCTCACATTCTGGAGGCCAGAGGTCTGAAATCGGTTTCATCGGGCCCCAACCCGGGTGTCAGGAGGGCTCTGGGGTGGAGGGGAGG
>NC_138378.1:27591295-27623256 GCF_054177405.1 Leptonychotes weddellii | reverse complement strand
GTCAGGTCATGATCCGAGGGTCCTGGGATCGAGGCCCGCATCGGGCTCCCTGCTCAGCAGGAAGCCTGCTTCTCCCTCTCTCACTCCCCCTGCTTGTGTTCCCTCTCTCACTGTGTCTCTTTCTGTCAAATAAATAAATAAAATCTTTAAAAAAAAAAGGGTACTCACTAGTTATGGGTAATTGTCACTTAAAAAAAAAAAACTTTCTCACCAGTCTGATTCTTTCTTCTTTTCTTTCTTTCTTTCTCTCTCTCTCTCTCTTTCTTCTTCTTCTTCATTTTTGCAGTACATATGTATTCTGATTTTTTTTTTTTTAAAGTAGCGTGGAGCCCAACACAGGGCTTGAACTCACAACCCTGAGATCAAGACCTGAGCTGAGGGGGTTGCCTGGGTGGCGCAGTCCATTAGGCGTCTGACTCTTGGTTTCTGCTCAGGTTGTGATCTCAGGGTTTTGGGATCGAGCCCTATGTCGGGGTCCCTGCTCAGCGTGGCATCTGCTTGAGGCTTTCTCTCTCTCTCCCTTTGCCCTTCTTTCCTGCTTGCACAAGCTCTCTCCGTAAAATAAATAAATAAATCTTAAGAAAAGACAAAAACAAAAATCTGAGCTGCAATCAAGAGTTGGTTGCTTAACCCACTGAGCCACCCAGGCACCCCTGGACTCCAATTTTTATGATTTTTTTTTTCCTTTTAGGAAAAATCGAAAAGTTAAAATTTAGAATTTAGAGAGAACAACTGTGTTCTTAGGGTACCACTTTTGGGTACACAGTTGGAGATTGAATTTTCTGAATGAAATTCAGCCCTTCAACTCCCTTCCCCGCACTGATGCCCTCTTTTTTAGGGGGCCTCTTGTATTTGTTTTCTGCAACTGCTTTAACAAAGTGCCAAGATTTACCAGCTTAAAACAACACGAATTTATGATCTTAGGATTCTTTAGGTCAGTACGTACAGGATCTCACTGGGCTAAAATCAAGGTGTCAGCAGGGCTGTCTTGTAGAGGACCTAGGGAAAAATTCATTTGCTCGTCCTTGTCAGCTTCTAGAGGCCGCCATGTTCCTTGGATCGTGCCCCTCTTCCTTTAGCTTCAAAGCCAGTGACAGCGGCTTGGGTCCTTTTCACATTGTATCACCATCACGCTGGCTTTTCTGCCTCCCTCTTCCATTCTCTTTTCTATCATGGCGAAATGCACATAAAATGTATCAACGTCATCATTTTTAAGTGCACAGTTCTGTGGCATTACGGACATTCACACTGTTGTCCTAGCAACACCACCATCCATCCACACAAAGCTTCATGTTGCCAAACTAAACCTCTGCTCGTGAGACACTAATTCCCTCTCCTCCTGGGCCTTGGCAACCAACTTTCTACTTTATGTTTCTATGATGTTGACTACTTTGGAGACTTCCTATTAGTGGAATCATACAGTATTTGTCCTTTGGTTGCTGGCTTATTTCACTTGGCAGAATGTCCTCACGGTTCTTCCATGTTGTCGCACATGTCAGAATCCCCTTCTTTTTTAAGGCTGCATAATATTCCATGGTATGTGTCTACCGTGCATCATTAATCCATCCATCTGTTGATGGACGCTTGAGTGGCTTCCACCTTTTTGGCTTTTGTGATTAATGCTGCTATGGACATGGGTGTATAAGTATCTCTTCAAGATCCTGCTTTCAGTTCTTTTAGGTATATACTCAGAAGTGGAATTGCTGGATCGTTGGGTTGTTCTATTTTTAACTCTTTGAGGAACTGCTGTACGTTGTTCACAGTGACTGCACCATTCATTCCCACCAACAGTGCACAAGGGGTCCAATCCTCCCACATCCTCACTGACACTTATTACCTCGTGTCTTTTTGATACCAGCCATTCTAAAAAAAATGAGGTGATATCTCATTGTGGTTTTGACTTGCGTTTCCCTAATGATTCTGATATTGAGCATCTTTTCATGTGCCTGTCGATCATTTGTATGTCTTCTTTGGGAAAATATCTATTCAGGAAATTGGAAATTTCATTTATTAATTGGACTATTTGGTTTCTTTTGCTCTTGAGTTCTCTGTGTTCCTTATGTAATTTGGATATTAACCCTTTACCAGATATATGGTTTGCAAATATTTTCTCCCATTCTGTAGGTGACCTTGCCATCTTGCTGATTGTTTCCTTTGCGGCACAGAAGCTTTTTCGTTTTATGTAGTCCCACTTATTTATTTCTACTTTTGTTGCTCACGATTTGGGTGTCATAGTCAAAAAATTGTTGCCAAGACCAATGCCAAGGAACTTTATTTCTGTTTTCTTCCTTAGAGTGTTATGATTTCAGGTCTTATATTTAAGTCTAATTCATTTCACGTTAATTTTTTTTAAAGTAGTCTCCACACCCAACATGGGAATTGAACTCATGACCTCACGAATTGCATGCTGTACTGGCTGAGCTAGCCAGGTACCCCTCAAATTAATTTTTGTGATTGGTGTAAGATAGGGGTCCAATGTCATTCTTTTGCATTTGAGTTTCCAATTTTTCCAACATTCATTGTAGAGACGGTTCTTCCCTCATTGCATATTCTTGGCTCCCTTGTCAAATATTAATTGTATGTGCATGGGTTTATTTCTGGGCTCTTAATTCTGTTCCATTGGTCTATGTGCCAGCGTCATGCTGTTTTGGTTGCTATAGCTTTGTAGTACATTTTGAAATCATGAAGTGCCTCCAGCTTTGTTCTTTCTCAGGATTGCTTTGGCTATTTGAGTTCTTTTGTTGTTCCATATAAATTTCAGGATTATTTTTTCTGTTTCTGTGAAAAATGCCATTGGAATTCTGATAGTGATTATGTTGATCAAGAGGTGGCTTTGGGTAGTATGGACATCTTAACAATATTCTTCTGATCCATGAACATGGGATATCTTTCCATTTTTTTTTTTTTCCAATTTCTTTCATCAGTGTCATTTAACTTTCAGTGTACAGATCTATCACACACTTGGTTAATTTATTCCTAAGTATTTTATTTTTTTTATGCTACTGTAAATGGGATTATCTCTTTTTCAGATAGTTTGCTGTTAGTGTAGAGAAACACAACTGATTTTTGTGTGCTGATTTTGTATGCTGCACCTTTACTGAATTCATTGATTAAGTCTAACCATTTTTTGGTTGAGTCCTTAGGATTTTTTTTTAAGACGTATTTATTTATTTTAGAGAGAGAGAGAGCGCGTGCATGAGTGGGGGGAAAGACAGAGGGAGAGGGAGGGAAGCAGACTCCCCACTGAGTGTGGAGCCCGACGCAGGGCTCCATCGCATGACCCTGAGATCATGACCTGAGCCAAATCAATAGTCGATGCTTAACTGACTGAGCCATCCAGGTGCCCCACGGAGTCCTTAGGATATTCTATATATAAGATCATATTATTGCAAACAGAGACAATTTTACTTCTTCCTTTTTTATTTGAATGTCTTTTATTTATTTTTACTGCCTGATTGCTCTGGCAAGCATTTTCAGTACTGTGTTGAATAGGAGTGGTAAGAGTGGGCACCCTTGTCTTGCTCCTGGTTGCAGAAGAAAAGCTTTCAGTTTTTCACTGTTGAGTATGATGCTAGCTGTGGGCTTGTCATATCTGGCTTCTATTATGTTGAGGTATATTCCTTCTATACCTAATTGGTTGGAGTTTTTGTCATGAAAGGATGTTGAATTTTGTCAGATGCTTTTTTTGCATCTGTCGAGGTGATCACATGTGATTTGCATGTGTGAAACCATCCTTGTATCCCAGGGATAAATCCAACTTGATCATGTTGTATGATCTTTTTCATGTACTGTTGAATTTGGTTTGCTAGTATTTTCTTGAGAATTTTTACATTTACACTCATCAGGTATATCAGCCTGTAGTTTTCTTGTCTGGTAGTATGTTTACCTGGCTATAAGAGGATCAGGGTAACACTGGCCTCATAAAATGAGTTTGGGAGTGTTCCCTCTTCTTCGGTTCTTTGGAAGAGTTTGAGAAGGATTGGGTATTGATTCTTCTTTAAATATTTGGTAGAATTCACCAGTGAAACCATCTGGTCCTGGGCTTTGCTTTTCTTTTCAAAACCTGAGAAGTTTTTGATTACTGATTCAATCTTACTCATTATTGGTCTATTCAGATTTTCTTTTTTGTCATGATTCAGTCTTGGTAGGTTATATGTTTCTAGGAATTTATCCATTTCTTCTCGGTTATCCAATTTATTGGTATATAATTGTTCATAGTAGCCTCTTAAGATCCTTTGTATTTCTTTGGTGTCCGTTGTAATGTCTCCTTTTCATATCTAATTTTGTTTGAGTTTTTTCTCTTAGTCTAGCTAAAGGTTTGTCAATTTTGTTTATCTTTTCTAAAAACCAGCTTAGTTTCATTTATCTTTTCTATTGTTTTCTGGTCTCTCATTTATTTCTGCTCTGATCTTTGTTATTTCCTTCCTTCTTCTAATTTTGGGCTTAGTTTATTCTTTTTCTAGTTCCTCGAGTTTGTTTATTTGGGATCTTTCTTTTTCTTAATGTAGGTGTTCATTGCTATAAAGTTCCCTCTTAGAACTGCTTTTGTTGTACCCCATAACTTTTGGTATGTTGTATTTCCGTTTTTGTTTGTTTCCAGATATTTTTGACTTCCATTTTGATTTCCTCTTTGACCATTGGTTGTTCAGGAGTGTGTTGTTCAATTTCCACATATTCGTGGATTTTTCCAGTTTTCCTCCTACTGTTGATTTCTAGTTTCATACCATTGTGGTTGGAGAAGACACTTGGTATGATTTCAATCTTCTTAAATTATGAAACTTGTTTTGTGTGTAATTTACTTTGAAATGCATCAAAAATAAGATGGATTATTGAATAGATAAAGGAATGTATAGCTGGACAGATGTGTGATAAAGAAAGATAGTAAATGTTTTTGTTTTTTTTTAAGATTTATTTATTTGAGAGAGAGAGAAGAGCATGGGGGAGAGAACACCAGTGGGGGGGAGGGACAGAGGGAGAGGGAGAAGCAGACTCCCCGCTGAGCAAGGAGACCTACATGGGGTTCCATCACGACCCTGGGATCATGATCTGAGCTGAAGGCAGACGCTTAACTGACTGAGCCACCCAGGTGCCCCAGTAAATGTTAGGGGTAGAATAACCATGCATCCCTGGCTGTTCATTGTCTTATTCCTCATCTTTATGTTTGAAAATTCTCATAATAAAATGTTTGAAAAAAATTTGGGTAATGCCATTCCCCAGAGAGAGCCAATCCTTCATTCATTTATATACAGATATACATATGCCAGGGATTCTTAACTGGACACTAGGTGATGTCCAGAGACATTTTTGATTGTCATGACTGGGTGGTGCTGCTGGCATCCAGTGGGTAGAGGCCAGGGATGATGTTAAATATCCTCCAATGCAGAGGACAGCCCCCACAACAAAGAATGATTTAGCCAAATGTCAATAGTGCTGAGGTTGAGAAACCCTGACATATATATCTGAGTATCTGAATATATGTATCCGTTCATATAAATGTATACATATGCATATTTGATGCTCACTTATATTTTAAACAAAATTGAACTCATGGTTTTGTAACCTGTGTTTTCACAACATGTTGTCATTTCCCCAGGTAATTAATTGCCTTTAATGTTATCATATTTTAATGGCGATTGTAGATGTGTATGCTGTGATTTATTGCACCCAGCTCTGGGCATTTTTAGGTGGCTGGCTGATCTATAATGTGCCTCAGTGGAATTTGAGTCTTTCCTGTCAGACCCATCTCTTCTGTGTTGTGAAGATCTCTTCAGGGAAGACGCGTTGGTCGCCCTTGGGACCACCTTGGGTGTCAACATTCTTAGTGACTGGAGCACTTGTTCTGGGGTCGTCTAAGGGTTGTCCTCTCTCCTTTGGGTGTTTTTTCCCCAGAGGCTGTGACAAGCACAGGCGGCAGTCAGCAGTGTGGTATCTCACTAGCCCTGGGTCAGCGTTGGGCGGCCCACGCTGTGGATCTGGGTTGGGAACAGAGAGCCATGTGCCCCCTCCCCTGGCCCAAATTCTGCTGAGTTCCTAAGGACCCAACTTGACTTGGCCTGTGTCTTTATTCAAATACAGGTCTCCCCTTCTGATGAAAAGAGAACAGAAGAATGGACTACAGTCACCAAACCTCTCTAGTCCCGTGCGGACAAGATAAATACATCTCCAAGTAAGATTTTTGGCTTTTATTTTTTTTTTAATTTTTTTAATTTTTTAAAGATTTTTATTTATTTATTCATGAGAGGCAGAGAGAGAGAGAGGCAGAGGGAGAAGCAGGCTCCCAAGGAGCAGAGAGCCCGATGTGGGACTCGATCCCAGGACCCTGGGATCATGACCTGAGCCAAAGGCAGACGCTCAACCATCTGAGCCACCCAGGCGCCCCAAGATTTTTGGCTTTTAGTGTTGTGTCCCCAGTGGCCAGTCCCACGTGGATGGAAACCCCTTCTGTCCATGGGTGGCAGGGGCTCCTGTGTGTGGGAAGAAGGGAAGCAGCTGAGTGTGAACGAGTGAGAGCACAGCAAGGTTGGTGCTCTAGATAAAAACATGGCCCCGGAGCCTGGCCACAGACAGCGAAGTAAAGGGGACCTTCAAGACACAGCACCTTTGGGGGTTCAAGAGAGATGGTGTCCTGGAAGGGGGAATTAATGGTGGCTGCCCCCTGAGCTGTCTGTGGTGTCCCCTGAGGGAGTCCCCACTGGGTGGTGTCCCTGTGCTGCTGGGGTTCTGACCAGAATAGGCACAGGTGCCCCCTGAACAGAAAGGGACAGTTTCATTGCTTTATATGCACTAAAATCTCTTGAGCTCAGATTTTTTGCTAATGTGAGCCAAAATGGACTTTTTCAAATGATAAGTTTGAGGATATATTTTTATATCCAGCACAGGGCTTTGTTCATACTGAATGCTCTCTATCTGAACTAAATGCTTAACTTATCTGGGACCAGATTGTTTTAATTCCTTTACACATATTTGGCCACATACAGACACGCAGTTGTGTGAACTATGGATCATTCTTATCGATTCATTGAGGGATTTCTCCAGGGACCTCGACTGGCCAGTAATTTTAGATCTCTGTGCTCAAAAGAAAGTACCCAGCAGCTTTTTGTGTTAGGTTATTTGGAGTCACATTTTTCACTAATTCATTTAGGCTTGCATAGAATGACTCCGGTTTTTCTAGGTTTAACTTGTCAGGAGCTTCTTGGACTTTCAAGGCAGCTTTGACCTCTGGTGTGGCCCCAAATCGCTCCATTGAATGGCTGCATTCAGAGAGACCAAACTCCACAGCCTCTTGCCTGAGTACAGGCAAAAGCACAGGGCGATGTCTTCAAGCCCCTCCTTTGCAAGTCAAAAAAATTTTTTTAAGTTTATTTATTTAAGTAAGCACCCAACATGGGGCTTGAACTTACGACCCTTGAGATCAAGAGTCACACGCCCCTCCCACTGAGCCAGCCAGGCGCCCCCCCAAATTTGTTTTAAATAAACTGAAAACACTTAAAATAGAATAAAAAGATAAAAGCTTGTAGAACAGAATATTGCTAGGGCCCAGAATCCCCTCCTGCCCCCTTGTGGTCCCTGCTCCCCAAGGTGAACTGCTATCCTGAATTCTAACATCCATTTTGAACTTTATATAAGTGGAATCATACAATACGTGGCCTTTGGTGTCAGGCTTCTTCTACTCAACATAATATCTGTGAGATTCATCCATGTTGTGTGTGGCTCATTCATGTTCTTGTTGCTACGTAATATTCCACTGTATGACCACAGCTCCCTTTATTCATCCTCTCCACTGTGGATGGGAGTTTGTAAGTTTTTAAACACACCATAAAGTCATGTCTATCACTCATAAGTCAGTGGGTC
Source organism: Leptonychotes weddellii (assembly GCF_054177405.1). Taxonomy (NCBI): domain Eukaryota; kingdom Metazoa; phylum Chordata; class Mammalia; order Carnivora; family Phocidae; genus Leptonychotes; species Leptonychotes weddellii. The sequence goes on along the minus strand of NC_138378.1, from coordinate 27,615,405 downwards.
CAGACCTGTCCCTTTTGACTTTCTGAAAAGCCTAGAAGTTTCTGAGTCTCATGAAAGCCTGTCGCGATTGTCCTGTTCTAACTCATAGCAGAGGTGAGGGAGAAAAGACAGTGGACAGACACCCAGACTTAGATGGCTGAAGGCCGGGTTAGAGGTGAGAAAAAAGGGAACAGGTGCATTATAAGTGGCTTCAGCTGAGACTGTCACACCTTTTGTATTTTGCCCTAAGGAATGAACTTCTCCTGCATCTGAAGACCTACAATTTGTACTACGAAGGCCAGAATTTGCAGCTCCGACACCGAGAGGTAAGGAGTCCCCGGGGAAGGACTGTGGGCCAGCCCAGTCTGTCTCCATGTCTCCAGGGTCTCAAGGTCCCTGCCTCTCCTGCCCACCCCGGGAGTGGCCTCCCATTTAGGATGTTAGCGGGAGTCCCTGGAGTTCTTTGGAAGGAGACCCCAGGCTCATTTTGTTCTAAAGAGGATGAGCTTTTCTGTTCCAGAGGCATTCCTGGGGATGGATGTGAGGCTGGGCTAGCATCTGCTTCAGAGGGGGTCCTCTAAAGGGGGATGTTCATGAAATGGCCCTTTCCCATGGTGCTCAAGCAGGCTGCTTCTTCTCGGGCAATTCAGGAAACTTCCCCAGTCTTCTGTGTTTACACATCTGGGCCCACATCTGATTGCTGCAGCAACTGGGCAAGCCGCATCAGCTCTGCCTGGAAATGCTTGGCCCTTCCCCACAACTGCAGTGGTCTTCCTAGGGTGCCTTGTTGGGATGCGCTTTGCTCTCCATCCGGCTTCCCCCAGCCCGAATCTTAGCTTACTCATCCCGTATCCATTTCCGTAAAGCCTGTTATCAGGAGATGGTGAGTTTTGTAGGAGCCAGGTAGAGTAATTTATACTCAAGTGTTCTAGACTGATAAGATATGTGTAATACCCTTCTAAACACATTTTCAGGTTATCAAGCCATGGCAATTCAATCCATAGAAACAGATACCAGATGGTATAATTTCAGCTGCGAAGGCAGGCTGGTTGGGGAGAGTATGTGAGATGCAGTGGCTTTTTCTGTGTCCCTCAAACCAGTCCATGTAGGAAAAGTCCTACTTTGCATTAAATCCTGTCCTAAAATCATGCGATATGACAGTAGCTAGAAGGCCCTCTGTACAGCCTATTCTTACATAAAGCCTTTCCCCCCAAGACCCCCACCTGCCTGCCTGAAAGTTGTTCTACTCCTCTCCTGCTTCTTTTGTTCTCCCTCCTCTCTGGCGATGATCCTGGGATCCGGGTCAGTTGTTCATTGGACGGGTGTCCTCTTCATCCCTGTGGCTCATCCTGAAGACATGGCCGTGGCCCAGGTCTGACAGCTGTGGGGTTTTCTGAGACTTGAGAAAGAAGGCCTGACCCTTTTAGGCATTGTCCTTAAAGCTTCTAGTGAGTGGCTGGGCCATTCACAAGATTTTGGTCCTTGGACAGCTTTTCTGTGGTGCGTCTTATAGAATAAATTCTCAGAGTGCTCTATGATTAAATAGAGACTCATAATAAATGAGACTCAGTTCTTTGAGACAAAACACACAGGAAGCCCTTAGAAGGGTCTGAGGTTTAACTTGTTAACAGTCAACAACCCTTGAGTATAAATTTGGAATTATCGGAGGATTAATTCACCTCTTGGAGAGCTGCAATGTAGCACACTAGCTAATTTAAAGCTCTGGGAAGTTCTGCTGGTAAGAAGTCTGATTAACATATCATCTCCCAACTCATGATCACCCAACACCCTTTTTAAGGTAACCTGCGAGAGGAGTTGACCTGTGAGAGGAGCTAGTATTCGGTAGAATAAACTTGGGGAAATGTTACTTTAAATCTCCTTCAACCAGCAGGTCAGATTGCTAAACATATATCATAGCTAAAGACTTCCCGTGGTAGGGGAGGGGAAAGTAGCTAATTCAAGAATCTAGTTCTGGCTTCTGTTAGTAAGGCCCGTCTCAGTTACTCTAAGAGATGTCTTCTTCTTTCTTTAAAGTATAAAAACAAAAAAACCCCATTTTTATCATTTACACACATGTACTTGAGTTTTGAGGCAACTTTTGTGTTGACCTATGAGGTCATCTTCAGGGCGTAGCTTGTGGTGGGGTGTGTCTCGAGGCGGGGGCGCAGGTGTAACTTGCGCCCCGCCAGGGCCCGTCAAGGGCGCTGTCCGCTGTCCCCCAGCGTGTTGCTGGCTTCTGCGGGGTTTTCTGGTCCAGCTCACCGTGCCAATTGCTTTGTGGGCAGGAGGAAGATGAGTTCATCGTGGAGGGGCTGCTGAACATCTCCTGGGGGCTGCGTCGGCCCATCCGTCTGCAGATGCAGGATGACAACGAGCGCATTCGCCCTCCACCATCCTCTTCCTCCTGGCACTCTGGCTGTAACTTGGGGGCTCAGGGGTGAGTGAGGAGAGATGGGACTGTGGCGACCGGGAGTGTCTGGGGGTTCTGTTCTTAAGTGTTCTTGAGCAGACAAATGCCACCTTCTTCCAGCAAGCCTTGACTCCAGCTCCCATTCTCCCCACCTGCACTGCGCACCTGTTCTGGGCTTAGGAGGAGGAGGAAGGAGCAGATGTTGGTGTGATGGGGCCACCGTGCCTGTCACCACATCACTGGGTGAGAGTCAGAGGGGAGAAATGCCAAGGCCTGGTTGCAGTGTGTCCTCCCTCATGGAGAATTCCTGAGTCTCTGAGGGGTATCGCTCGTGACCAGCTGGGCCTAGCCTGCAGATTTCTGATGGGACGCCTGGTGCCCCAGCACTTCCCCATGGGGACCACTCCTCATAGAATGACCCTGCTCTGGAGACACCAAGGGCTCGAACCTTCTCTCCAAAGCTCTCCATGACTTGGGGGAACCTGGAAGAAGGAAAGGAACATCAGGCTGTGTTCAAACCAGTCCCACGAGGTCAGCTAGGGGGCTGCTTCCTTCAGGCCACACCCGGAGCTGGGTGACCGCGTGACAGTCAGCAGTCTGGGAGGCTCCCTCCTCCGGGGTCCCATTGGAAGGTCTGCGAAGCCCATGCCTATTTGTCCCCTCCCTCTGCTACCAGCTGAGTAGCCAAGTGCATGTAGACATGCCCACCCTCTGCTGGGACTTCCTTCCGGGACTTTGGTTCTTGGTATCAAGTGACTGACTAGCCGTGTTCATCTCGAAACTTGCTGGTGCTGCAAGGCCAGAGTGTGGGTAGCGTGTGTTGACCTCTCAGCCAAAACCACAGTGATGTGTTTTCTGTTTTCAACCAGAACCAAGCCCTCTCTGTTGGACACGCTGGACATTCTGTTAAACTCTGCAGCCAAATCCATCTTTCTCGAAAGTTGGGAGACACCTACACTGTGGCCAAATGCTGATCTGCTTTCTTTCCCAGGGAATTTTAGGAGGGAAGTCCTTGCCCATCCCATCAGACGCTGGAATGTCTGGTCAAGGTTCTCTGGCTTCATCTCCTTGGCTGGTTTCCCGCTCTACTTTGATTTCAGCCCTTTTTTGCCATCTTGGATTTCCTGTGGGCCAAACCCTTTCCACAGCTGCATCCCAATGACGCCCGATTCTGCTCCATTCCGTCCCCTACGTGAGAGAATTTTTAGAATGCCATCTGACTGTGTGATTTTTGGCTGAGCCTGCTAAAGGGTCTTTCACTCGGCTCGCTTGTTTCTTCTCCATTCCCTGCAACATCAAGCTGGTCTTGGTTGGTTCTTGAAACCTGCCAGGGCTCTTGAGAGGGTTGTCAGGAACGGTAATTAAGGTTATCCCCGATGCTGGCTAGAATGAAGTGAACACCTGGGCCACTGGGGTAAGAAGTAGGCTGAGACCAGTTTCTGCTTCCGTGAGGGAGTGGGCCGTGGTCGCTGGGAGCACCAGGCACTCACCACTCCTGAGCAGCTCTGACCAGTTCGAGTCTGGGGTCAGAAGTCCAGAGTTAGACCACAGTGGGAAGTTCTTTCAGATTTTCAGTTTCTATTGTCTTCCCTTAAAACTGTCATCCCTGGACTGTAAGTCCCATCTCTACTGGGTCCCAGGGAGCCCACGCTCTTCTCACTATGGGATGGTCCTAACTGGTTAAGTGTGATTTTCCTTTCTGGTCAAATCTCCTGTTGATTTTGGGTGTGCCTCTCTGAGCTGCTGTCATTATCCTTTGGGGCTTATAGGGGAGTCTTTTGCCAGTTACCCAGGACTCTGCTCAGACTGATTTTGTGGGGTCCAGCTTGGCTGAGCATCCTGTCCGGCAACCCCAAGAACGCTATCATCAGTGGTCCTTCCAACGCTGCTCTGACCTATTACTTCCATTCCTTTAGATACCAGAAGCAATTTCTGAGTTACTCTTCCAACAGGAAAGGATCTGAACTGGAATCTTATCTGGAGAAACAAATGTCCATTATTAGAGCTATCGAACCTGTACATGCTCAGAAACTCAGTGCACACAATGCCCAGATTTTGTCCTTTGGTGTTCTCCATCCTGGGCTTGATGAATTGGGTGCTTGTGTTGCTGCAGATGCTGGGAAAGAGCATCTTCTCCTCCAGAATACCCCCTCCCCACCCTGTGCTCAGCCCTGGAGCGGGGCCAGCTTCACGGGACACTCCGCACGGGCCGCCCCCACGGGGGTGTGCTTGTCCCCAGCCTAGCACAGGCCAGGTGCTCCCCTTGCAGGAGAGGGAGGGTCCCCCTGCAGGGGCTGAGCCAGTCTCCCTTTTGTGTTCTGTCTCCCCAGCACCATCCTGAAGCCCCTCACCATGCCCAGCATTCAGATCTCAGAAGTGGATGCCCCGCCCGAGAGTGAGCAGACACCGAGCCCCACAGGTACATACATGTGTGGTGGGAAGTGTCCCGCTCTGGGCTCTCCTATGTGAAGACTGATGTGATCTAGATGCTGTAAATTGAATAAATAAAATTCATGTGGTTCAAGATTCGAAGAGTTTTCAAAGGAGCCTATCAGGAGTTCCCCATTTCATCTACCCACCATAGTGGTTCCCTCCCTAGAAAATACTTGAAAGCATGCTTTCTGAGGTCTTCTAGACAGATACAAGCAAATGCACAGCAACATACCTTTATGGTTGGAGGTCATTTCTTTTCTTCCCCTTTTTACATAAGTGGTAGCATTTTGTATATCCCTGTTTCCATTAGTTTGTTTTAAGGACTGTCCCACACAAATCCATAAAGAACTTTGGCATTCTTATCCAGCTCTGCTGCATTCCATTGTGTGGAGAAATGATAGCTGAATCACTCCTCACTGATGGACATTGAAGTCATTCCAGTCCTTTTGCTGTGACAAACAGCAGTTAGTGGCCCTGGACACGTGTCATTTCACACATTTGTCAGTGTCTGTAGGATTCTTTCAAGTGGAATTTCTGGGTCTGAGGCTATGTGCATTTGTAATTTTGATAGATACTGTCAGAAGGCAATCTCTTGCAAGTCCTTATGTCATGCTTCCGCTGTGCCAAGCACTATTCTAAATGCTTTGCGGGAATTAATTCAGTAAACCCTCACAACAATCCTGTGATGTGGGTGCTATTATTATGCCCATTTTATAGATGAGGGAACTGAGGCATGGAGGGGTTAATGAAACATAGCAATGGTAGGGCTGGGGTTTGGCCCTGGGAATCTGGCTCTCAAGCCTCTGCTCTGGAATCTTGTCACTGTATTGCTTCTCAGTAAATTATACCATATGTTTTTCCCCCCGGCAGGAAATACTGTTTTGATGAAACGTATTTTGGGGGAGGCGGCAGCGGGTACCGTAGCCTTGGCCACAAAGAGGGTACTGTGTGCAAACTGCCACATCCCCGGGCCAGGCAGACAGAGCTCATCTCCCCCTCCCCTCTTAGACTCCAGGGGCCTCAAGCCCCTGCAGGAAGACACGCCACAGCTGATGCGCACACGCAGTGATGTTGGCGTGCGTCGCCGTGGCAACGTGAGGACACCCAGTGACCAGAGGCGAATCAGACGCCACCGCTTCTCCATCAATGGCCATTTCTACAACCACAAGGTAGAGAGGATGGGGGGTAGGGGGCAGGGGTTATTCCCGAGTGAATAAGGCCTCTTCTTGGGCAGCGGCCACCTCCAGGCTACAGACAAGTGGGAAGCCAAGTATTTGCCGTTCTGTCTTTGGGTCCTGGGTGGGCTGCAGGCTCTGCCGGCTCTGGGAGGGATGAGGGACCCCAGATCAGGAGCCCCGCCTAGAGGGGTGGGTGAGATGACACCACGAACATCAGAGCCGAACCCCCTCCCCGGGAAGTCCACACGTTACCCTCTTCCTACACCGGCTGCTGCGTGGTCTCACTTTCCTGTGAGCTGGGTGCTGCCCCCTGAAGCAGGGCTGCGGGACGCAAATCAGGGGGTGTCCGTGCACTACCCCCCCCCACCGCTAGCTGACCCTCCTTCCCTCCCGCTGCCTGGTCCGAATCCAGCCCCAGAAGCAAGTGCATCACGGGAGAGGGGTCAGAGACCTTGAGTTGAAGTCACAGTGGAAGGGGCTTTGTGCGCGTTTTCTCTGGAGAGAGGGCCTTCCTTATCTGGGCCCATCCCCCTCCCCCACCCTGCCACTTGCCCAGCTCAGACCCCTCCAGCCTCCCGTGGGGACCGTGGGTGGGAGACGAGCTCCCGAGTTAGGCACAGCCCAGGGGTGCCTTGTTGACGTCAAAGCCACTGTCTGCCAGGCTGCTGGGGGCGGGGGGGCTCTCAGAGTGCACGGGGTGAGTGCCCTTTGTCACTGTGCCCTTTACCCCAGGTCACGGGGCTGGGGGACACCTGGGTTTTAGGGCCCAGTTCTTGTCCCCACGGCCACCGTGAGCCGGACCCCTCTATTGACAGACATCGGTGTTCACGCCAGCCTATGGCTCGGTCACCAACGTCCGCATCAACAGCACCATGACCACCCCACAGGTCCTGAAGCTGCTGCTCAACAAATTCAAGGCAAGTTCCCACGCGGGCTGGCCCCGGAGTGGGAAGGGGGACCATGGAGGGTGTGCAGTAAGCAAGGGGGGGCGCGCTGGGCCGCGGGGCTCGGGGTCTTCCGACCCTGTGACATCAGCATCCCCTGGGAGCTTTAGCAAAGCAGCTTCCCAGGCCCCAGCCCTGAATCAGACCTGCTGAATCTGAAGCCCGAAGGCCAGGGAACCCGCTCAGCAACTGGCAGGCAATTTTGGTGCCGCTGAATTCTGAGGAGCCCCGGCCCTCAGACCCCAGGCCCCAGGCACAGACCTCAGACCCCAGGCACAGACTGACTTTTGAAACACATTTGGGGAACCTACTCTGAAAAATGAACTTCAATACACGTGTAAGTTCTAGTGCATGAGTCCTTAAAGTTCCATTACTCTGTAGGTTTCCCACAATCCCTTTATAAGAAATCTTTTGGAGACAGGGATCCCTATTTTTCACTGGGGCCAGTGTCAGCTGGTGGCCTCTGGGTTCAAATCCCCAGCCATCACCCGCTGATTGGAGGAGCCGAGCTAGTGACTTAAGCTCCCTGTGCTTCTGCTTTGTCTTCTGTAAAATGAGGGTTCACAGGACCCCCCATTAAGGGACTGACGGGAGTATGAGATGAGTTAACATGTGCAGAGTGTGTGGCATGGTGCTTGTCAGGGTGCAAGAAATGTTAGTCCTTCTTATGGACTGTTACTGATAAAGTTACCTGCCTGCCCCCTCTCCTCATCCCCTCTGAGAGCTGGAGAGAAATAACTCCCCCTCAGAAGCGCCGAACATCCATTTAGCTTTGCAGCGTCCAGGAAGGAATGGCTCAGAGTTGGGATATGTAAATATGTGCTTTCTTCAAGCATCTCTTGTTTCTGATTCAGATCGAGAATTCCGCAGAGGAGTTTGCTTTGTATGTGGTCCATACCAGCGGTGGTAAGTCTGAAAAACACAGTGTACTTGAAAATGTTTACTTCACTCAAAACGGCAAGTGTAAAAACAAGACCTCTGCCTCATTTGCTTGTTGTTTGGCCTTTGGAAACTTCCAAACGTTGATTGCCTCCGAGACTGGTGGGGTCACTGGCTGAGTCCACTGGGAAATGCCGTATGTGGTCTAGAACCTAACTGCTTATTTAAAAGGCAACCGGATTTTCTCGAGAGGTAGATAAAACCAATTCCTCCAACATAGCATCTTCCAAAGGATTTGGAGGATGGTCATTTTGTCAGGGAGAGCGGGGAGGGAATGGTTGCTTTGAACCAGAACTGTTCATTCACAGTTCAGTCTCCTGACTTACTTGGCCACATCTTCTGAGGTGCCCTAACCCTGAGCTGGCCACTACTTATGGGGAGAAAGGCCTCAGGGCCAAACTCAGGGCTGTTCCTTGCTGGGTGTGGTTCCAGAGAAACAGAAGCTGAAGAACACCGATTACCCTCTGGTTGCCCGAATCCTCCAGGGACCGTGTGAGCAAGTCTCCAAAGTGTTTCTTATGGAGAAGGACCAGGTGGAGGAAGTCACCTACGACGTGAGTCCCCTTTCTGTTGGGCAGTCTCTCCTCAGGAGGGCAGAGATTTGGTTGGGTTACCTGCAACTGGGGTACAGCTTGACTTTCTGGCCAAGGACCATGTCCCATTTTGTTGCCATTCCTCAATAACAGGTTTTCTTCTTTTTTTTAAATTAAATTAAATTAAATTAAAATCTTATTTTTTATTATTTTTAAATTTAAATATTTTATTTTTATTTATTTTAATTAATTTACTTTTTATTTTAAAATTTATTTTATTTATTTTATTTTTAAACTTTATTTCATTTTTAATAAAAAAATTTAAAAAATTTTTTAAATGTTTTTCTTAATTTTTTTTTTAATACCAGGTTTTCTTGAAGCAGGAATGGTCATGAGGCAGGGAGAATGAATGCAGAGGCTAGGCAGAGGGTATCCCCTGGGGGGAGTTATTGGGGGGAATGCTCAGGCACAAAATGGTTTACATAGAGTAAATGTCTTCAATCTTTCTAGGGTACTGTATGGGCTGAGAAGTTTCTGCAGACCTCTCTTAGCAACTTCAAGCTGTTTGCAGTGATTTTACCTTATCTTACCTGTTAGTCAGCTTTTGCTACGGTAACAAACATCTCCAAATCCTAGCTGCTTGCAACAGCAAACGTGCACTTTCTTGCTCAGGACGCTGCAGGCTGGTAGTTGCAGCTCTGCTCCAGGTTGGGGGTTGAGTGCAGGTGTGCATTGCATGTCTCATTCAGAGACCCAGGCATGAGGGGTGGTGGCTCCCTGGGGTACACGTCCCATGGCAGATCCCAGGAGTGCAAGACACAAGGCCAAACCTCGTAAGCTCATCAGAAGCCTGCACTCAAATGTACCTTATAGTGTGTCCACACACATTCCATTGACCAAAGCAAGTCATAAATATAATAGCAGCTCCACATTAATAGGCTTTTTTCCCATGGAAAAGAGTTGATTGAGTAGGGTGGGGATTCTTGTGGAGGAGGGGGGACAGCTGTTGAACTTCAGTTCACCTGGGGGCCACCCTCACCCCACACAGCCTCTCCGGAGCAAGTTCTCATTTGGATGCCCGCTTGAGACTCCAGATGCAAGTCATCATCCTGAGCCATGGTTCCCTAAATCCGCTTAGGGGAGAACAGAGAGGTTTATTGAATATTGTGGGTTCAGGTGTTCTCTGCATCACTGCATCGAGAGAGTGCTTTTCCACGTTTGATAATCACCTTGTCGTGCACTGGACACATGGGACGAGAGATGAGAAGTTCTGAGATATGTGTCACAGATAGGGAGTGATCTTCACCGCAAACTCTATGGCAGCCTTGAGAAGAACGAGGCTTGGCTATTGCTTTTAACAAAATCCTGGATCAGTGCAGAAATAGGTTTCCCGTGCTTTCGTGCCTTACATGAGAGAGGCACCAAAAGGAATTGGAATATGGTTGGGAAGGGGGCGTGCATGCACCCCAGACTGACTTCTTCCTCCCCAGGTGGCCCAGTACATAAAGTTTGAGATGCCCGTCCTAAAAAGCTTCATCCAGAAGCTCCAAGAGGAAGAAGATCGGGAAGTGAAGAAGCTGATGCGCAAGTATGCGTGGCCCCAGGGCGGCTGGTTGGGCTTCTCCCGGGGCCTCAGGGAGCCGTCTCTCTGTTCGGGTGTCTCCCAGGGACTATGCTGAGCGGCTGTGTGGGCCTGGGTGCCGTGGACCTTCTTCCGGGGGCTTCCCGTGACAAATGTGGATGGGGACACGAAGCTTAAGTGTGTTGGTCTCTTTGTTTCCTGTGTCAGCTTCTCATTTTGATGTGGGACATCAAAATGTTCCGGGGATTTCAGGAAGGCTGTCTTAGCAGTGGAAAGTAGTCTAAGCAACCTACCTCTGAAATCCTTTCCTCCTACCCTTCTCCCTTCTTTAACATTTCTCTTCTGGAAATTACAGTTGGCTTGAAACGTCAGTAAAGCCTCTCTCTGGCGAGGATTTTTTTTTTTTAATTTATGATTGAAGTGTAGCTGACATACAGTGTTATACTTGTTTCAGGCGTCTGGCATAGCGATCCAACAATTCTATACATTATTCAGTGCTCACCATGATAAGCGTAGTCCCCATCTGTCACCATCCAATGTTATTACAGTTTACTGACTGTATTCCCGACGCTCCACTTTTCATCCCTGTGACTTTTTATTTTCTAACTGGAAGTTTGTACCTCCTAATTCCCTTCATCTATTTCACCCTATTTCGTTAGGGAGAATTTTATGATTTTTTTTTTTTTTGCCGTGTTTAGTCATAAAGTGGACTGCTTTGCTTGGACACAGCTGAACGATTGATTGATTTCTGCCCCTGGGGAATAGCACCGATGCTCCATTTGCTTTGGCAATGATGATCGCTAGTATGAAAGCAGTTGACATTTACTGAACACTTGAAATGCGCCAAACTTTAAAGAGAGCTTGTGCCGGGCGGTGCAAAGCCCTGGCCATCAGGAGTGGCCCCCTGAGCCCCGCACAGAGGTTCGCACTGCAGCTTCTGCGCTGGCTCAGTTCAGGGAAGGGGTGGAGACCGGCCCTCGTCAAGCCATGCACCCCCACGCTTGGGAGTTGCTCTGGTCTGTTCTGCAACATGCGGGGACTGATATTAGCTCGAACCATATGAAGCTGCCGTTTTTGTAGGCTCCTCACGATGGTCAAAGAACGGCAATTTCAGATGGTCCAGCCCCGGTGAGGATCCCGCGCTACTGTGTCGTGGTGCCTTGGGCACAGTAAGCGCTTGGTTCATGCAGTCCTTCCTGGTGGTGCTGTCTGTTTCGCCCTCCGGTCCTTCTTTGGCCAGAGTTTCTAACGGTCGTCAAATCGTCTAGTTTGGATTGGGTCTGCTCAGTTCCTCTCATCCGGGTGTGGAAATGAACACAGGCCACAGGGTGGCTGACGGCTGGGCCAGTGATAGAAACAAAGGCACCGACAGGTGGCCCCTGGGACCCGGGCGGTGGGGGAAGATCAAGAGGAGGCATATGTTGTTTTCTTTTTTTTTTTTTTTTTTTTTTTATTTAAAGATTTTTATTTATTTATTGAGAGAGAATGATAGCATGAGAGGGGGAGGGTCAGAGGGAGAAGCAGGCTCCTCGCTGAGCAGGGAGCCCGATGCGGGACTCGATCCCGGGACTCCAGGATCGTGACCTGAGCGGAAGGCAGTCGCTTAACCAACTGAGCCACCCAGGCGCCCCGGCATATGTTGTTTTCTGCGGCCCATCATAGCTCTTCCTGTCCTCAGGTACACAGTGCTCCGGCTAATGATCCGGCAGAGGCTGGAGGAGATGGCCGAGACCCCAGCAACAATCTGAGCCACATGAGGGAGGGGATCCAGACACCACAGGGGCCGCCGCTGACACGAGAAGACGCACAGGAAGCTGGGCACCTTCCTTCCATGGAAACGTGTACATACAGACCTCTCCAGCTCCCGCCGAGAGCCACCATCTATTGCCCAGAGCAGAATGGAGAAGGCCGCAGACAACTCCCCATCCCTGGATCCCCATGCTCCACTCCTTTCTTTTACTCACAAGGACTTTTGAATTTTGTTATGAGGACCCAAAATGTGTGTGTGTGCACGCACATAAGCACATGCATGCACATGTAAGCGTGTGTGCTCACATGGTACGTATCCACGTGCCTACCTGATATTCACATGGAACTGAATTCCGAGCCACCAGCACCAGCACCATGGGGCTTGCAGGTGCGCTGCTCGAGGGCAGGAACATCAGGGGAGTCGCCAATCTGAGGGGTTGAAGTTGATGTCTTCCCTCAAGGGCCAGGGAGCAGCCACACGTTTGGAAGGGAAGGGGACTCCGCAAGCTCTCCATTTGGGGTATTTATATATTGGTGGAGATTCTCCCTGTACATCTAGAAGGACTGGGCATTGGAAATTAACAAACTAGCAGCCCCATGCCCTTGGGGAAGGTCAGATGGAAAGAGAAAGATAAACCATCTGTGGGGTAGATGCAATAAGCCCACAAGTTTTTACACTGGAAACTCTGATTGTTTAAAATAACAAAGACGTATGTGATGATCTATGTGGATTCTGCCTCTGTCCTCACCTCCATGGCCATGTCTAGGAGACAGGAGAGGAGCCTGATGTTTCACTCAGCATGCCAACCCCATGCCATGGAAGCCAACCCCAACTCTTTGGTGCCTCCTTGAGTTGAAGGAAGGGTCTCATGGGTTTATACATGGCCGACTGGCTAGTGTGGCCCGGGCCTGACCTTGTCCTGGGGTGGTGGCCAGAGTTTCCCTCTTTAGAGAACCGTAGAAGCTCCTTGCAGAAGTGACAGATGCCTGGGAGGCCAGCCCATTTCCCATCATCAAGGCCTCTCCTGCACTTGGTGCTGAGGCCATGTGTTTGAGGTCAAGGCTTTCTCCTTTCCAACCACAGGATTCTTTCAAGTTGCCCTTCCCTTATGCATGGAGATGGGCTCCAAGTATGAGGAGGACCCTTCTGCTGACTGAGTGTGGGGCTCAGGGAAGCTCTTTAGGCTTCCCTGTGAAGGTGCATAGGGAGGGTGGAGCTTCTCTTTCAGCTTCTCTGAGCAGCCACCTGGGTGATCTTTAGAACAGACCCCAATGGGGGGAAAGGATGGGACAGTCTGTCCCCTGTGGCTCTGTCAGGAAGACCGCTGGGTAGCTGGGCACCAGTGCGGCTGATACAGTTTGAAGAAGGACAGATGCTTGGAGCAGGGTGCCTGGCTCTGGAGATCAACCAAGCAGGGCCTGGAGCTCCTAACAGCAGGTGTCTCAGCCTTGTTGAGGGAGGGTCTCCCCATCTCTTTACCTCCTCTCCAAGAAAGGTTTGGGGAGCCGGGCAGTTGGTGGAAGGAGGGCCACTGGCCGGTGTCCGCAAGGAAGATGGATGTTTGCAGCGGAGCCGTTCCTGCCCCCTCCTGCCCCCTCCTGCCTCCTGTTCCCCTCTGTGGCTTCCGTGGCCTCTTTAGAGGGCTCACAGCTGTGGTCTTATTGTTGACTTTCACAAAGATGGCGTGCTGCCACCTGGCATTTTGCCGGGGGTCTCTTAGCAAGGCGACCTCCTCTTCGGGGACAGTGCCACCAGCCCTATGGGGCATGGACTGGAAATCCGGAGGCTTTAGTCTCAATCATACACCTCGGTGGGCCGCTGCAAAATGCACAGAAAAGCCGGGGGCAGGGGGAGAGGCTTCCTTTGTTACAGATGGGAAAGAGCGGGTTTGTGAATGCAAACACACTTCCTGAGTTTTGCATTTGAGAAGATGACTTAAGAAACTTCTCTTCCAGTTACTTTTATTTTGAATGTTCAAAGCCTGTGTTGACCCCAGCAATTCCCCTTGGTGGGCTAGGCAGAAAAATTTCCACAGAGCAAATTACTAACTACTAACTTTTGTTGGACAGCTATTTCTCGTTTATAAAAGTTCTCTTTGATTTGCACTAGCACTACGATAGTTTAAATATGGAAATGTTGCAAAACGTTAGGTTTGCCAGCTTCCTTTCTGAGAAAGTGATACTAAGGTAGACCTGGCTTCTTAAAGATTGTTGAGGGGCGGGGAGGTCAGAGTAGAAGTCAGGGGAAATTGCATCTTACAGGATACATTCCACTTACCACGGACCGTATTTTCCATTTTGGCCCACCCTGTTTAGAGATCGTTTCTCACATCCTAGTAGCCCAATCAGGAATTTTGGAAAGGTCCTTTGAAATAGCAGTGCCTGAAACAGAGACACTTCTCCGAAGTGTGGAGCCGGATTTTCTCACTGGTATCACATGGCTTTGCAGCTTTGAATTCCTCTACTGATTTGTGTGGGTTTATGTAATTGCGTGCAATGAACCTGAAATCATGTGAAGAACAAAAGGCCAATTTATAGGTTTTTTTCCTAACTTGTAAAAAGCAGGATAGCCACATCTGGCTTTCTTTTTCTAGGGGCTTGTGTTACAAGGTGATCAAATGAAGGAAAAGCCTGAGTCCATCTGGCTGGGAAGGGGGTCCGTTCCCCCAGGTGATGGTGGAATTAAGCACAAGGTCACATTTTCAGTGATCACATGAGTGGGCCGGTGATGAGTTAAATGGGGGGGCGGTATCTTGGGGAGGGACTGAGAAGCACAAACAGCAGGCTTGCCTGTGCGGGCTGGTGAGGAATGTGTGCACTGGGCTCCAGGCTGATGGACTTGAATTCTAAGTGAGGTTGAGTAAGGGAGGAGCTCAGATTAGCCATCCACCTGCAAGAAAAACGCCGGGACCAAAAGCTGAGGTTTTGGTCTGAGATTTCAAGGAGAAATATTTGCACCCTTCCCTCCTCCCTACCAGAAAGAAAACAATACTCTCTCCTGCAGACAGATAAAGGCATTTTAACACCATTGTAGATAAGACTTTGAAATAAGGGCGCCTGGATGGCTCAGTTGGTTAAGCGACTGCCTTCGGCTCAGGTCATGATCCTGGAGTCCCGGGATCGAGTCCCGCATCGGGCTCCCTGCTCGGCGGGGAGTCTGCTTCTCCCTCTGACCCTCTCCTCTCTCATGCTCTCTGTCTCATTCTCTCTCTCAAATAAATAAATAAAAAAAAAATCTTTAAAAAAAAAAGAAAGACTTTGAAATAAAATGACACACAAATCTGTTCTCTGATGCAAAACATCTTGGCACAAATTCTTTTGTGCAGGGTTGGGTGGTTATTTCGGAGTGTCAGGAGCAAAGAGGAGCGATGGGTCCCAGTAGGGCTAGAAACTCTCTTAAGAAAAGCTCTCTCCCTCCCCCACCACCAAAAAAACCCGCCAAGCTCCATAGCATGGAGAATATGGTGTCATAGATATATTGCCAAGAGAGAAATTTTCTATGAGCGAGGGAATTTCAGGGTCTCGGGGCCAAACCATGATGTGGGGGCTGAGATAGCAAGCAGGAGAGGTCGCCAGCATCCTTGAGGCCGCAGCACACATTTTTGAGTTGCTACTTAAGTTGTTTGACACAAAGTCTTGCTTGAGTCAGGTGAGATGAGAAATGATCTCCCAGAGAGAGGCAGAGATACAGATGAACGTGGCACCCCCTTCTTTCAGGCAGAACTGAAAGCGTTTACCCTGCCACGGGAGGTTACAGTGCCCCCTGTGTTTGAACCAAGCACAAGATGTGGACAAGCTGGGAAGGGAAAGCCTCAGTTTGCCCTTGGAGCCTTCCCTGCTTCCCAGGCTGATGACTTCTGGTGTGTTACTGCTAGTGTTTCTTCAGGGTTTCCCCCCTTGTGTTAGCTTTGTGAAGTATTCTTTCATTCATCATAACTTGCCTTCAACAATGGTACATGACCTGGTTCAATGTTTGGTTCTGAACTTGTAAACGGACACATCTAGGTATCATAACATAATTTGACAAGGCCTCAGGAGGGAGCCATAAATGTCTGTAACATTTTGATAAGTTTTAATGCACCCAACTTAGATCGTGTTGAAATAAAGCACTTTTCAAAGAGAAGTCCTTCTGTGGATGGGTCTGTGTGTGGTGCGCTGGGCGGGGAGCCCTGCCTCATGGGAGGGCCAGGGATGGGAATGCGAAGGCGCATCCAGGAAATAAGGTGATTTTCTTCCCTAATAGTTTATGGTTTGAATGCGCTCAGGCTTGGCTTTAATATTCCAAATAGGAAGTGAAATGAGAACGTCCCCTAGGAGTCTCGAGTTCAGGTCCCGCTGGAGCCAAAAGTTGCAGTGGAAAGAGCTGGGAACTACCATTTGATGAGGTTGGATTTTGTCCTGACTCTACCCCAGGCCTGTTTTGATCCTGGGGCCAATTCGTGGAACTTTTTGCTAGGACTTGGTTTCCCCATCTCTAAAATGGCCAAGCCACCCTGTAGGGGTATGGAGACCTGGGCTTGCCTCTGTTGGAGACAGCTCCCTGGGGGTTGCCAAATGTAAGACCCCAGATGAGGGCCCAAGTACCACCCTATGGTGTGGGGCCAATGTGATGGTTGATTCTGTGTCAACTTGGCTAGGCCATGGTGCCCAGATATTTGGCCAAACACTAGTCTAGAAGTCAGTTCTGAAGGTGTTTTTTTAGATGAGATTAACATTTACATCAGTAGACTTTGAATAAAGCAGATTGCCTTCCATAATGTGGGTGGGCCTCATCCAATCAGTTGAAAGCCTTAAAACAAAAATAGTACCTCCCCTGAGGGAGAGAGAATTCTGCCTCCAGATTGCCTTTGGATTTGAGCCGCAACACTGGCTCCTTCTTCCCTGGGTCTCCAGACTGCCAGCCCATCCTGCAGATTTGGGACTTGCTACTCCCCAATTGCATGAGCCAATTCCTTAAAATAAATCTCTATGTATACATGTTCTGTTGGTTCCGTTTTTCTGGAGAACTCTAACACAGAGGGGTTATATGGTTGGTTCACAACATTTGAATATGTGATTGATAATTATCTTCCTAAGAGCATAAATAGTGACCAACATAATTTGGCCTCTAAAAAAGCTAACAACTGAGGTAAGATTGTTATCAATGCCCCCGGATGATACTTATATGTTTCTTTTATTTTTTTTAAATTTTTTTAAAGTTTTTTTTTTTTTTAATTCATTTAAGAGAGACAGAGAGAGGCAGCGAGAGCATGAGCGGGGGGGTGAGGGGCAGAGGGAGAGGGAGAAGCAGGCCCCCCGCTGAGCAGGGAGCCCGACATGGGGCTTGATCCCAGGATCCCGAGATCATGACCTGAGCTGAAGGCAGATGCTTAACCGACTGAGCCACCCAGGCGCCCTTATATGTTTCTTTTAAAAGAGAGAGAGAGGGATGCCTGGGTGGCTCAGTGGGTTAAGCATCCAACTCTTGATTTCAGGTCCAGTCATGATCTCAGTGTCCTGGGATCAACAACCCCCATGTTGAGCCCCACACTGGGCTCCATGCTCAGCGGGGAGTCTGCTTGGGATTCTCTCTCCCGCTCTCCCTCTGCCCCTCCCCCCATTCATGCTCTCTCTCTCTCTAAAATAAATAAAATCTTGTAAAAAATTCAAAAAAGAGAGAAAAAGATTTGGATGAATCAATGCTCCCCTTAAGTGTTGTTTTGATTTTTTATATTTAGAGTTTTCACTTCTAGCAGTAGCTTTTTAGTTGCTGAATTAACTAAGCTGAGTGCAACAGATGAACAGACAGTTAAAAACACTTCCAAGGGGTGGGAGGATGGGTTGGCCTGGTGGTGGGTATTGAGGAGGGCACGTTCTGCATGGAGCGCTGGGTGTTGTGCACAAACAATGAATCATGGAACACTTCATCTAGAACTAATGATGTAATGTATGGGGATTAACATAAGAATAAAAAAAAAAAACACTTCCAAGGCAGTGAGGTTTTTGTACTGTTCAGACGGTGCATGTAGGTGACAAAGACAAAAGACAAACAGTCTGTCTGGGGTCCCACCAACACCCCAAATCAGGCAGTAAGCCTTACAGAAGTTAGAGTGCTGAAAATTATCCAGCAAATACTAATAACCTTCTCCCCAAGGAGCCAGCAGTTCTTGGCTTTCTTTATGGAAACAGATTTTATGAAATAATCTGGTTTTGTCTATTTTAGGTAATGAAGCTAGTACTGAATGGAGTTTGCTGTGAGCACAAGACTGAGCTGTGAAGTTTTGAATACATTTGAATAGGTTTTGCTTAGAAAATTGAACTTGGGTAAAATCGACATTGCTCTTTTCATTTTAAAACTATGCAAAATAAAAATGATTACTTATGATTTAAGGGGCGGCTGGGTGGCTCAGTTGGTTAAGCATCTAACTCTTGATCTCAGCTCAGGTCTTGATCTCAGGGTTGTGAATTTGAGCCCCACGTTGGGCTCCACGCCGGGCATGAAGCCTACTTAAAAAAAAAATGATTACTTATGATTTAAATATATACTTCAGTTAAATTTAGAAGCTTTAAAACCATGGGCGCATTGGTAGGGACTGTATGTTCTGGTTTGCTCAGGAGAGTTTCAGTTTATACCTGTCATTCCATTGTAATTATCAAAAGCAGCCCCTATTTCTCTCAAAATATCCCAGTGTGGTTGATTAATATGGTCACTCTGCACATTGGCTGGAAAAACAGCTCACCGTAATTATAAAGTGTGAGATTTTCAAGATGAAACAGTAAGTTGGATCTTAAATTTAAATTTTATGATAGAACTGAAATCTAAACACATGTTTTGGTGAAAGGCAAAATATAATATGGATACTTTATTTTTAAAGATTTATTTATTTATTTATTTTTAAAGAGAGAGTGCAGGGGGAGCAGGGGAGGGGCAGAGGAAGAGGGTGAATCCCCAGCAGACTCCCTGCTGAGCGCAGACTGGGGGGGGGCAGTTCAATCTCAGGACCCTGAGATCATGCCCTGAGCTGAAATCAAGAGTGGGACGCCTAACCGATTGAGTAACCCGGCGCCGCAATGTGGATATTTTCATATCAATATTTTGGTAACACTGATTTAAACGTTCTTGTGTTACAGTGAGATCCTTTTTTCCTAAAGGAGTTTTTGAACTGGACACATTAGCATTAATTCGTGCTTGAATGTCACTCTGCCCACAGCTGCAGAGCCATCTAAGGGGTGGGCAGCACCCAGATTTTGGGTCTCTTACAATATCCTCCATGGAGAGAAATCTGGGCTCCCAGGGGGGTAGCTGGTGCCAAAGACTGGGGCAGAAGGCGCAGGACAGTGTGGGTATGTCTTGCTAGTGTAAAGTAATTATGTCTCAGAGATGTCTGGGGTATAATTTCGGGAACAAACTGCTGACGAGAACTTCCATGCATAGCAAATATTGAATGTCTGGGGCTATGAAAACCCTTGAGTCCAAAATGATCCCAAGGGAAGATTCTGAAGGTAAGGCACATATTTACAGAAATGTGACATATTGTTCAACTTAAATTGTTAAATTTCCTTAGCCAAATATTGTCTATAACACAAGCCACAAAAATACATTTGAGTAGTTTGCCCAAAAGCTCTTCAGTTATCTAAGCGAAAAGAACAAATCATAACGTCCATGACCCATTAAAAGAAACCAACAAAGGAAAGCTGAATTTAAAATAGTCATAATAATCTAGAAATTATTTAGAAGTACCAAATGAATTTTGCAAGGTTGCCAAAATGATGTGAATATATACAAGTTTATTTTCTTTCTATGTATCAGCAATAAGAGATTAGAAAATAAAATTTAAAAATGAAAAGGTATACCCCATTTATGGATTGGAAAGACTGCAGCTCTCCCTAAATTGATCTAAATAATCCCAATAAAAAGCCAAGTAATATACCTCAATTAAAAAAAAAAAAAAAGCCAAGTAGGACCTTTTCTTCCTTTCTTCCTTCTTTCTGTGATAATGCTGCAGATAAAATAAAACCATAAACATGAATCTTATTCAGCCATTAAAGGTAAAATTATGAAGCTTTTGTAGAAACATGGAAGATATAATTATATACAATGAATAAAATAGCATGTTCAATAGGATGACAGGCTTCTATTTAAAGCCAATGAAAAAAGTTACCTTGGAGGGGTAAGATTATGTTTTCTTTATGTTTCTATTACACTGGCTTTTAGGTTAAATTTTCCTGCTAGTAGGTCCAAAAAAGCACATACATGTACAAAAAACACACACAAAACACAAACAGTGGCCAGAACATGAAAGCCAGCTAAGCTCTCATCCTTCTGCTAGGGGCAGTTTTCTCCAAGTGCAAGATTTCTAAGTCCTTGTTGTCCTAGGAGGCCCATCATGCAATTGAAATGCAATCCCTGTGTGTGTGCATGTAATGTACATCGCATGCATGCACACTAATGTAACAACGCACGGAGAGACAGACAGACAGACACACACATGCCAGAAAGGAAGGCTCACATCCATAGTTCAAGGGCCTGTGAGAAAACCAGTAGGAGCCGGAGGGATGGAATCTCTGTGTGAGAAACTGGGGAATTCCTTGTGTTTCGTCTCAGTCACCCTGGACACGAAACCCACTTCCTAATCGTACTCTCAATGCTTCTTTCAGGAATTAGAAAAGCAACAGCTTTCAAAAGGAGGAAAAAAACCCCATTATAAATTCTGGAAACCTGAGGTCATCCAGAATATGCTGTCAGACTGTTGTACTTTCATTTCTGACATTCTGAAGTTCTCTTTATTAAGAACTGGGTACCAGAAGCAGGGCCCGATACGAGGCTAACCAAGGCCTCGTATGGTGGATTCTGGAAAATGTATGCTTCACCCGACCCTGGCACACGGGACAGTCCCTGTTCCTCTGTCTTACCTTGCGCGTCAGGAGGTCTGATCCAGGAGCTCAGGACCTACATCCCCACAGAGTGGGGGCTTACCTTCTCCAAGGGCTATAGGGGAGGAGAGGTCCAGGGATGGTGGCAATGAAGATTACTTTTGGATTCAGGGAATTATCAAATAAACCTAATTTAAAAATAATTGCCTCAGGTGTTCACCCGTACCCTACAAAGATACACACACTAAGGCAACAGTAAAGAGCCCTAAACTAACCCAAATGATATCAAATGATCCTAAAATGCCCTTAGACTTCCCCACCCTAAAAAAATGTCAAGGATCCTGAAGATTCTTGTACACTCCATGCCAGCAGTTTTGAACTTTAAAATCAGAATCTCCTGGGGAACTTCTTAAAACAGATTGCTGGGCTCCACCCCAGAGTTCCTAATTCAGCAGATGGTGGTGGGGCGGAGAATTTGCATCTCTGACAAGTTCTCCCATGGTGCTGCTGCTGCTGGTCCCCGTAAGGAGCTCTGTCCGAAACCAGTATAAAGTGCTGGCTCTCAGCTTGGCTGGACATTGCAATCATCTGGGGAGTGATTTAAGGATTCTGATTTAGTTTTTGTCCAGTGTGGCCCTGGCAGCGAGATTTCTAATATTGTTCCTCCTCCTCCCCACTTCCCCCTCTCATCCCTGTGTGCACTGAATTTGAGAACCACTTCAAACAATCCTAAAAGCTTCCAAATGAATCCAAACAATCCTAAACAATTAAACATGACTCCATGTGAAACATTTACACATGACAAGCAATTAAATTATCCTAAATCACTCTAATATTCTTAAATGCTATTAATCAACCCTAAGTGATCCTAAAGGAAATCTCAAAAATCCTATACAACAAAGATCCTAAGGGACCATAAAATGACCTAATGGCCTAAATGATCCTTAATGGCTCCTAGAGCCCCTAGAGGGCCCTAAACCTTGAAGGAACCAACTCCAAACCTAAAGAACCCACATGATATTCAGTGACCCTAAATGACCTCAAACTTTTAAAAGAATGCCAAAATCTTATCCAGCCTATCTAGACCTAAATGGTCTCATCCCACCTAATCCTGGGATCCCCTTGTTTCCACCCTCCTTGATAGTCATTGTGCTTCACGCTCTCTGGCCTTCTGTCCCTCAAACGTGCCAAGACCTTGCCTGCTTTTGGGCTTTTGCACTCACCACCCTCTCTTTCTGGAACATTCCTTCTCCAGCTCATCACATGCTTGGCTTCTTTTTGATTCAGGTCTCAATCTCCTCCACTAGAACCCAAATCTTATGAGGGTAACCCCAACACCTAGAGTAGTGCCTGACCCTGGGTGGGCACCTTGCTAATATCTGTGGAATGCACGAGTCAGTGTCCAGATGTACCCTGAACACAAAGACCTTAAGGTGCCAAGAACGCCAACGCTAATAACAGGCTTAAGGTCTTGGCCCAAGTTCCTTAACAATCGTAACCCTTGTGATCCCTGCTAAAATGACTTTAGACATCCCAGAGACTATCTAATGGGCCATAAATCACTGAAGAGACTTCAAACACTTAAAGAGCCCGAAGAGGCATAAATTACTGAAAACTTTAAATAAATTACTAATAACTTTAAGCCCTGAAATGATCTTCAATCACTTTAAATGATGCCAAATGATATAAACCATCCTTAAAAAGCTCTAAGCAATCCAAAAAAATCTGAACCTTAGAAGTCTCTAAAGGACCTTCAATATTTTTGAACCCTAGATGACTCTAACTCTAAATGCATAAAATATCCTAAATGAAAAAAATGACCCTCATTCCAAGGACTTTGAAGAACCCGGTCATTTCAATGGTTCCATAGCTAGGGTATCTAAAAACCCCAAAGCTCTAATGATTGGAAATGGTCCCAAATGACTTTAAACCATCTTAGAACAGAGAGACTCTTGGTGGTGGTGGTGGTGGGGTGTCTTATTAAAATGTTGATTTGGTTTCAGCAGATCGGCGGGGGGGGGGGGGTTGGCTGGAGACCTTGCCTTATTGTCACACTCCCGGGGAATGTGGGTGCTGCTGATCCACAGGCCACACTTTTGTATAGCAAGGCTAGACGTTACATAACCCTAAATGCCTCAAAAGGATCCTAAAAGAAGTAAAACTACTCTACTTTCTAAAATGTCTTCAAAGAACCTCAACAAAATGAAACCCTAAATCTTAGGTAACCCTAAACACCCTATAGTTTCTCAAATGATGCTTAAAACCCTAAGCCCCAAATTATCCCACATGACCCTAAACTAACTAGGACAACTCTGAATGGCCCCAAGGATCACAATAGACTCTAAAGGATCTTAAACCTTGCACCTTAAAATGCCTTAAAAATTCACATTTAAATGATTCTACGGGCGCCTGGGTGGCTCAGTCGTTAAGCGTCTGCCTTTGGCTCAGGTCATGATCCCAGGGTCCTGGCATCGAGCCCCACATTGGGCTCCCTGCTCCGTGGGAAGCCTGCTTCTCCCTCTCTCACTCTGCCTGCTTGTGTTCCCTCTCTCGCTGTCTCTCTCTCTCTCTGTCAAATAAATAAATAAATAAAATATTTAAAAAAAAATTATTCTAAACCCCAACAGTCCAAAAGATCCTAAAAGACCCAAGAGAGCCTAATTACACCTAAAATCCCAGACTCTAAACAATTCTAATTGATCCAAAATTATCTTAAACCCAAATTGACCTTAAATAGTTTAAATGGAGATTAGATCTAATGAGCCTGACTTTCCCACTCTCAGTGACATTAGTGCTAACAACTTCAATGAACTTGACATTAATGACGCAGTGATCTAAAAACCCTAAGAGGCAATGACGCAGCCGCATTGTTGATGGCCTGTCCTGACCCCGATCACCCCACACCCCAGTGACTCAGCATCCATGCTCCAAAGAGCAGGGTTCTGTTTATATACCTTGCCTTTAACCCTGACCCAGGGAGGCCACTCACGCTGGACCTGAAGACTCTGAGTTCCAAATGACAGGATTGATGTATGGTTGACTCTGATGGCTCTGACATTGACAACCCTAATTCCTCATTACCTTAAACTAATGACCATGAACTGTCAACTCTGGAAAGCAGACTAGAGCAGACCCTCATATACCCTGACCTCAACCCTAACATTACACTCTTCCCCCTAATGATGCTATGCCTTCATCCTAATAATCCAAATGACATGAGAACTGTGACAGAGGTTACCCTGAGGCTTACCTGTACCTAAATGTGACTTTACCCCAGATACCTAGAGCCCTAAACCCTGATAACTCTGACCTTAAACCCTAAACACTGAAAAACAAGAAAGCAGTATTAAGATAGCCCACATGTAGAAAGGGGAACCCTCTTACACTGTTGGTGGGAATGCAAGTTGGTACAGCCACTTTGGAAAACAGTGTGGAGGTGCCTCAAAAAATTAAAAATAGAGCTACCTTATGACCCAGCAATTGCACTACTGGGTATTTACCCCAAAGACA
>NC_138378.1:27517104-27590795 GCF_054177405.1 Leptonychotes weddellii | reverse complement strand
CTCTCTCAAATAAATAAATAAAATCTTTAAAAAAAAAAAAAAAACCAATGATGTATTGTATGGTGACTAACATAACATAATAAAATTAAAAATAAATAAATAAATAAATAAATAAAATTAAACATTGGATTTTTCTATCACCAATAAAAAAAAAAAGCCCACACGTGGCACCAGCTCTGATTTTCCCGATATGGAATGTCACAGACCCTCCCCTCAACACTCCCTACCCTGAATTCCATGTGCATGCCCATCACCTAAGGATTTAGTTTAAAAAAAGGATGAAGTAATACTTTTTCGAAGTTCATCCTGCTTTTGAGCTAGGACCCAAAAATCCATCTGAGGATCATACACCATGTTCTTCTCAATGTAATCACTGAAATTTACCCTGAGTTAAGACGAAATAATGCAGATTTTAGGCTTTATAAAACTAACTCTAAGCTGCCCTTATAGTCATGAAGTTGCTTTCCAAGGCCAGTGTGACGTTCAGCATGGTGAGGGGAAAAAACAAAATCCCAGGAGCCGCCACTTAAAGGATAAAGCGACCACAAGAATCTGTACAAGATATTGTAAATGAGCCTTGCTGAGTGGGCATGACTTAACCTGCTTTATCCCCGCAAAGGAAGATGCTCCAAAAATGCATCCCCCGGGAGGTCAAGATCTGTAATACTGTCTTTCTTGCGAACCATATTGAAAGATAATAATTTGGTTTCAATGAACTACATAAAAGAGCTTAATGTCCTGGCGATAAAGATGTGTTTCACAGTGTGTAATACTTTTTTTATCCAGAATTTGTAGAGAAAGTACCTTAAAGTCTATAGATATGGCACAAAATCAATTTCATTATCTGAGAGTAGATGCCAAGACAGAATGTTGGTGAGAGCAGCTAGTTGGTAAGAGACATAGACAGGATGGTATCTCATCCTGATCCTTATGTATCCCATGCACACACACAGATACTTTGCATATAAATTAAGTTAACCTCTCTGGGCAACTGGAGCTCCATCCCACCTGAGACCTCTGAAAGCCAGGGTAGAGCATACCTCAGAGTTCTCCCCCCGAGGGGTGAGGGAGCCGGGTTACTTACACACCAACTTCCATCAGGCATCAGTAGGGAGAGAGAGGGCTGCTTTTGGGGACCGGGGGATGCATTAATTCCCTGGTATCTCTGGCTTTCAGGGTCCACGGGCAGAAGAAGCCATGGTGGCCAAAGAAAAGTCCATAGGCCAAGGAGCACAAGTGCTGGCCATTAGAGGTCAGGTGTATGTGCACAGAAAGGGCGAGTGGATAGGGACGATGTCTGCTACATGAACTTGGTGTATCTGTATGTGTTAATAGCAACAATTTGTTAGATGTGAATATTTAAACTATTCCACACTTTTGTAAACTTGGTTCCGCATTTCTTCAGCTTGCAATTTTCTGGATGCCCCCCAAAAGAAAGGCTTCTCTCCTCTGCTTCAGGGACACTCCAGAAATTTATTTATGACCTACCTAAATAATCCATGATAATTTCCCTTTCTCAAGAGCCTTAAGTTAATCACATTTGCAAAGACCCCTTTTCCATACAAGGTACCATTGGAAGGTTCCTGGTATCTTTGGGGGCCATTTTCCAGCCTACCCATACTATGGAAAACCGGAAGTAGCTTGGGAAAAGTGAAGTCAGACAAAAAGGAGTGCCTGCAGTTCTTGGATGACCCTGTTTAGGAGACAAGAGAATGTGTAGCAGTGGAAGCATGGAACATCACCCAGGCATGAAAAACAAAGGTGAGTGAAACGGGGCCAAGGCAAGGCTGACCCCAGCTCCCCCAGCCCCTAACACCCCACTTCTCGGGGGTCACTTCCTTCTTGTAAGCCATCTTAAGGCCCTCACATATTTATGGGTAATTCCCAAAGCCCTGAGTGAGCTCGGGAAGCTTCGGTTCTTTCTCCCTGTTGTTCATTGAACACTGGAAACCATTAAGATCCCATTATGACACAAAGAGCCAAGAAAGAGGGCATTTTCATCTCTCAACAGACAGCCTTTCCCAGAGAGGGGAAAGCCCTCCTCTGAGTCAGCCTTAATGATGCTGAATTTGCCCCTCTGTTTTCTCACTCTCTGCCCAAGGGATTTGCTCTAACTTGTCTCACCTTGGGGCGAGGTTGTCTCCATTCTCTGGTGACAGCAGATGGTCCCATCTCAGATATTCAACTTGGCTTTTCCTTTCCTAAAGAGTCCAGGCCACTGGGTGTTTAGGAGCAGCTTTGAGCTGGTTTCCTTCATTCACCTCAGAGCTCACAGCTGTCAAGACGAAGGTATCTGCCAGACAGAAAGAGTGACTAAGGGCATTTGGGGGACATACTGCTGAGTTTCCAGCCACCTGCCCACATTACAGAAACCCCTTGCCCTACAGACTCACTGTGTGGACCAACCAGGCATCTGATTCCTGGAACAGCAGGCTTACTTGGGCTTTGACCCCAGGATGGCCCGTGTACCCCTATAAAGGGGTATTTATGGAGCTCAAGCCAGTGGTTGGGGAGTGCCCTTCCTGCTGATGGCATTTGGCCTTATCCCTTTTCTTCTGACTCACCTTTTGGCTGTTCCTGGCCTTTTTTGGGAGCATACATTGGTGCCCACTTGTTGATCACCCCAGGCCTTGGGGTTCTCCAAGTGACCTTGGCTCTTCCTGACTCTTCTAGGTCCTGCTCATTCCCTGCTATGCCTTCCACCTGTGGCCACAGTGCCCTCCCTGGACAGCTTGGACTCCAGGTGCCCACCTGCTGCCCAGGCCGTGCCTACCACCGGTCCTCAGGTAGCTGCTCAACTTGGCTGCTTTCTCCTGCCCTTTTTTATGCTCTGCCTAGGGCCAATCAGCTTGGGAAATTCTATCTTTCCTCTATCTGGTCCTCCAGGGGCTTCCAACTGCACTTAGAATGAACTCCTACACAATCTTCAAGGCCCTCATCACCAGCTCTCCTCAATCTCATCTCACATACCTGCCATTTTGCTTCCTTTGCTCACACCTGCCTCCCCCTGCCTTCAACACATTCTCTACTTGGGCTCTTTGAATGCACAGGCTCCTCTTCTTGCAGCATCTTGGCAGGAAGAGACACCAGATGTTGGCATGACTAACTTATTCTAGCTCATTCTCATTGTTCAAGTCTCAGCTCAAATGTCCCCCCTGCAAAGAGGCCATCTTGATCACTCTAGCTAATGTCTTCCTTCCCATCACTCTTTTCATTATTTACTAAAAGTTTTTAATTGAGATAACATTCTACATACAATGAAATGAACCTAGCTTGTCTTAAGTGTACCGTTTGGAGAGTTTTGACTGTTGTATACATCTGTGTAGCAATATCCCAATCAAGATACCAACTTTCCCCAGTGCCTTGTTATCACATTGCCTTGTTTCATTACTTCACTCAGCTCTGTAGGACACTGTCTTGCTTATTTATGTTTCCACCTCTACAAAGGAAACTCCCAGGAGCAGGTCTCATCCATCTGGTTTGTTCACTGCTATATTCCTCATGGTCAAGACATCCTTCTTGCTTGCACTAAACAAATGAATGGTCTTTGGCATTTGTATGAGCACGTAGCCCCTGGCTCCTAATGTTGCAGACTCAGGTATTCTGGGGGGTGAGGCATTGCCCTTCCCTTGGTGGAACTGAATTTAAGATGCACGTTCCCTAGGGTGAGCAATAGTTCCCGGACCTGTGGGAGTGAACTCTTTCTTCTTCTCCCTTGTGCTCCGCCTCCCCATTTCCACATCCCACACCTGCCTGGTCTGAGAGCGCAGTCTTGGAACGTCATGGTCAGGGCGATCAAACACCGTCCAAAAGCCGAATGCATTCATGTTAACCTTGGAACCTTTGGATGGCACATGAGTGAGTGAGTTAGAGTTCACCTAGTGAAAGGCACCTTTCAAAATCCATTTCTGTTTAGGCAGAATGTACTGATGGAGCTTCCCCCTAAAATCAGGAAGAAGGTCTTAAAAAACCTGTCTCAGGACGTGGTACATGTGGAGGCAGAGGAGGAGGGCGGCACCTCCAGCTGGTACCTTCTGGCTCTGTGACTCCATGAGGATTTCGTGGTCATTGTCCCATCTGGTATTAGCAGTGTCGCAGCCCAGCTCCCAGTCCTGGGCTCAGCCCTGAGAAGGATCTGGGGCTAAGAAAGGCGGGCCCATTTGTCACACTGGGTGAGCCTGAGGGTTGATGAGCAGGTGAGAAATGAACTCTGCAGAAATCCTCGTCTGGGCCTTCAGGTTGCCTGCGCCGCGGGTAAGTTCCACCGCGCCCATCGGGGTCAGTGGGTTTGCGGCGCCCCCTGGTGGCCAGATGCTGTGCTACTCTCACTCCCCCACCTCTTCGGAGCCGCGGCCGCCAAAGCGGGGCCGGGAGAGAAAACACCCCAAACTCTATTTTAACTGCAATAATTGAATTTTTTAAATCTTAAAAATAGCAACATTTTGACCTTGGCGCCCTTCCGTAGCTTCTGTGTCAGCCCTGTATCCCGTTGCATAAAATAAAAGGGGAAGGGGTACCCTGTGCACACAGCAGAGCCCCACACCTCGGAGGGCTGCTGGTGAGCCTGGGCTCAGTCTGGGACATAAAGATTTTGACCCATCCCTGGTGCGTTTTGACGCTTTCTGCGCCAGGCGGCTCCGGTTCAAACCCTGTTCCACCATCATGAGCCCTTGACTGTTCTCTGCTCACCTCCATTTCATCTGTTTAATGGGGCGACTGCGGGGATTGAATGCCTTTAAAACACTTAGAAAAGCGGCTGGGTGGGGACTGCATAAGTGGCAACAACTACTACTTTTTAGTTTTTCTTAGACTAAAGTCCTCACAAAAATCCTAAGGGCAAAAAACATAGATCAAAGATAATATGAAGGGGGCGCCTGGGTGGCTCGGTCCGTTGAGTGTCCGACTCTTGGCTTTGGCTCAGGTCATGATCTCAGGGTGGTGGGATTGAGCCCCGTGTGGGCTCTGTGCTCAGCGTGGAGCCTGCTTAAGATTCTCTCTCTCCCTCTGCCCCTCTTCCCCCACCTAAAACAAATAGATAAATAAATAATTTAAAGATTATTTATTTATTTATTTGAGAGAGATAGTGAGAGAGAGAGAGACCATAAGCTAGGAAGAGAGGGAGAAGCAGCCTCCCCGCCGAGCAGGGAGCCCGATGCGGGGCTCGATCCCAGGACCCTGAGATCACAACCGGAGCTGAAGCCAGCCGCTTAACCGACTGAGCCACCCAGGCGCCCCAATAAATACATTTTTTAAAAAAAGTACTATGAAGAATGTAAATGCAGGAGGTCCAGAAGATGGGTCACTAAAATTAATGATACTTGAAAGTACATTTATATACTTTACAAATAAGAATATTAGACATATTACAAATGCTCCCTGGGTGGTGTCCCCTAAGAAAAGCTCGGGGACCACTGCTTGCAATCCTGGACATAAGACGTCCCGCAGAGGTGTGGTCTTCGCCCTGCACATCTCCCTTGATTAGCTCAGCAGCCCTGTTCCGAGTTACACAGTGTTTGGTGGTTTGATGGTGTAACGGTGAGCACTCCGAACTCTGAAGCCAGAGTTACTCAGTGTGCTCACTGGCTGAGCTGGGCCTCCTGACTGCCAAGGCTGCTGGTTTTCATGTTCCTAGGTGCTTTACACGACAGCTTAACTTCTTGTCTGCCCCACTGTCCTTGGAGGCACAAGGGGAGCACCACCATCAGCCTTTGTAACTTACGTCTGACTACCTTCAGCCCACTCCCTTCTCCGAAGGATAAGCGGGTTTGAGGCCAGGGGACTTTGGGGCCGGGTCCTGCTCTGAACTTTCTCAGTTCTGCTCTGTCTGGGGGCAGAGAAGGCCTTGCATGGGCTTTGTCCTGGTCAGGGCCATTTTCTTGGGCTTTTTCTGGCATTCCGGACCATAGCGTGGCTGTTGTAATTCTCAGGCCATGTCTAAACCAATTGCTAACAAGTAGGTATGGAACTGCATGTGATTAATAAAAGTCTCCATTGTTATGCAAAAATGTGTCTGTGTTCAAGTCAATCTCCCACAGAAGCCATTTCTGGAAATCCACCTGTCAGGATGGTTTTGCAGATCATAGCTTGGACTTCAACAAGGACTTGTGGTTTGGGGTTTATTCAGATGCATAATAAAGGACTGGTTGACCATCTATCACCTGCCAGACACTATCCTAGGTGCTGGAGAGACCAGGTAAAGAGACATAAGATAGACAAGTTCCTTGCTTCCTCTGAGCTTGCACTCCAGTGGAGAAGGGAGGAACAAGGATATCAATCACAAATTGCAGATGGTGGCAGTCGACTGGCTGCCTTGATTTCTCTTCCCTCCCTGCATCTGCGTGCCTGCTTCGCTTCCTTATGGGTGGAGGACACTTCTCCACTCCTTGACATTGGGATTAATCACAAGTCTTTCTTTGCCCCATGGAATGGGGGTAGAAGTGACCGTGTGTCTGAGTTGAGTCGAGGTCTAAAGAGATGTCCCACCTTTCTGCTTGCTTTGTTGTCCCTCTGCCCCGGCCACCAGAAAATGTGCCCTGTCTAGTCCCAGTAGGAGGATGAGAGACACGTGGAGCGGAGCCACCCCCAGCTGACTCACAGCCCTCCCAGGAGGAGCACAGCTGTCCAGCTGAGCCCAGACTTGCGGTTGAACCCCGGCCAACCTGCAGGAGTCTGCTTTGAAGCCATGGAGTTTAGAGGTAGCTTGTGACACAGACATAGCCGGCTGATACAGGTGCTTTGAACGGAGTAATGAGCTGGGATCGATGAGGATGCGGCAGAAGGAACCTGCTCCTGGCAGAATGGCCTGGGAAGGTGTGGTGAAGGGCAGCCGCTTAGGCTGAGGCCTGAAGAGTAAGCTTTCCACACAGCAAAGGGAGTGGAGTAAAAACAGACAAGGTCCTGAGGCTGGAGAGAACTTGTGTTTCTGGAACTGACAGAAGGCCTGATGGCTGAAACAGAGTTAGTCAGGGAAAAGGGGCCAAGATGCAGTGAGAGAGAGGTACAGAGCTTTTGAAGCCAGCATAAGGAGTTTGGACTTTATTCTCAATATAATGGGAAGCTTTTAAAAGGTCTTAAGGAGAGAGAGAGAGAGAGAGAGAAAGAGGCTTTCTGTATTTAATAGGCCATCCTTGTTCCTGTGTGAGTAGGAGCAGGAATGCCAGGTAGAAGGCCGCTGCAGAGCGCCACATGCAGATACGTGTGGTTATGTGTGTGGCATGTGAACGAGAGGGCAGAAATCATGGCAGCACTGTGGTTCCTCGTATTGGCTGAGCACTTCCCACGCTCAAGGCCCTGCCCGAAGCACTCAACGGTCTCACGCCGACCCCAAGAAGGAGGTCGTTATCCTACCTGGCGGATGAGGAGATGGAGACTCCCCGGGGATGGGGGACCTGCTCAAGGTCAACCACACACAGCTGGCATGAGGAACGGAGTGCTCTGGGGTTCTGCACAGTCTCTGTGTGGACCTTGCCTTTGCAAGGCTTTCGGAGGTCCCTCATTCAGAGCTGAGCAATGCCTCCCAACTCTGTGGCATCAGGGCTAGGCGCCTGGATGCTCGAGGCCCCCGAGCACCTCTCACATGTTGTTTCCTGGCAGAAATCTTTCGGGATCCTTGTCTACCCATCTTTGACCCGAGTTGCAAACCCAGCTTTGCGCCCGTCCCTGGATGGGGCCTAATTCACCTGAGAAGCTTTTTCTTGGCTAAGAATGTTAACACACATGGTTCCCCAGAGTTAACGTTTGTTTTTTTAACA
Organism: Leptonychotes weddellii; assembly: GCF_054177405.1. Lineage (NCBI taxonomy): Eukaryota > Metazoa > Chordata > Mammalia > Carnivora > Phocidae > Leptonychotes > Leptonychotes weddellii. The sequence continues at coordinate 27,583,044 of NC_138378.1, read as the reverse complement.
TTCTGTCTTAAATGCATATGGAAGAAGTCAAGTTGTTTAAACCCAGTTTTAGGTCCCTTTTGAGGTCCTGAGAGTCAGATGTGGAGGCTGGGCCCTGGTTTGGTGGTGGAGGGCACGGGGCTCTCCTAGGGCTGGAGGCAGATTCCCGGGCAGCTGCTTGTTCTCACACAGGTCCTGCCCCCTCCCCCCCCACAATGAGCTCCCGGGCCAGCGTCACTTCTCCCCAGGGAACCTCTGATTTTTCCTCTGGCTCTTTGTTCAGTTTCCTTTCCTGCCAGCTCTTATTCTTCCATCAGCAGGAAGAGATGACAAAACCCGGAGCCAAGGCTTCCTTTAGCCAGCCCTCACCGTGCCCCGCATGGACATGTCTGAGCCTCGCGGAGAACAATGGAGCTCTCATGGCTCAGGCAGGCCTTTGGGTCTGCTTCCTCTGGATCCTCTTCATCCTTATCGGCTGGTCTGCATCATCCTCATGGATCATTGCCTGTTAGGAGGCCATGGATATTCTTGTCTGTCTTTTGGTGGACCTTACACTCCTTTCTCTTAGGTCCGTACCTAGGATTAGAGCTGACAGTCCGTCTCTGAAGACTGGCAAATTAGAGGGGCGTCTGGGGGGCTCAGTTGGTGAAGCGTCTACCTTCGGCTCAGGTCATGATCCTGGGGTCCTGGGATCAGTCCTGCATCGGGCTCCCTGCTCAGTGAGAGTCTGCCTCTCCCTCTCTCTCTGCCTGCCGCTCCCCCTGCTTGTGCTCTCTCTCTCTCTCTGTGTCAAATAAATCAATAAAATCTTAAAAAAAAAAAAAGACTGGTAAATTAGAGTCTGCGGAATTTGCAGGCTTGATTAGCCATTCCACAGGTGGGCAGAGGGAGAGTTGGCATGGGGCGCATAGCCTCCTGGACTTCCGGCAGGAGCACCCACTCAGAGCTGCAGCAAGCCCTTTGCGGCGAGGCGGCCCAGTGCGCCCCTCAGCCAGACCGGGCCCAGGTCTCATGGCAACCCCAGATGCCTAAGTGAAAGTGGTGGGTGCTCTGGCCGTTCTTCTCTGCGAGGATGCAGTAAATAGAAACAGACAGGAAAATGGGGCCGAGCAGGGACTGCTTTTGTGACCTGTAAGCTGGAAGCAGGATTGTAGATCCCAGGCTTTCCAAACCTCCGGCGGGGTCCCTGGGACCAGGAACGCCGACCTGCTTGGTCCTGCTGTGCGCGGGGAGTGATGATGTCGAGCCAGGCGAATGCACCTGCCCCTCCCTGCCCCTGCGTGAGGGCCATGACCTTAAGTTGAAGACCCCAACAGCAAGAGATGACCTTCCAACTTTGTTGATGAAAATTAGAAAAGCACTAAAGTTTATTAAAAGGAGGCAACAAGATGTGGAGATTAAAGTGTGGCCTTTGAAGCCTGGATCGTCTGCTTACTACCCATCCTGCCTAGTCCCCTGGCCTCAATCTCCCCTTCTGTGAAACGGGGATAATTCAAGGGTCTGCCCTGATAAGGTGGTGCGGGTTAAACAAGCCATGGTGACTTCTCAGAACAGGGCCCAGCAAATACTGAGCACTCAAGAAATGCTAACTGGTATTTCTGAAGCTTGGAAAATAATACTCAGCATCTCTAGTTGTTAAGTAATTTTATTTGTATGTGTTTTCATTTTCCATCTTAAGCTTGTAATTAAAATCCTCATGGATCAGCAGAAGCAAGTAAAGTGCAGAAGAGAATGGGTGGATACAAGAGAGATTGTGTAATTTAATTAAAACCTGAAACAAGAAAAGCAGTCTTCTGTATGTCTGTTCCTTAAGCTCCCAAGTGGGCAAGCCAGGAGCCGCACGCCAGACCCTGTCCTTGCCCTTGAGAAACAGCAGATGGTTGGGGTGCTTTGGGGGGCCATCCCTTCTTCCGGATCCTGGTACCTTACCCTCATCAGCATCAACAGCATTACCCAAGAAGGAGACACTCGTAGTAAAGGAGCTGCTTGGAGCCACTGAGGCCCTGGGGAACCCCCTCAATGTTTTGTTGCTGACTTGAAACTCACTAGAAGGAATTAACACCTCTGTCTTGGCCCTTCAGTACTTCTGTCCTCATAGATCCTGCAGTTGGAGGGACTCGGGGTTCATCCAGGGGTTTCCTGGCTTGCTGCTGCTGGAACCCCCTCTGTAGCACCCTGACAGAGGCAGGGATGCTCCACGATGGGAGCCCCAGGTTTGGGGGTGACTCCCCGCCACCCTCCCTCCCTCCACGCCGGAGCTCCTTCTTTTCCCCCATTCCCAGCAGAGTCCAGCTGTGCCCCCGGGGTGGCACAGAGACCAAAGCAACTCCTTTGGTCCCTCCTTCTGCAGGTTCTTGCCTGCCCCAGGTATGGAAAGGCCACCACCAGAGTCAACATCCAGGGATCCAAGTGCTTAGGCCCAGACAGAGTCCTTGTGTGTCTCCCCCATCAGGACAGGCACCCGCCTCCAGACCTCCGGTTGAAGTCTTCCTAACACCCAGGACAAGCCACTTAACTCACCTGGCCCAGGGCAAAATGAAGGTGCAGGCCGTTGTTAAAAATGAAGAATTTCAAGGTGGCGACAGCAGTGTTGAGCTAAGCACAGGGGCCCCTGCTGGCCGCGCAGGCCACATGCCCGTGAAGCTGGCTCATGACCCAGGTGCACCTGCTCCTTGCCAGGTCCTGAGATTTCTGAAGCTCCTTGCCTCTGTTTGTCTTTTCTTTTTCTTGGAAATATAATTCCCCTACTGTCAAATTCACCCTTTACAGTTCAGTGGGTTTTAGTACATTGACATTTTTTATTGATATTTTAATGTAATGTGCATTTCTGTGATTGTTAGTGAGATCAAGCGTTTTTTTTCCCCTTATGTTTATCAGTCACTTGCATTTCTTCTATGTGTTGCCTTCTCATACTTTGTCATTGTTTTTTCTGTTGGCTTGTTTATCTTTCCCTCATTGATAACAGAAGTTATTTATATGGTCTGTGTAATAATCTGTTATCTGTTACATACTGCAAATACTTTCTCTTCTTCTGCTGCTTGTGTTTTTAAACAAGACCTTATTGTTTAGAACAGTTTTAGATTTACAGAAAAGTTGGGAAGATGGTACAGAGTGTTCCCTTAGACCCCACACCCCATGTCCTCTATTATGGACAGCATTAGTATGGCTCTTCTGTTACAATTAATGATTGTACACTATTTTGTTGTCATGTCTCCTTAGGCTCCTCTTGGCTGTGACAATTTCTGACACTTTTCTTGTTTTTGATAGCCTTGACAGGCTTAAGGAGTACTGGGCAGATATTTTGTAGAATGTCCCTTTACTGGATTTCTCTGATGATCTTCTCATGATTAATTTTGAGCTATGAGTTTTGGGGAGGAAGACCACAATGGTAAAGTACGATTTTCCTCACTTGGTATCAGTAGTTCATACTCTCCACATGATTTATCACTGTTGCTGTTGACCTTGATCACTTAGCTCCTCCACTGTAAAGTTAGGCTTTGCCCCTCTTCCTACACTGTCCTCCTTGGAGGGAGGTCCCTATGCACCACCACACAGAAGGAGTAGGGAGTTTGCTCCGCCCCCTCAAGGGCAGAGTATCTACGGAAATTATTTGAAATTCTTCTACCCAGGAGATTTATCTCTTCTCCCCCATATATTATTTATTCATTCATTTTATAGCAGCATGGTCTCATGGGTATTTATTTTATTGTATTCGGATTATAATCCAATACTACTTTATTTTGTTGTTCAAATTGTCACTGTTTTGGCCATTGGGAGCTCTTCCAGCACTCCTGTGTCCCTTTGATACAGCTCCATGAATGTGGGTTTGCTTGTTTTTTGTTTGTTTTGTAGCCCTTCCTTCTTTTCTGGCACCCTAAGATGCTCCAGGCCCTTCTTGTATATTTCTGCCCCTGTCATACAATCAGCCGTTTCTCCAAGGAGCCCAGGTTCCTTACATTGGAAAATGGTATTAGAAACCAAGACCTGGGTGCTAGGTCTGTTTGTTACTACTGGAATTTTGTTTCTTTCAGGCCTTCTCAGCTGACCGAGAAAGGAAATACATGTCTGTACACTAACCCAAGTGTATACACATATCTATAAAGGTTTCTGCATGTAACTTTCTGTGTCTATACTGAGCTAAACATGAGTTCACACCCATGTCTCAACTCTGCTCCATTACCCCATGGATTATTCCAGCCTCCTTCTCTTGCTTCTCTGTGAATTCCCACTCCCAATAGTGAGGAACCTGGCACCTACTCTCCACCACCCATTTAGTTAATTGTTCAATTCCAGGATACATGTTTCAGAACTGCTAACCCATACCCCTGTGGGAGACAATTGTATCAACCAGAGTAAAATGCCCAACACGTATGACAGAGAAGTCCTTGGTGATTAAGTAAGGATGGGGTTAACTTGCAGTTGTCAGTAGAGGTTGGGTGCTCAACTCCAGAAGTGTCTGAGAGTCTGTGAATATCCTTGGCCAAGATATGGATTAATTATTCTTACTGGTGATTTACAAAGTGCTTTTTAAAGTCCAAAACTCTCTTGGAGGCATCCTGTACTGCATGTCTACCTTATTTCTTTAAAATGTAGAGAGCGATGATTTGCATTTGGTTTACATGATTATCCAGCATGACTTTAACTATGTGACTAGTAGGTATAAAAGACCCCTCAGTAAGCCTGTGCCTTGGCTTCCCAAGACCAGGGTCTCCCACATGTATCAAGAAGAAAGTGCTCACATGTGTTTTTGAAATCAAGGATGAGATAGAAACATTTTTTTCATGGTGCTGATAATGCAATAGAAAATGTGCTTCATAGTAGCTTTCTTATGTGATTTCGGTGATACATTCAGTAGCTAGAAGAGCTTGAAGTTATAACTTCAGGGTCAAAACGACATGATTTAAAATTCTGTGGGTTCAATAACAGGATACCTTAAGACACCTGCCCTATGGTGCAAATGGTTAAACATGGAGGATTTAATGTTTCCCCAATGTTAGATAATTCTTTTCAGAAAAAGATAATTCATCAGAGAAAAAAATCTATGGTACATTTAAAAACATATTTAAAAGACATCCAGGGGCACCTGGGTGGCTCAGTTGGGTGAATGTCTGCCTCTGGCTCAGGTCATGATCTCGGGGTCCTGAGATCCAGCCCCACGTCTGAGCTTCCTGCTCAGGGGGGAGTCTGCTTCTCCCTCTGCCTCTGCCCCTCCCCGCTCCCCGCTCGCGCTTTCTCAAATAGATAAAAAAGCAGTCTCAAATAGATAAATAATCTCAAATGGATAAAAAAATCTTAAAAAAAATTTAAAAAATAAAAGACACATCCAAACACTCCAATAGGATACAAACAAGTACTTCCTAGAACTCAAGACATCAGAAAGAATTAGAAACCCACCCGTTTCTGGGACTAGGGAGGTAAGGGAAAGAGGGAGAAGTTGGGAAAGGATACAAACTTTCAGCTATCAGATGAATAGGGTGGGGATATAATGTAAAACATGGTGACTATAACTGACACCGTATTGTATAATTAAGAGAGTAGAAATTAAGTCTTCTCACCAAAAAAAAAAAAAAAAATATGTGAGGTGATGGATGGGTCAGTTAACTAGAAGCAGAGGATCCTTTCACAGTGAATATGTATATCAAACTATTGTACACACTTTAAATATTTTACAATTTTATATGTCAGTTACACCTCAATAAAGCTGGGGGCGGGGTGGGGAAGTAACCCACTTGTCTTCATCTCCCTGCTTAAAATATTTAGCGTTCCTACTTTTGCATGTGACAAGCAAAAAAAAAAAAAAAGGAAAAAAGAAAAAAAAAGTTTTGCTGACTCAGATCTGATAACACTGTACCAAAGCTCCACAATTTCTGGCCCACATTTAGTTCAAATATCCAGAACTGACTGGCTGGGCTGCTGCCTTTCCAAGCAACCCAGAAAGTGAATTAGGATTTCATAGTTTAATAGAAATAAAGGGTCAGAGAAGAATCCAGGTAAACATGGGACCGGAAGAGTGGCTCAAGCTCTCTTCACAGACCAGAGATGGGCGCTGTCAGGGAAGATGACCCTAGAAAGAAACGGCTTAGTTTGTGTGTTTCTGCACTGCCCCCTGCTGGCTGATCCTGGAACATTACTTCCTCCTGCCCCTAGTCTCTAGGAAGACCTCACAGGATGCCATATTGCCGCTCTTGGGAGGCAGGGGACTCCTCAGAGCAAGTGTTGAGTTGGAGGCTGATGGATTTGGCTGAGGCCCTATATCGGGGAAGACCAGGCCTGGAAAGTGGGCTTGAACAGCAAAGGAAGAACCACTTCCCTGGAGCATATCAGAATAAGTGCTGGAGCCTCCAAGACAAAGTGATAGCACCTTTCGTGGAAGGAAAGAGATTCAGGGGCAGTGGAATTTGGGCAGGTAGAGAGAGATTGAAGACCCCATCCTGAGGGCTCTAGTTCCTGCGGACAGTCTGGCGAGATGGGGGCACCAGCTGTGTAAAGGAACACAAGGTGACTAAAATGCATGGTTGGGTTTGAAGACACAGTCCACAATGGGAAATACACGAGCACGTGAATAATCGTGTCACAGAGTGACAAGGGGGCCAGTTATCTCCTCTAGAATCTTAGGACGGGTCTCCCTGAGGTCATGTCTGATCTACTCACAGTAGGTGAGTAGGAATTGCAGGGTAGGAATTCTATAGGGAGGGAGTGCAGGGTGGGGAGCACTTGAGAGAGTTTGGTGATATGGTGGGACTGTAGGCATGTGCTGGGATTACGGAAGGTGAGCTTGGAGAACCAGGCAGGACCGGCTTATGAAGGACCTCATGCACTTGGTTGAGGCACCATGACCTTCTTCTGGGCAAGGTGGAACATCTTTAGAGGATTTTAAATAGATTCAGAGGGCCCTCATTAGTGAGGAACAGTAGATCCAAAACAGGCTGTAGAGATCACTTCATTCTGCTTTCTTTGAAGAATCATAAGTGTTTACAACTTTCATTGTTTCTGATACATCTGAAGGGTGTTCTCATAAACCTGCCCTATCCCTTTTCAATGATTTTGTGTTTTGCCTTTTTTATGGTACAGGTAAACTCCGGACTACTTGGGCTTTTGTGTGAGAAGGAAGACGAAGAAATTCATCCCAGATCACACTGAGCCACTTATATAATGTCGCTATGACAGTGAAGAAGATATGGTAAGTTCTGCTAAGACATGACATATTCTCCCAAGTGGGAATATGAGTAGTTAGGAAGGAGTAAATTGGGCTTCCTTAGGCAAGATAGTGACATTCACTCATTCAGTCATTCATTGGGCTGATGCACTCAGCCCCGTGCTAGGTGCCGTGTGCAATACAAAAGAGGCAGAAATCCCAGCTCTTATCCCTAGGGAATCTATATTCTGCTTGGGAATACATGGAAGGAGGCCATGACAGCAAAGTAAGATAGTGCAGTATGGACAGGTGTTAAAGACATTTCAAAGGGATACAGGAGATCTTTGTGGAATCAGGGATCCTGAGGTAGGGTCAAGGGCCCGCTGATGGCCCTCTATAGGAAGCACCCAGGATAAGCACCCCAAATCCAGAAACCCTGAGACCTTGGACAGAGAACTTTGCTGGTGTAGGATTTGCATAGCAAGCAGGGGAGATCCTGCTGCATCTCGTCTTAGTCAGCTTGGGCTGCTATAACCAAATACTATACACTGGGTGGTTTATAAACAACAGAAATTTATTTCTCAGAGTTCTGGAGTCTGAGAGTCCAAGAGAAAGAGACTGGCAGATTCGGGGTCTGGTGGTGTCAGATTCGATTCCTGGTTCATAAACTGTGGGCTCTTTGTGTCCTTATATGGCAGAAGAGGGGAGGGAGCTCTTTGGGGTCTCTTTTATAAGGGCACTAATTCCATTCATGAAGGCCCCACCCTCATGACCTGATCACCTCCCAGAAGCCCCTCCTCCTAATACTGTTACACTGGGCATTAGGATTCCAACAGAGGAATTTTAGGAGGACACAAACATTCAGAATCTAGCACATCCCCTTCCCCACCTCCAGGCACTCAGGCCTTGTAAATTTGGGCTATATATCTGAGACAGTAGTCTCTGAAGCTAATAGCTAGCGGCATCTTCATTATCTTTAACACTCACTCAAGATGAGCTGATAAAGCACCTTTTTCTGGAAAGATCTCTATAATTATAAGTTGAAGCTACTCTCATCACATCTTTTGATGCTTAGATGCACATTCTTTTGCTAAACAAGAACATCTTTTTTTTTTTTTTTTAAACTATTGCCCTAGTTTTTAGGTCAAATATTGTATTCAATGTTTCTGGCATATTCTTTACCAGGCCTTCCAACTAAGCTGTGGTGTGCTATTTACAATTAGAAAAATGAATATTTAAAGCAAGCTTGGAGGCATTTCTTTATTTCCTGATTTCAACTGGAGGTGAGAAGGCCACCAGCACTTGGAATCCACAGGCTAAGGTGAGCTACTTGGCAGGCTTGGCCTTGTGGAATGGTCTGTCTTATAAAAGCAGGTGAAATGGCATATGGTGTTCAGTGGGATGGGTGGGCACCCAGAAAGTTTGAAAGTCAGATTGGGCTCATTTTCTCAAGTGTTAAAGTGTCTTTGTCTTGTGTTTGTTTCTTCCTGTGCCTTCAACTCTCACCATTAGGAGATGGAGCCAGCATTATCTGGAGCCCACTCAAACCATGAAGATAGCAGGCTGGAAACATTAGGCATCAATGCCTTTTGGGAGTTGTCCTCAACCAATGATGACACGTGTTGGTGTATAAATTCCCCATCTCCCTCACCCTCAGTTGGGGTAACTCTGAGCACATTTTCTATGCCGCCTCCCAGAGTGTCCCAGCAGAATTAAGTTCCAGTTGCCCACAGAGTGCATTTGCTAATGCCCCCTTTACTTCCTCACTTCCAGTGTTTCTGGAGTTCACTTCCCTAATATACTACTTGTATATGGATCCTTGTCTCAGGACCGATTTCTGGGGGAACCCAGCCCAAGACAGCAATTAACCTATACAGCAACACGATCTCCTAAATGTAAGGAGAATGAAAGAAGGCAGCTCTCCTTGGACATGATCAAGTGTATTTACAATCTTGATTTTAGATCTTACCTTTTTGTCTTGTCACAGTGAATTCTGATGTAATTGACCTTTATTTTGTGCCAGCTATTTCCAAATGCATCCTCTTATTTGATTTTCATGAGGTAGGTGGTATTATGTCCACCATTATAGACTAAAAACCCCGAAGTTCGAAGAGGTGAAATGATTTGCCCAAAGACCCCATACACGGGGCAGGGCTGGAGCTCAGGTCTTCTGCCTCTCCAGCTTCTGCATTCCATAGAAGTGCCCCGAGGAACTCCACGACATCCTGAGACCTTCCTGGCCTAGAGAAGAAACCCCCAGAGTGGAGCTCAGTCGACCATTCAGATGGAGAGTTTGTCTTATTGAGAAACTGATTTCTTCTCAAGCACAGCAACGCAGAGGCTAGGAGGAACCTCCTACCTCCAGACAGGCTCCAATTCACAGTGGAGAACACCCGGGAAAGCAGCCCAGAGCCTTGACGTCTTTCTCCCATTGTCTTGGGGCTGGGAAGTATTGAGACGCCTTGGTGGTGCTGCCCTGGAAGGGAATGGGAGTGTGGGCAAATGGCGGCCATCAAGACCCTCAGGGCATAGAGCTAGGTTTGGGCCCAGCCCAGGGGAAGGTAGATCTTCAAAGGGATTGTGGCATACTTGCCTTTCCTCCTACATGGGAACACAGGGGAAGTTAAGAAGTAACACAGAGAATTAATTGTGGCTAAATAGCTATACCAGGCCAGATGCCTATGGATCTCTTCGACTGGCTGTTGCCGGTGTCCCCCACCTATCTGCAGTCTTCTCCAGAAAACCGGCCCTGGGCAGCAGGCACTGCCTCTCCGATCACACTCCCCCCCAATTCCAGGAAGGCTTGCAGCCCAATCCTGCTGGGATGCAGTTCACACTCCAGAGCTTCCTGCAGGATCAAGTTGAGGACTGACTCCAGCTGAACCCATATCTTTGCTTGGCATCATCTCTTTCCTATTGTTTCCTTGCTTCCCTTACTCCCTTTCCGGTTTCTTGTAAGAAGCTTTTCCCAATAAATCACATGTGCTAGAATTTCCTTCTCAAGTTCCGCTTCCAGGGAAATGGACCTGAGACAAAAGCTAACATTTATAAAGCGTTTACTATGTGTCAGCCACCTTGCGAAGCATTCTACATGTATTATCTTATAGATAAACATATTTATAACAAACCTGTGGGGCAGAAATTACTCTTATCTCACAGATGAAAAAACTGATGATCTGAGAGGTTAATGTGTTTCCCTAAGGTCATACAGCTGATGTGGAAGGGCTAGATTTTGAACTCAAGTTTCTGGTTCTGGAATCTTTGCTCTCAAGTGCTGGACTTTTTTCAGGTAAGATTAATTTACCTGATTAACTTACCTGGATTAACCACCCCTCCCCCCCCTCCCCAAGCATGGCGGGGCAGGGCTGTGAAGCTCAGGAAATTCCTTAGCCGCACCTTTGAGACAGCAGAAGTAGGACCCTGAGCCTTGAGAAGAGGTGCTCATTTAAAAAACAAAAACGAAAACAAGAAAACAGCATTCATTCGGCACCGTCTGTATGCCAAGACCTGGGTTAGGTGCTGTTGGTTTAGAACTCATCATGGCAGAGTGAGACTCAAAGCTGGTTTCAGCCTGATGGCTCTGCACTCCCACCCCTCCTCTATTTGCTCGCATGGGTCCAGCGGACCCCAGGCGGCTCACAGGGTCTGCTTCTGGCACCCTTCCCTTGACCTTTACACCTGTGCTGTCCAGGGCCCTTGCCCCAGGCGACCTGCCCTGCAGGGTCAGCTGAAGGCCTTGAGAGCTGTTTCCCCTGCTCCCTGGCTGGTGTGCAGAGATCCTCCACACGCTTCTCTCTGGTGCGGTCCCCCTCACGCCCCACGGTAAAGGGGTTCTAACACCTTGGGACAAAGGCAGAGGCTCTGTTCTGCCACTTGGGTCTGGTCAGAGCCAACAAAGAGCCTGGGCCTTCCCAGGGGCCCAAGGACAGGGACTTGTCCATCTTCTGTCCCCTGGCGTGGTCAGCAGCCCTGAGACACCCAGGTGGGTGCACGGTCTGGCTACTGGCCACAAGTGTCCACTGTGTAACAGCAGAGAGCTCCCTGCCCCCAAGGGCCAGTGGCCAAGCTCAACCTGCTTACATGTGGCTGGAATCCTGGATGCTATGGGCAACCTTGGTGGGGACAAGTGGGAGGAGACAGCTGAAGACCAGAGTGAAGACTCAGAGTGGTTAGTCTACCTGCTTTGGTGAATGTTGGGCTTTTCAAGCTTTTTAGAAAATTGGTTTAATTTACATACAGTGAAGTGTGTAATATTAAGTGTAAAATGTGAAAAAAATTACATATTACATGTGCCCATATAACTACTACCAAGAATGAAATACAGCAATACAGAAACTTCCATCCCTGACAAAGTTCCCTCTTCCTTCCTTCCTTCCTTCCCAGTTCGGAGACCCCCACCCCCACCCCCACATACACCACATACAGTGGTGTGTACTCTTTTGCGTTTGGCTTCTGTCACTTAATAATGTAATGTCTGCAAGATTCATCCATGTTCTGTGTTCCAGTAATTTGTTCCTTTTATTGCTGAGTGGTATTCCGTTGCATGAATAAACCTCAATGTGATTATTCACTCAGCTCTTGATGGACACTTGAGTTTTTTCCAGATATGGGTTATTCTGAAGAAGCTGCTATGAACCTTTGGGTACAAGTCTTTGAGTGGATGTGTGTTTTCATTTCTCTAGGATCAATCATCCTGCTATGAGTGGGATTTCTGGGCCATATGTTTAACTATTAGAAACTGCCCAGCACTTTTCAAAGTGGAGGAACCAAGTGAAATAAGTCGGATAGAGAAAGAGAAATACTGTATGGACTCACTGATATGGGGAATCTAAACAGGACAAACTCAGAGAAACGGAGTAGAGCGTTAGTTACCAGGGGTTGAGGAGTGAGGGAAATGGGCATGAACTTCCAGTTATATGATTAACAAGTTTGGGAGTCTAGTGAACAGCATGGTAATTACAGCTAATAAATCCTGTTTATATTATATATTTGAAAGTTGCTAAGACTGTAGATCTTAAATGTCCTCCCCACAGAAAAGAAATGGTAATTATGTGACAGGATGGAGGTGGTAGCTCACACTATGATGGCAATAATTTGCAATATATGAGTGTATCAAACCAACACCTTGTACACCTTAAACTTACACCGTCGTATATGTCAATTACATTTCAATAAAGCTGGAATAAAAAAGTGGTTTAACCATTTCTTACTCTGGCCAGCAGAATGGGAGAGCTAGGAGTGCGTTTTTTTGTTTTGTTTTGTTTTAGAGAGAGAGCCCACGGAGCGCAAGCAAAGTGTGGAGAGGGAGAGGGAGAGGGAGAGAATCTCAAGCACACTCCCCGTTGAACATGTTGCCTGATGTGGGGCTCAATCTCATGACTGTGAGATCATGACCTGAGCCGAAATTAAGAGTCAGATGCTTAACTGACTGAGCCACCCGGGAGGCCCTAGGAGTGTGTTTCGATGTGCCTCAACCCCATTTAATTTTTAGATTTCAATTTAAACACCAACTCCCAATTTAAAACACAGATCCCCTTTACTCATGCATGCAGCTCATCATATGTGAGATTTTTTTTAAAAGATTTATTTATTTATTTATTTTAGAGAGAAAGAGAGGGGGGGCATGGGTGGGGAAGGGGCAGAGGGAGAGAATTTCACTCAGACTCTGTGCTGAGCGCAGAGCCTGATGTGGGGCCTGATCTCACAACCCATGAGATCATGACCTGAGCTAAAACCAGGAGTCAGACACTTAACCGACTGAGCCATCCAAGCGGCCAACATGTGAGATTAATTAAAGAATCATATTCAGGGTTCAAGTCTGTCTCCACCACTGACCTGCTCCAAGCTCCCCTACTGTGGGCCCCATCACCGCACCCCCGAGGGCTGGCATAGATACCCAGCACACAGAAGCGGCTCTGTAAGTGTGTTTCCTAGCAGGCTGGCCGGTGGGTGGAGCCTGGAGGCCTGGGAGCCCAGGAGGGTTCACTGTGTTCCGTTCTCTGGGGATCACCCTCTTTCATTTCTCAATGCTGTTGTGCTACTCACAGTCTAGTCTAGTGTTACCCCGGGCTGTGTGCAGTGCCCACACCTGCCACTTCTTTCTAGACCTTGAAGTCTTTGGGCTTCTTCCTGGCCCGCTTCTCTCACTCTTTATTGGCTCTGCCTAAGTATCATCTCCAGTGTCCCTGGGAACAGCTAATTGTCCCTCTTGCAAGCTCCCATAGCAGCCTCACAGGCCCCTTCCAGCTTCTGATGCTTCCCCATCACTGTGGATGGTGCGCATCCCAAAGCGATAGATCCTGAGAGTTTGGTAAATTTCATTATTGCTTAGATTTCCCTCATAGCATTCAGGAAGGTTTTGTTAGAAAGCATGAATGATCACCCTTTATATACTCTGGGGACAGCTACTGAAATAAATTCTGCCCTTAAACTAAACGACTCTACTGTGTAATAGGTGAGTGACCTTAGGCCCGCATGGGCCTGAGTCCCTACGGCAGAGAGACACTGCTGGAGTCCCAGAGCCATGACATTTGCTGGAGTGGGAGGAATTCGGGGGGGCTCCAGCATCCCCCTCGGGAGGAGAAGTGGGTGAGGCAGCGGGTGAGGGCCAGGTAGCCGGACGTGAAGCAAGATCCACATGAGTCACCTCAAACTCACCACGCGCCAAACTCAACCTCTTCGTCCCCCTGGGGGTTCTCGCAGCTCTGACTGCCTGCGCCTACGCCCCACCCAGCAGCTAGAGCCGGCTTTCTAAAGGCAAACCCGCTGTGGCAGTCACCTTCCTAACGCCCTTCAGTCAGTCGGTTCTCTCTCTTCCCTTCACCCTCGCACCGCAAGGGTGCTCCACGGATGAGCAGTACCAGCATCACCTGTGAGCTCGTTTGAACTGCACCATCTCCGGCCACCCCAAACCTGCTGAAGAAGCATCTGCATTTGCCCAAGATCTCCAAGGAACTCGTGTGCCCACTTGAGACGTGCTGCCCTATAGGACACAGGACCCGTAAGAAGGAACCGCTGCTGATCTTGCCCCTGGCACTCTCCAGCCTGGCATCACTCCCCTCCCACATCCCTGCGGGGAAACTGAGTGCCTTGCAGCCCCTGGAATAGACCAGTCTTTTTTTTTTTTCTTTCTTTTTTTGCATGACATTGCCCCTTTCCAGTCTTCTCCCCCTGGGTACCCACATCCATCCTTTCAGGCTCGCCCTCTCTGGAGACTGTCTTGCTGGTGCTCATGGCTTGCACAAGGCACGGTCAGCACCCCGAAGGCAAGGCGGTGGCTCGTTCCCTCATTGCTGTCTCTGCAGAGCTCTGTGCACGGTCATGCACATGATAGCACGTCCATGACGATCTACTGCCACGTGATCCTGAACTCCAGCGGCCGCCACCCCAGGGGCCACGGGTGGGGAGAGAGATCAGAGGGCAATCTTCAACCCATCTAGAGCACCGCCCCCCACTTGAAATGACTTCAGCTGTGACTTGGGAGGGCTATCAACACTGTCGGGGGAATGAATGAATCTGTGTAAAGGTGACATGGCAAACAGTTGAGTATGCTGTGCTGGAGCCAGTCACGCAGTCTCCCCGGGAGCGACTGCCCCCATGTCTTCCACTTCCAGCAGCAACTACGAGCACTAGCCGCTCAGAATTAGCAAGGTGCATTAATCATGTTTATTTTCTGGATATCATGAAGTTTTGATATCTTAAAAAAAACCTTTCTGATGGGGGAGAGACTGCCCTCCCAGGGCCAGCCAGTCCTTAGAGACAGCAAAGGGCTCAGCTGGGAGCTTGCCGCTGAGATGCGAGGTCATCAATCCGGAGCCCATCTCCTACGTCCAGGCGCCCTGGGAGGTGGGATTCCTCTACTTTCACCAGCCAGCCCGAGTACCAGAGACTAGAGACCACTATGATAGCCCAAAGCCCACTGAAATGATTCACTCTAGCTTCACTCTGTCTTGCCCTTCCTGAGGAAACCGCAGGCAAGCCTTCTGACCTAGGCTCTCCCCTGTTCCTACCTCTGCCTTTTGACCCAAGCCTGGGGTTCCTCCCACCGCCCTGCGTGAGGAGCCATGCTTCTCACTTCTAGGGGGATTGTGAGTCACATTAAACTTGTCTTCCAATGGCATTGACCTCTTCATGTTGTCACTCAGTCAGCTTTATAAATTAAGACCAGCGCACAGGGTACTGGAAGTGGGCAAATGGTACACACCAGATCCCCCCTGAGCTCCCAGAGACCTGGCATAGCAGCACACCTGTGTGTGTGTGTGTGTGTGTGCATGCGTGCATGCACGTGTGTGCACCCCAACAGCAGGGCGTTCTTGCCCAGCAGCAGAGCTCCAGCACAGGGTAGATCGACACACGGTAGGAACTCAATAAATGTTGGTCAAATGAAGGCATGGATTCACTCACAAAATGCCCAAGATGAGACAAAGAAAGACATTAGCTAAAATGTTGAATGTAAGTTAGGAGCTGAGATAGTGCCCAGAGGAAAAAGTATCTGTAATCCTAGGTAAAAACCATCTACTAAGGCAAAGGGCCAATGGCCTTGAAATATAGACGTGAAGCCTCCCGAGACAGGGTCAGGTCCTGCCCTGAGTGAGTCTGGCAGCTGGACTTCTGGAACATCCAACTGCACAGATCAGTGCTCCCCAAGTTGAGTGGGAGCAGGTTTGCAGACCACAGTAATTTTGAAATTCCAGGAGGAAATTTTTAGAATCTGTTCTTGTGACAAGGAGGCCAGAAAAGTCCTTTAACTTTGGATGGGTGGAGGTCCCTCCACGCTTTGGCTATGCCATGTGAGCCAAAAGCTGAGGAAAACCCACTGACCCTTTGTCTCCTGCTCCCCTTTGTTTCTTTTCCCCAGGGGAGCAGAGTTGATGGTGGGGTTTGGCTTAGGCACAGGGAGGGATAAATGACATTTAAGAGACACTAAAAAGGGGCACCTGGTGGCTCAGTTGGTTAAGCGTCTGCCTTTGGCTCAGGTCATGATCCTGGAGTCCTGGGATCGAGTCCCGCATTGGGCTCCCTGCTCGGCAGGGAGTCTGCTTCTCCCTCTGACCTTCCCCCTTCTCATGTGCTCACTCTCTCTCTCTCAAATTAAAAAAGAGAGAGAGAGAGAGAGACCCTAAAAGGGTTGTGGACACAATTTCAATGTGTGTGTGTGTGTGTGTTTTCCCCACACATCTAAGCAATTCTCCAATACAGTTGGGTGTCCTATAATTCTCTTTTTTCCCCAAGTTTTTATTTAAATTCTGGGTGTCATATAATTCAACTCAGTTCTGACACTAGTACTGTCAGATCACACAGGTTAAGGGCTCAGTCCTCCGAGACTGCCCCCCCCATTCAGATACCAATTCTAAGTCTAGGGTGTCACCTGTGTTTCTGACTGGCTGGCTATAGACAGGAGGTTTCAATGACCCCTTCTTGAGTTCGATTAATTTATTAGAGTGGCTCACAAAACTCGTGTTTATTATAAAAGAATATAACTCAGGAACAGACAGAAATGATGTATAGGACAAGGTATGGGAACAGATCATGTAGTCTCCTTACTCTCTCGGAGAGCACAACTGTCCCCAAATTTCCACGTGTTCACCAACCTGGAAGCTTCCCGAACGCGGTCTTTCTTGTGTTTTATGGAGGCTTCATTACCTGGGCACAACTGATGAACTCATTGGCTATTGGTGATTGGTTCAGCTTCCAGTCCCTCTCCTCTCCCCATAAATCAGGGGGTGGGACTCAAAGTTCCAACCCTCCAGTCTTGGTTGGTTCACCTGGCAACAAGCCCCTATCCTTGGGTGCTCTACAAGTCACCTCATTAACATAAACTCATGAAGGTGCTGGTGATTAATAACAAGACACCCATTTCACCTTTATGGCTGTGAAGCGATTTCAGGAGCTGAGGACAAGAGATCGAGTATTATGACAAAAGATGCTTCCACCCATCTTATTGCTCAGCAAATTCCAAGGGTTTGCAGAGCTGTGAGCTAAGAACCATGGATAAAGGGGTGCCTGGGTGGCTTAGTCGTTAAGCGTCTGCCTTCAGCTCAGGTCATGATCCCAGGGTCCTGGGATCGAGCCCCGCATCGGGCTCCCTGCTCCTCGGGCAGCCTGCTTCTCCCTCTCCACTCCCCTTGCTTGTGTTCCCTCTCTCGCTGTGTCTCTCTCTGTCAAATAAATAAATAAAATCTTTAAAAAAAAATAAAAAGAACCATGGATGAAGATCAAATACATATGAGAAATGTATTTTGGTCATCTAGATGACTAAATACGTATTTCCTAGAAACCACAATGTTGCAGATGCTATAACTCCCTCATTTTGTTCTTGATTGCTAAGTAGCTCTGAGTTAAAACAGTTAAAACAATTAGAAACCCTATTTATGGATTTGGAAATTCAAGTACAACACAGTTGATATGGGAATTGGCTAACCAGTTTTAGTACACGTGCTGCCGAAGCAAGCACAAGGGAATTGGCTAACCAGGACCCTACCCTGGACCCTTGCCTCTGCTTAGTCCTTGAAACTCCCTTTGGTGTTGAAGGTCGTTTCTTAAGCCTGGAGCTCTGGGGACATAACTCCTCACCCTGTTGAACGCTGACGGCACCTCTGATGAGCCCATGTGTGTAATTCTCTCTCCCAGGCCCTTGCCTTCTCCTCTAACCTCCCACCCCCTCCCACCTCCCTCCATCCAGGGAGACCAGCTGTGTTAGGTCCTCTGACCCTGACTTGTTTCTAGCTTCCTCAAGTTCCTCTCTGGCTTTCTGCCAACTTCCTTCCACACTTTATAGCTAAGCCTGCTGGAGTTAAAGCAATCCATATTGTTTAAGAAAGCAATGCTTTCCCACAGAAAGGTTTCCATTAAAATAAGATCTGGAAATTCCAAGGGCTGACCAGGTGGGTGGGTGGAGATAAGAAATTCAGACCAGAGTAGGGGAAGCATCTTGAGGAGGAGTGACACTTAAGTATTGAAAGCTAAGCTCTTAGGCGGGGGTGGGGTGGGGTGGGGGTGGGGGTGGGGGGTCAGCTCTGGACTGGGTGCAGCCACCAGGGAGGTCCCTTTAGAAGGCAAATGGTCAGTACATGGGACCTCTTTCAGTCTGAGGCCTCCCGTGGGCCCAGGTGAAGCCTCCCACTTGCCAAGGGAGACAGCTGCGTCCGTTGAGTAGGCTTTGAGTGGTCTGGAAGGGGCTTGGAGATGTCCCAAAGACAGAGTGCCTTATTCCCATTTTGCTTGCAATGTTTGATTTATTCTCATTCTGCACGTGCTGGTCATTCCCAGGGACATGGGAGTTTGGCTCCCTTCCCTTCCACAGGGGGAACCTGGGTGCCCAGCTGTAACGGGTCTGCTGCAAGCATGAGGGTAGGAGGAGTCGTCGGGGCTGATGGCATGGTCTCGGGGCCGAATGAGCAGGTACCCAGCCACTGACACGAGCTGGGTTTGCCAGGGGCCTCTGCACTTCAGCGGAGCGCTGTCTGAGCTTCCAGCTGGGGAAGCTGAAACTTGCCAGGCACCGTAGGGTGTCCTTGTCCAGCCACATACGGCGCATGAAGAAAACACGGTGGGTGGAAATGCAAGACGTGACCAAACCGGGAGGTATGAAGTAATTCCGGGGGGCGCCTGATGCCACGGGCCAGCGCGCCAAGCCCGTCCCTGTGATCAGGAAACTTGCGGTAGAGTGTAAGGAGCTCAAGACAAACTCACAGCCACGACCTGGGACGAACCTCGCTAGGGCCCCAGGGTGGGGTTTCTAAATGTTGCCAAACGCATCCTAAGCAAGATGGGGTGTGAAGGCTCCGAGAAGAGGCTGGCCCGCCGCCGGAGCCCCGAAAGGAGGAAGCCGCGGGCTACTTGAACATTGCACCTGACGCCCCCAGAGCTCATGCGCACTGGAATGCGGGGCATTTACTACGGATGGATAAAAAGGGATTAAAAAGGCGAGGACTGAACATCACCCCACGCCTCCCTGGCCCGCGGGAAGCGCGGAGTTGTGCAAATATACCACCCTCTGAAGCCCCAGTATGCACAGCCTGCTTTCCCTGCTTCTCACCTGGATGTTCTGGGCCCCAAACCAGGTTTAAGATGGGAGTTGCTAACAGTTTGGGGATTTTCAAATGGTCCTTGTGGTCAGAAATTACTTGGGAGGATTTGGGTGTGCTGTGTGCAAAGGGGAGAAGGTGCTCGAGCAGCATTTGCAGAAGAGGCGGCTTCTTACACTTGAAAGACCTAAAACCCCTTAGAGGTTAGCGCCACGGCGGCAGGCGGGACCGAGAACAGCTCCAGCGACGCAAGAACGTAATCTAGTCACATCTAGAAAAATTTAAATTATTTAAATTTGAACGAGTCCACAGAAATAAAAGGCACACATTGCAAGGCTGTATGTACATGGATGTTTATTGTTTGCAGTGGCAAAAAACTGAGGCTACCTGAAGGTCCGTCAACAGGAAGCAATGGAATCAACCAGGGTCCATCTGGACTATGGAGTATTAATTACACAGCAATCTAAAAGGACAATTGTCGTTAGCTAACCAGCTAACTGTTGAACTGGAAAGAGTTTCATGATGCAGCATTAAGTTACAGAGGCAAATTGCTGAGGGATAAATGTGATATGTACAATTACCGTATTTTTAAAAGGAGAAATCAATTTTTTTTAAAAGAAACCCTCCCTTATATACCTAAGCACAGTGAAAACGGGGAGGCTACAGATCAGGCAGGAAGGAGGGGGTGGGTTGGGGGAGGCAAGAACTAAAACATCATAGAAAAATGAAAAAAGCATCGAATAAAGTTCTATAAAATAAAGAGACTATTTGGAATATGAAAGCTCATCTATAGTACTATTGCAAATATGTACATTTGTATATGCAAATGGGGAAGGCCTAGGAGGTAAGAGGGCAGACTGAAAACTCTGACTTGATCAGATACTGGGATGGGGGCAACGTGGTGTTCTGGATTTCTATTGTAATTTGAATGTCACTTTTATAATGAACACATTTTGAAAAGTCAACACTTGGAGGGGACAAGAAAGCAAGGGTTGATGAAGTTATTCACCTTTAAAACGTCCGTATCAAGAATAATTCAGACGTCCCTCACAATGTCCTGCACATAGTAGGCGCTCGGCCACCTTTGGCTAACGTGAGAAACCAGACTCACACAGCCTCCCCTGGACCTCATAATTTGTAAACAGCGTCAAGGATGCTCAAGCACGTGTAGTCTCAGTTAAAGCTTCATGATTAATTTGGCATTTGAATCACCATATACAAATGTCCTTCATGCCCCACTTAAATCTGGTTTCTGGAACTGTTAATGAAATGAGAAAAGACAGCAATTATAGAAAATGTACTATATCATTGCCTGTTTGCCTAAGAAATGAAGTCATTTTGCTTATGTGGCTGTGTGTGCCCTTTTGGTTAAACTCAGCAGAGCTGGACTGAAATTTCAACATCAGCTTACAGGTAGTTGTCTTTCTTTCTTTTTTTTTAATTTAATTTTTATTTATTTAATTGACAGAGAGAGAGAGAGACAGACAGCGTGAGAGGGAACAAAAGCAGGGGAAGTGGGAGAGGGAGAAGGAGACTTCCCGCCGAGCAGGGAGCCTGATGCGGGGCTCAATCCCAGGATCATGACCTGAGCCGAAGGCAGACGCTTAACGACTGAGCCACCCAGGTGCCCCAGTAGTTTTTCTTTCTTTTTCTCTTTCTTTCTTTCCTTCTTTTTCTTTCTTTCTTTCTTTCTTTCTTTCTTTCTTTCTTTCTTTCTTTCTTTCTTTCTTTCTTTCTTTCTTTCTTTCTTTCTTTCTTTCTTCTTTCTCCCCCAGTCTTTCTTGCTATTGCTATTGTTTAAAAAATAAAAATAAAAGACTGACTTGCAAGAAATAACCTCTACAGGGTCTGTACTTTTATCCTGGGCTCTGCTCAAGAATTCAGCAGGACCATGGAAGTGGAAGGTGAGGGCAGTGCTGGCAGCCTGAGGACTAAGACCTTCTGGCATCCTCCATCCCATCCTCCTCCAGCACTGATCCAGTGCAGGGTGGCCCCCAGGCTCCTTGGGGAAGGCCGTTACCCTGGGCTGCCCTGCCCCCAAGTCCTTCACTGGCCTTCTCTGTTAGAACCTTCCAAAAGTATCCTTGAGAAGAATGCTGATAGCAGTGGAGGCTCAGAACAAGAGGTACCATTATCAACATTCATGTTTTAAAATACTTAGGATAAACTGAGAATGTACATTCCCCCCCCCCCCCCTTTACGGACTCTCTTTAAAGGAGAATTGATAATAGTCAGCAGCTAGTGCATCCAAATATGGTTCAACAATTCCTGGGAGTCTCTAAGAGTATCCCAGAGGACCTGTGGGGACATCTTAGAGCATTAGATTCATTATTTGTATTTAAGCCGTATTCATATTTTGTAATATATATTTAACTAATAAGAGGTAGATACTAAGTGCCATATCTACCCTTGCTTATGGTATGAATGAGTGAATTCTTTGTTCGGTCTCCCTAAAGACACGGTTTCTTTTGAAACTTTTTGGCAAGGAATTATTCTTTTTTAAATTTTTTTTTAAGATTTTATTTATTTATTTGAGAGAGAGAATGAGACAGAGAGAGAGAGCATGAGAGGGGGGAGGATCAGAGGGAGAAGCAGACTCCCTGCTGAGCAGGGAGTCCGATGCGGGACTCGATCCTGGGACTCCAGGATCATGACCTGAGCCGAAGGCAGTCGCTTAACCAACTGAGCCACCCAGGCGCCCGGAATTATTCTTTTATAGTGATAAGTGGTTCACAGAAATGACAGCCCCACCCCAACACGGTGGTTAAAAGAACAGCTGGAGATCGGCCACCGGACCCGTGTAAAGGGAGTATGGTTAGAGACTCTCATGTGCATGTACATAAAAAGATGCCCCTATAGCACTAAGGGAACATTGCAAAGCAAATGTGTCATTTAAAAATATTTTCTCAAATCCAGGTGATATTTCAGAGAGAGGAAGAGCGAACACTTATCCTTCTGGTGAAAGAAATCTTTGTGCCCTAGACACATCCTGCTGTGGAAATGGTCTGCTCTGGGAGTTCAGCCTGGCAAGATCGCCTTACGCCGTGATTTCTGGGCCTTTGTCTCGCTTTACCTCTATGATCGTTTACTCCCTTTATTGTATCTTAGCTTCATCAGAAGAATTAAATACAACCTGCCTGGAACAAGGTATCAGGATCCATGGCCATCAGCTCAGGCGGAAATCTGGGTTTGGATTTGGGCCTGGCAAGCCGTAAAGGACTCACAAGGCAGCTCTGGGATTGCACAGAATGGAAGATCTGGGGTTGGACAAGCCAGGATTGCATTCTGGTTCGGCTACTTTCTAGCCACCTCACCTCTTGGAGCCTCAGTTTCCTTGTCTACACAGTGGGAAGAACCCCTGTCTCTAGGAGGGGTTGGGGATACCGGGAAGCGTGTGGCCTGGTCCCTGGCATGTTCTCTTCTCTGTTCGCCGAACATTTGTTCATTATTTATTGCAGAACGCACCGTGCCAGATGCCTCCCGGGGAGGCGAGAAGGCAGTGCGTGGGGCCGGACTTGGTACCCACACATTATTTACCCGATACAGTCAGGTACCCCAGGGGAGACTTGCCAGTGCTCCTTGAGGCACTGGAGAATCACGGCTCTTTGGTACCTTTGGGACATGCGGGGGGCTGGGGCCTGGGGGAGAACTGGGCCACGCCAGCCCACGGCTCACCCTCTCATCCCTGTGGCCGCTGGCCCGCCTGCAAGCTTATTTCACGATCAACCAAATGAAAACCAGCAGGCAGAGCAGCATGGGCAGGTCGACGCCGACCCGAAGTCCCGCGCCCCTCTCCAACCAAAAATCGCAGTGCTTGACTGAGCAGAGCTCCCTGATCAGCCGCCACAGGACCCGCTGGTACAGCTTGTTGTCCTGTTTCTCACGGGACAGCTCCTCCGGGTTGGCCAACAGCGTGGCGTTGATGCAGTCGCTCACAAACTTCTCCTTGGTCACGTTGGCCTCCGAGCAGCCGTTGTAGTGGACCCCGTCGGGGAACTGCCAGTAGTTGGCCTCGTAGTACCTGTTGCCCTCAGCTCCCAGGTCGATATCCAGCTTCCGGCCTTGCCTGATGAACGCCCCGGGGCGGATCTCTGCCTTGTGCGCCTCCGTGACCTGGGAGGTACTGGGCAAGGCCTTCCTATTCCACTTGATTCTGTGCTTTATGCCTCTCGCCTTGACCGCCGACAGCTGGCTGAACAGCAGGACACAGACGATGGCCAACCAGCATCTGCCCAGATGTTTCCCCATTGTGTCGGGATCTGCAAGAGCAAAGGCCTGGGCAGTTACCTTCCCCCAGGGGGGTGGGAGGTTCCCGGGTTCCCCTGCCCCCCTCCGTGTGCGGACGATTTTAAGCAAGGAATGCATCCTTGCGCCCTTCACGTTTTCCAAAAAGCGGAATAGTTTTCCCCGTGCTCGGGTTGCACAGGCTAAGTCAATACCCAGGTTCTTGCTTTTGCCTGGAATTACATCCATTCAGGGTGGAGATCTGGTTTTCTCCCACAGATAAGACGCTACAACTGGCAATTAGAAAGCCTTTGAATATGCATGGGAAAATAAGCGAGTAATGACATAATACATATAGGTTTTCTTTGGGGCTCCCGTCTTTCCAGTCAGAGGATCTCTGGAGGAAAATACACAGAAGAGTTGGAACCACAGGCTTCTGAGCACAGACTGTATTGTTCATCTTCCCTCTTTATTCTATTCCTCTAAGCTGGCTCTGTTCTCTGGCACATTCTGCCATCTATTCTAAGAAAGCCCCAAAGGGCTTTAGGGTAATGATGGAGAGAGAGATGGAAGCGTGGCCAAGAGACCCCTGCCTCCTTCTGCATCAGGGGGTCAAGATGTGCTATAGAGGTGGCTCCCAGCCTCGCCCTGGGGACAGTGTGACCCCCCACTTCCCCTCACCCAGCACTTACTATGCATCAGCCACTGGCATTGACTGACTTAATTCTCACATGGGGTGGTGCATTATTATTCCCATCTGATAAAAGTTGTCCTGTGGGGTGCCTGGATGGCTCTGCCATCAGGTCATGATCCCAGGGCCCCCACATAGGTATCTCTGCTCAGCGGGGAGTCTGCTTCTCTCTCTGTCCCTCCCCCCTGCTCGTGCGCTCTCTCTCTCTCAAATAAATAAATAAAATCTTAAAAAAAAAAGTTGTCCTGGGATTCAGAGTAGGTAAGTGATTTGCCCAAGCCTGCACAATAGCAGGTGGCAGATTTGAATCCAGTCTGTCTGACTTTGTTCCCATGTGCCCACTTGCCATGTCCCATGGCCCTTCTGTGTTGCAGGAGGGGACGGTGCCCGCGTTTTGTGCTTTTGACTCGCTGGGCATGAAGGGCAGCACCGATGGGCCCTAAGCTGAGCAAAGAGCAGGGTCCGTGAGGAATTCCGGAGGAGATGGGATGCTGAGGAGGATCGGAGGGCCTGGGGGAGCACTCCGAAGGGCTGCTGATGACATCAGGGGATATCCCCCCTTCCCCACCGCCCCCCAGTCCGGTAGTTTGTCCCATCTGGCTCCTGAAACTTACAATAGCTATTGTGGAAGTCTACTTCCCAAGGTCAACTGTTCCGGGCATCCCAGCACCTGGACCGTTGTCGGCGTGGATGAGAAACCCCGGAATGGTTACAAAAGCCAAGCGTGCTCAGGCTGTGTCCTAGACGAAGTTCTATTGTGCCGGAGCTGGAGGAGGTTCAAAAGTCAGCTTGCTTAGCCCCTAACACACCTTCCCTGCAGGATTCCCAAAGTGATAGGTCAATCTCTGTTAAAATGTTCAGCTGGAGTGTGACTCTGGTCCTTATGTAGGAAAAAAGGCAAAATGCAACCTCCGTGCATGTCCAGTCCCACCTCTGGATGCCCGCGAAGCGGCTTCTGCTGACCTTTCTTTGCCTGTAGGTGTGGTCTAGTCTCTGGCTCAGGGAGGGCATGAGTGTGCCCGGCAGCAGCCTGAGAACCTACTTTTCTGGCACCTTACCCCCCCACCGCCCCCTAAGCACAGTGACCTCAGACCAGCTTTCTCCAAAGAGATCCAAGCATGAAGCCAACGTTCATTAATCTCCTAAATAGGGGGCCACACCCCATGCCATCGGCCCATACTCTTTTGGTAGGAGAAATGTTAAATAAGAATAATAACACAAATTACAGGTGTGTCAAGTTAAAAAAAAAGTATAGAGATCTTGAGAAAGTAGTCTTCATAGACAAGGGCTTAAAAGCAGAAGAAAATCCCAACCAGCCAACCCTAAAGTAGCATTTTATTGCAAGCACCAAAACCAGACATGCAACACAGTGATGCCCCAACAGGCTCATGTGTCCCCTTACTCGGGACACCCCCCAGGAGATGGGAGACAAGAAACCACTGTACGGTTTGCAGTCTGATTAGAAATGAGCAACCCTCACCACAGAAACGGAATCCAGCGCGAACTCTGCCTCCCCACATACCTCGGGCTCTCTCTGGAAGCTTGCCTCTGGAACCTCAGCAGCACTGTCCTCCAGCACTGCCCTCCCCCGTATGTAGGAGCTGCAGGGGGAGGCGGCATTCCTATTGCTCTCCAAATATGGCAGCCCTCCTCGCTGGGCACGACCAATCAGGGGTTCCCAGGCACTCCTCTGCCTTGAGGATAGACCGCATAACTCTTCACTAATAAACACTGTGTGAAGATCTTGATGAAGTTCAGAGGGACTTGAGAGTTGCCTTTGATTTTCCTTTCTTTTCTTTTATGTATGGATGTGTTCATCTACTTACTTACTTACTATTAACCAGTTTATCACAAAGGACATTACAAAGGAAACAGATGAACAGCCAGATGAAGAAGTACATAAGGCAAGGTCTGGAGGGTTCTAACTGCAGGAGTCCTCATGGAGTCTGGGGCACGGCCTCCCCCAATGTTGATGAGTTCACCAACTTGGAAGTTCTCCGAACCCCTCTGTGCCAGTAACTGGGGACACAAACCAAATACTCTAACAAAAGATACTCCTATCACCCCTATCACTCAGGAATTCACAAGGTTTTAGAAGCTCTGTGCCAGACACTGGGGACGTTATTATACCACAATGTCACAGCTGGACAGATGGATGGAGACATCTGTCCAGAGTCTGGTTAGGTCTATTTTTAAGACTGGATTTCGAGAGGTGCCTTGTAGAGCTGAAATGAGCAGTGTTAGAAGGAAAACCTTTCCCATCCGTATCTGCAACAGAGGGTTGTTGCCGGGTATGCATGCCGTCCTGCACCTGAAGACCAGCCTTGGCCAGCAAAGGGGTTTTGGCCAGGCAGCCTCTGTGGGAAGGGTCTGGTCCAGAAAAGGGTGGGAGAGCAGCTGGGCCACACTGCCCCCTCCCAGCGGGGACCCCCAGGGAGCGAGGTACCACACTTCCTTTGGGGCGGTGGAAAAGCAGGGTTCATGTTGGATAGAGGGACACATAAGAGGCTTGGCCAGCACTTTAAGCTGTTGAGCATCCAGGAAGGCTTGAGCTACTGAATTAGTCCAAGGCCAAGAAGTTAAGGTCTACAGAAACCCACGGGACAGATGCAGATGGAGGTGAAACGGACAGGGTGCAAACATGGTGGGGGCGGGGAGTGAGTTTCCTCCGACAGGTGGGGAGGGGAGCTGGAGAACGAGCTTCTCCTGGCAGGAGGGACTGCACTCCCTTATTGGGCGACTGGTCCTTGTACAGAAGGGACGTACTTAGGTGTCTCTGCTCCAGTTATTACTGCAATGCGAAATCAAAAGTGATTTCTGGAGGAAAGTACGGAGTGAGATTAGCCTGTAAATGGAATGTGATCTTTATCCTGATTGTGAACCAGCGATGTTGGCGGGATTCACTTCAAGGCCCTTTCGTGAGCCAAGCTGAAGCGGTCGCTCCCAGAACGACCAGCAGATGGCGCCATGAGTTCACAAAGACCTCGCACCCTGGAGGTGGGGAATCCCCCCACCCCCTTCGCTAACTCCTGTAGGGATTTGGGGCCTCCAGTTGGGCCTTTCTGTCTCCTCTGCCTTTAATTTTAAAATTTATTGCATTTCCTTTTTTTAAAAAAACTTTTTCATTTTCTTCCTAGAATCAGAGAATTTTTGGTCCCGTGAATACACACACACACACACACACACTTTGGTAGTGCACGCTCCCTATAAACTATTTGCAAAATGCAGAAGAAAACAGAAAACAAAAACCACCTTAATATTTCGCTATCCAGAGACAAGTGTCAGTACAAGTGTCTTAATTAGGATTGGGGGTGTTTAGAACTGGAAAGGGCTCAGAATCCTCTAGTTCAGCTCCTTAGCACCATGAAGTCATGGGGCCAGATAGGCCCAAGGTCACCCAGCCAGGCAGACCATGCTGCCCCCCTCCCCCACCGCCCCCTGGTGCGGGCCCATTGCCCTGTTCTGAACTCTGTGTACTGTCCGCCCTGCCCGTCCACATGTGGTGTGAGCACCTCCAGGCCCCTACATCCTTCCTCCTTCTATTCTCTTGCTGAGGAGGACTTGGCCCAGAAGGTGGTGGGAGGTTGGTGCAGAGCTGATGAGCCTGCAGATTCCTCTTGGCAGCGAACAAAGAGGCACAGAGGAGCATGGAAGCCTGTGGAAATGTTCGAGAAGACGGGAGGAGCTCTGGAAGCTGCAAACAAGGCAAGAAAACTGTTACCCAGCTGCAGAGAGTGCAGAACTAGTTGCCCCCATCCTGCTTGGCACCTGCTCCCCGCCTACAAACATGAACCAACAAACAGCCAAGGAATTAGGGAGAGAGCTGAGGGGCCGGGGCTGAGTGAATCGTATGTTCTGGCATTGACAGTTACAGGAGGAATATCATTGAGTGTGGGTCATCATTGATTAAACAGGGAGAACGAGACTGATCCCACAGGGCTGGGTGCTCCATGATGCAAGGGAAGGGACTCTGGAGGGATTCTCTAGAATGGATGAGCGGTAGAAAATTATGTGAATAAAAAAAAAAATTGGCAGGGAAAGGCTGAGGTCTAGACTGCCTGAGTGGGTCATTATTATTTCAGTTCCTAGTTTGATTAGATCTGGGACCTTTGGAGAGCATTTATAAATACAGTGGTCATTAGGAGACAAGATGCCACGCCGAACTGCTCCCAGAAGGGTTAGTGTGTAGGAAGATCACCCACGGTATCTTGGCTTCCCGAAGATTTATCGAGTGTCTGTCATGTGTTTGGACGAGGCTGTGCCAAAGGAGGGACAGCATACACATGGGTAAGGCAGCTAAGGCTGCTCATGGCCTTCTGGTAGAGAAATAATAGAACTGTGTTTTGGAAAATAATACTTACAAGATAGTTGGGTAGCAGTCTAAATAGCCGTACTCAATTTCTTTCTTTTTAGTGAAGTCTACTATTCACAGGAAGCTGAATATATCCTGAGGTTACAGAATTATGCATTGTTACAAACTGAACGCACCCATGTAACCTGCACCCAGAATAAGAAATCAAACAAGGACAGCATGCTCAAAGCCTCTTTGTCTCCCCATTGTGTCACTGCCCTCTCGCCTGGCTCCCGACACCCTTGCTTAGCTTTGCCTGTTCGTACTTCATAGAAATAGAATTATGTAGACCATACTCTTTTGTGTCTGTCTTGCTCAAACTGGGTCGTGTAGATTCACCCACATTGTGCGTAGCTGTCAATGGTTCATTTCATCGTGAGACGGCTCCACGATTTTCTTCTCTGTTCCCCTCATGGTGGGCATTTGGGTGGTGTCTGGTTTGGACGGCCGTGAACATTCTGACATGTGCCTCTTAGTGGATTGTGAACCCTGTTCTGTCAGATGTACACTCTCAGGGGAGACTTGCTGGGTCATAGAACATGTTCAGCTTTTATATTCTTAGAATTTGGATTATTACTTTGCACAAATTTTATTTTATTTTATTTTAAAAAAGATTTTATTTATTTATTTATTTGGGAGAGAGAAACAGCATGAATGGGGAGAGGATCAGAGGGAGAAGCAGGTTCCCCTCTGAGCTGGGAGCCCGATGTGGGACTTGATCCCAGGACTCCAGGATCATGACCAGAGCCGAAGGCAGTCGCTTAACCAACGGAGCCACCCAGGTGCCCTACTTTGCACAAATTTTAAATACCACCTTCCTCTCTAGCTCGTCCATTCTTTTCTTAAGCTCAGTCAGGGGCCTTCCTTTGGGGCGTCCCAGAGCACTAGACACATGGCCAAATACTTGTGCGGGGCGCCCTTGCTGTTCATATGTTCATTTGAGCTCACAGAAGTCAAAGGACCACGTTCCACTTGCCCCACACATAGCACAGTGCCTAGAATCTAGCAGCAACTAAATTCCCTTTATCCCTTCTTATCTATGACTTGGTCGAGGATGGTATTGTCAGAGCTGAGCCTGGATCACAGCTGTCAGGGTGGGCACAGGTGGGCTGTGTGCCAGGGGGGCAGGCCAAACCCTCCAAATCGCAGCAGGGCATGATATATAGAGGCACCAAGAGGGAATTTAACAGGGATAAAGGCAGCAGTTTTAGAATTAGTTTGTAAAATATCAAGGGCAGCATGTGAAAACCTAGCATGTGACGGTAGTCGAAATTCCACTGGGGTACGATTGTCTAGAGGTGTCACGGGAGGCCACAGAGGAAGCAAATGCTTCTCTCATCCAAGGGCCATTTCCCCTACAGTTCCGTGCCCTTCCCTGCTCAGACCACAGCAGGTGCGGGGTGCTGGTCTGTGCGGAGCTGACGCAGGGCAGGGAGGTGTGATGATGCGGGCTGGGGGTGGGTGTGATGGGAGGGGGTGTGTAAGGGTTGGGAGGTGGGGAATCTCGTGGCATACCGGCGACCACTGAAGGTAGTTACTCATCTTGTGTCCCCAAATGTTCGTGGAATAGGATGTTTGTAAATGAGAAGATAGACAGCCACCAAAGCTCTAGGTCACAGGTAACAGGGTGAAGGCTGTGTTTTAAGGTGGTCTGGAAAGGGGCACCCAAAGAAAGGGGAGAAACTCCAGCCTGGAGACCCCAAGAAGGGCAGAGAGTGCCAGCCCCGGCCACCAGGTTGAAGTTCCTCACTTGGCCGCCCACCACTTTTCTCACTTGTCTCTGATGGTTTTTTAAGAAGAATAATTAACCGGATATAATTTGATGTGCAGTTTGTCCTCTCTTCCTGACAGGCAGGAAAATGTCCAAAAGGAGAAAGGCCGGCCCCAGGGTGAGGTTATCTGGAACAGGTAAAAGGGGCTGGCTAATGTGGGGGTGCCTGGCTGGCAGAGCTGGCTGAGTATCTGACTCTTGCTTTCAGTTTAGGTCATGATGTCAGGGTCATAGGATTGAGCCCTGAGTCGGGCTCCACACTCAGCATGGAGTCTGCTTAGGGACTCTCTCCTCCACTCTCTCTCTAAGATGGATAGATAAATCTTTAAAAGAAGGAAGGAAGGAAGGAAGGAAGGAAGGAAGAGGTTAGCTATTGTGTCAGAACAGAGACCCCTTTTTTTACCCAGGGTGGTTTTCATTCTCAGGGGAGGCCCTGGAGATACTGCAAAGGGAGGGGGTGGGAACCAGAGACCTAGATTCTTTATCTTTTTTTTTTTTTAAGATGTTTTATTTATTTGAGAAAGAGAGAGGGGGAGGGGCAGAGGGAGAGAATCCTCCCTGCCAAGCACAGAGCCCGACCTGGGGCTCAATCTCACACCCCATGAGATCACGACCTGAGCCAAAACCAAGAGTCAGAAGCTTAACCGACTGAACCACCCAGGCGCCTCCAGAGACCCAGGTTCTAATCCCCACCCTTCCATCCTCTGCCTGGAATGACTTCAGTTCTCATCTGTTAGATGGAGAGCTTAGCCTTCTCCATCATGTAAGCCGCCCTCTGTTTCAGAGAATAATTGGTGTATTTACCAGATATCTTTGGGGCAGGCAGAAGTTCAACTGAGAATGGGTTTCCACGTTTGTGTAAGAGGTATCATGCCTCCCTTTCCCCACTGTTAATGCTTATCAAACGTTGCTTGCCAATGTTGGAATCACAGAATCCAATACAAATCCTTCACCTCAAAATAGTATAAAGGGCAGTAAGCTAAGATCTAAAAGTTTTGTTAACACCTGGGCATGTGTTAACATGTTCATTATTGTCCTGCCAGAAATTCTAATGAAGCAGCATTTACTATTGTGAAGGCAACTAGCAGGGGCTGAAGAGGTTCGTGCCAGAGGCTGGGTCTGTGACAGAGAAAGGGGAAAGATTGGAGCACCGTCAAGACAGGTCACACTGGGTGAAGAAAGGTAGTAACTGAGCCACAGAACCAACCAAATTGGAAAATGCAGGCCAAGGTCACTTCTTGGTATGATGGCTGTAGGGACGAGATCCGGCAGGAAATAGGAATGGGGGAGCCAACATTTTTTTTTTTAATGCTATTATTGGAGTATAACATACATGCAGAAAAGTGCACAACTCAATAAGTTTTCACACACTGAATAAACTTATGTAACCAGCAGAATATTCCAAACCCTCATGACTGCCCCACCCACCCACCCAGAGGGTACTCACAGTCTTGACTTCTAAGGACCCAGCTGGTTTCACCCACTTTTGTATTTTATACAAATGAAATCATGCAGTGTGTGCTTGTCTGTGGCTGGCTTCTTTTGCTCCCCATTGTATTTGTGAGATTTATCAGTACTGTTGCCTGGAGGTGTTATTTTTCACTTCTCATTCCTGTATGATATATGGTTGTATAAATAGACCATAATTTATTTATCTATTTACCTCTTGATGGACTTTGGGGTAGTCCCTGTTTGAGACTATTATGAATGCAGTTGCTATGAAAATTCATCTGTACATCTGGTGGTGAACATAAGCTCTCATTTCTGCTGGGCAAATCCTCAGGATTTGAATAGGTGTTTGTTCAGCTTTAGTAGAAACTGACAGTTTCCCAAAGTTGTTCAACCAGCTTAGATTCAGCTGTGGAAGAAGGCTCTGGTGTTCCCTAGGCACCTGCTGCATGGTGGCCCCTCTGGGTATTGGAGACTTCTTTTAATTTTTAAATAAACAGTGATGACAGTTAGGCGACCAACTGTCCCCGTTTGCCAAGGATTGAGGGGGCTCCCAGGACACTGGATTTTTTCAGTGCTAACTGGGAAAGTATGCGCCAAGCCAGGACAAGGTGGTCACCTTCCTTCAGATGTGTAGGTGTAGCAGATCTTGAAATATCCCTTACACTTACCATTGTGAAATTATGGTAGTTATTAGGTCCACCAGTAGATTTTATTTAGCGTGTTTGAGAAAAGTTTTAATTTAATCAGTGCAAAAACGTTCTGATAATTATATTTCAGCATCATTGATTTCCTCTGTGACCTCTGTATTTTTATTTTATGCATTTAAAAACATCATTCTGTGCAGGGTCCGTAGGCTTCGCCACACTCACAAAAGGATCCATGGGAGGGATAGAGATTTCAGTTGGGTCTTAATGTATAAATAGGAGTTTGTATGAATAGTGGAGAGAGGGCAGGGAAGACATTCTATGTAGAGGGAACAGCATGAGAAAAGGGGACAGTAAGGCAAGGATTCATGTTGCGTCATCATCAAGAGGGCTGGGACGGGGCAAAGGATAGAGGGGGACAGGTGACATCTCTGGTGTTCGGTTGGATTTCTTTCACACCCTTTCTGCCCTGCAAGTTTTCCCACTTGACTCAGCTTTGTGGTTCTGAGGAAGGGCTAATACTTCCTGAACAATGCACGGATGTCCTTGATTTCAAGGGATGGCTGGGTCCTCCTGCCTCTTTACTTTAGCTGCCATAGGGATGCATTTCAGATTTTCCAACTGGACACAAACCAATGCCCCTCTTCCATCTTTTCTGATCTCCTGACCCCAAGTGGAAGTGACACATAGGTGTGCAATGACTCACAGAAAAAAAGAGTCAGGGATACACGCAGGAGGGAAAACCAAATGGAAGGAGAGCCAATGGAGGGAAAACCAAAACATCACGTGTGTGATTCAGATGGGCTGTCTGGCTCATAAAGGCTCCAGCGAGGCTTCTGCCCGGAGCAAGCAGGTCAAGGTGAGTAAGACAGGGATGTAATGTGGGTGTTCAGAAGCTAAGTTTCACACTAGGGCTTCCATTTCTCAAAACCTGGTATTTGTACCACCCAGTCTTGCCAAAGAGCACATAGCATGTAAGGGCACATCCTTACTCATCTGCATAACTTCCCTCTGAAGTGGAGAAGGAGCAGCTGGAGCTACCTCCACTGGGCAGATGGAAAAGTCAGGAGAAATTTCCATTCGGTGTAA
The DNA here is from genome assembly GCF_054177405.1 of Leptonychotes weddellii. Lineage (NCBI taxonomy): Eukaryota > Metazoa > Chordata > Mammalia > Carnivora > Phocidae > Leptonychotes > Leptonychotes weddellii. Next base: position 27,549,682 of record NC_138378.1, on the reverse strand, counting down.
ACAAGGTTTTGAAATAGTCTGTATGAGGAGTAATTTGTAATCTAGTAGAAAAGGCAGTCCCTAGACTCATGACAAAAACTGGTGCGTGAAGCAATTCCCCAGGTCCCTTACTCACTCACTCATTCATTCATTCATTTATTCATCAAAGATCCATAGCTTTGTCTTGAGGAAACTTTGGTATTTAACACTGAGTAAAGGGTTTGAGTTGATTTTGTCCGTGCATGATATCAGCAGGTCTTTTAGGATTACATATCACGGAGAAGCAAGCAGGTTTTAAACTCAAGCACTCTGTGGCTAAATATTGCTGTGCTCACTTTTTTTTTTAAATTTTGAAAAGGTAGACTTTTTTTTAAATTTTTTAAATTTTTATTTATTTATTTTTTTAAAGATTTTATTTATTTATTTGAGAGAGAGAATGAGAGACAGCACGAGAGGGAAGCGGGTCAGAGGGAGAAGCAGACCCCCCGCTGAGCAGGGAGCCCAATGTGGGACTCGATCCCGGGACTCCAGGATCATGACCTGAGCCGAAGGCAGTCGCTTAACCAACTGAGCCACCCAGGCACCGCTAGACTTTTTTTTTTAAAGGTGGACTTTAACAACTGCTTTTACCACCAGATTAAGTCATGCAGTTGTTAGAAATTTCTGAAAGAATATATATGTATATATATATTTTTTAAAAAAGCTCCTTCTTACATGGATACTCCCTGGTACTTCATTAAGACACTACTGTTCAAAAGGTCTTGGCCACATAGCTCCCAAACAAAACACTCACCCACAGGTTGTTTTCAGCCCACTGGTAATGAAGCCATATGCAGAACACAGGTCTCTGTGCTCAACCTGATAAAGGCCAAGAATATCATATTACATTTTTCAGCTTTCGTTGATTAAGGCTTTGATTTTGTGGCCAGAAAAGGCTTCAGGCCAAGTGTTTATAAGCGCAGTGGACCCAAGGCTATTGGTGCTTTCTGTACAGACTGTTTTCTGGAACACCTGTAAAAAAAACAAGTGGGCTGAAATGTTCTTATTAGATTAAATCTCAAATAAATGCCTAAACTGCCCCCTACCCTTTCACCAATTTTGTGTGTGTGTGTGTGTGATAGTAAAGCTTATTGAGCGATAGTACAAAGCTCCCGAAGAGGGAGGGGACCCAAGAGGGTTGCCCAAACCAGTTCTTAGGCAGGTAATTTTATGCTTAAAAAAAACCAAACCCAAATAAAAACAGCTTCATTGAGATGTAATTCACATACCGTATGATTCATTTCACGGTGTAAATTCAGTGATATTCAGCACAGAGTAGTTCATTAAGTACCACTATCTAATTCTAGAATATTTTCATCAAACCAGAGAGAAACCTCATACCCATCAGCTCTCCCTTCTCATTTCCCCAGCTCTCTCCAAACCCCGACAACCAATAATCTACTTTCTGTCTCTATAGATTTTCCTATTCCAGAATCATACAATAAAGAGACAGAAATAGAATCATCATCTTTCACTTGACATCATGTGTTCAAAGTTCGTCCATATGATAGCATGGATCAGAACTTCATGCAGCCTTTTCACATGGTGAATAACATTGTGTGGTCTACACCCTTTACCCTGTAGGATACAAATACTCTTCCATTTGACGTTGTGGTTTTACTAGGGCAGACTAGGAGGTGTGGGATAAAACAACGTTTCTGTTGTCCAGTTACTCTTCAGGCGACTATGTCAAAAACAAGATGGCGGCTTTCACTTAGGTTCTTCCATAAGTTGCCTGGACAGAGCCAACAGCCCATCCTGGTTTATTCAAGGAGTTCATCTCCTGGAGGATTGCGGGGAATGTGGCAGCCCTAGCTGGTGGAAATCAGGTGTTTAGCAGAACCCCGGTGGACTTCCTCCATAGACGGCAGTGCAAAATCTTGCTCCTAAAATTCTCAAAGCTAAGAATGGTCTCTGACAGACTTTATGGGGGCAAATCTAGGCTAGACTGCACCTGTAATCATTCACTCATTCATTATTTTCTTCATTCTTCAAAGGTCCAGAGCTGTTTCTTGAGGAAACATTAGCCCTGCCTAATGGTCCTAACTGGAAGCAGGAACTCTCCTTCTGGGCCATTCCACAGCAGCCTCAATGTCTGTGTGACACTGTGGAGATAATAAACCCAACATGTGTGTGTCAGTTGCCTCCTGGAAGGCAATGAAATGGGTCTGCAGATTGGCTGGGGAGAAAAGGCCTCCTCAGAGGATTGGAGTCAAAGGAGATTCAGAGACATGCAGGGGAATGGGGGAAATGTGACCTTGGCTAGAAAAGAGGAAATACAGTCTCCTTCCTCACTGGGTTCTCTGGTCTGTGAGTCAACGCAAGGCCACCTGGCACACAACTGGGAGGGCCTGGAATCTGTGGCGTTCTCTTGTGCTTTGGTGTTAGGGCCTTGGGAGGGTGAGCTTGGGCCATACAGAAACCTGAACGGACGCATTCCATGTGTGGGCAGCCATTGTGAGAAGGGCGAAGGGCATGCCTTGCGTTCCGAATTTGGCGGCATGAGGGGATAGGATCTTGCCAGCTCTCTGTAGCACCCACCGAATTGCAGCTAACACTCAGACTCAGTTAATTAACTCGTAATCAGCATAACCCAAAGCCAGGTGTGTTCGCATGTGTATTGGTGTGTGGGAGGAACATTACTGGGCTTAGAGTTTTAGATCTTCGTTAAGTAGGAGCCAAATAAACAAATTTAGGAGACTATGAAACTCTTCATTCTGTGCCAGCCCTGGGGGCGTAGTGGCTGGATTTCAGTGGCTGTCTCTGGAATGGAAGCATTTCTGCTTGCTCTGCAATGGGCACCCTGAGGTGGGCGCCTTGGCAATCCCAAGTAGCCCAGTCTGTTGAGGGCACACAGACGATGGTATTTCCATTAGGAGAAATGAGTGTGTGAGTGTGGGGCCCTCGCAAGACCCTCACAATCCTGGGAATGCCTTTGAGCTGTGTTGACGGTGACGTGGACACACTGCTAGGTTTCTAGAAAGATGGCATTAGGGGCTGAATTGTGTCCCCACAAAATTTATATGTTGAAGTCCTAGGCCCTCAAACCTCAAAATGACTGTATTTGGAGGTAGGGCTTTTAAAGAGTTAATTTAAAGTGAAGTTAAAATGAGGCCGTTAGGGTGGGCTCTAATCCGCTGTGACTGGTGTCCTTGTGGAGAGATTAGGACACAGACACACAGAGGGAGGACCACACGGGGACACAGGGAGAAGGCGGCCGTGTATAAGCTGAGGAGAGAGACCTCAGGAGAAATCAACACCGCTGACACCTGGATCTCAGACTTCTGGCCTCCAGAATGTGAGGAAATTAATTTTTGTTTTTTTTTTAAGCCACCCAGTCTGTGGTAGTTTGTTATGGCAGCTCTAACAAACTAATAGCGATGGTATAACCAGCAAGAAAGGCGATGAGAATGGGGTCTGAGAATAATTGGGTCATTTAAGGGTGCTAAGGGATGGAGGTACTGAAAACTGGTATCTTTGTCCAGTACAAAAATTAAGATAATGATCTTATTTTTGTTTATTTGTTTGTTGTTTGTTTTTAGAGAGGGAGGGAGGAAAGGGGCAGATTTTCTAGGACAATTAGGGAGAAAAAGGCTCCCAGCCCATCATCACGCAGGTGGCCTCTAGCTTGGGGGCTCCAGCAGGAGTGGACCCATGCTCTAGGGCTCTAGGGGACCATGGCTTAATTGGAAGGGGCCACCATCTGTGCACAACCTTTGGGCCTGGCTTCCCTGAAATAATGCAGGGAGGGGCACGTACGGGACAGTGAGCAATAGAGGGTCTATCCAGGGGAGGAGGCATTTTAGACCCAGCTTGCTTTTCAGATCACTGACCGTTGTCCAGGTTGTGCCTGGGGTCAGCAAAGTTCCCGAAGCTGGAGCCTCATAGCAGACCAGGGGTCACCATTCACAGAGGCCATGAGCTGTGCACTGTGCCTCAGGCCTGGGACCTCTGAGCCAAACTCTTAAATATCATCGCAAACCAAAGGCAAAGAGTTTCCACAATATACTCTGAGGAATATACCATTTGTGTAACCTTGGACAAGTGACAGAATGTCTCCAGGTATCAGGTTTCTAAAAGGGGGATCTTATGAAGGTCAGAATAAGGCCTTGGATGCCAAGTGCCTCGCGTGGAGCCTGGCACGTGATGCATCCTCCAAAGCTTACTGAAGTCTGAGAAAACACTACAGACAAGCTCCCTGAGGGCGCACCGCCCAGGCTGATGCCAAGAGAGGAATTAAAAATAATAGTTGCGGACCTTTTTCTTATTATAAAAGCAATATTTGGGAGCACCTGGGTGGCTCAGTCGGTTAAGCATCTGCCTTTGGCTCAGGTCATGATCCTGGGGTCCTGGGATTGAGCCCCGGATGGGGGCTCCTTGCTCATCGGGGAGACTGCTTCTCCCTCTCCCTCTGCTGTTCTCTCTCTCTGTCAAATAAATACATAAAAACTTAAAAAAAAAAAGCAGTATTTGGTCACTGAAATTTTCTGGAAAATATAAAAACAATACGGAGAAAAACAAAAAATCCCCTGTCATCTACCACCCAGTGACAAGCACCTTAACATTAAGGACTATATATTTCTGGTATTTTTTTTGTTTATTTCTGTATTTTATTTCTTTGTTTTATAAAAAATGGAGACACTGCCCTTAGTGGTTTGTACCCCGATTTTCACTTAAAATTGTATTACACACGCTCATGGAAGGCACAGTTCTTCCGAAACACGACAGCTGCGGGGCAGCATTCCACTGCACAGAAGCACCGCCATGTAAAAAAAAAATAATTAATTCTGGCTCACTATTATTTTTTAATCGAATTGATGGACCTTCATTGTTTCTAAGGGTCAGATCTTAGGAGCAAGTGTTGGCAAATTCCCTGGCAGAAGCAAAAAGACAGCTGTCATTTGGCTGGTGGGGTCCTACACATTTGAGCACATGTTAACAGGACATCTCAGTGGCACCTGTCACTTTCTAGAGGCTTATCAGAAAGGGGCGTGGCAGCCTGGGTGTATTTGGACCACTCGTACGTGGGGATCTGGGAAGAAGATGAGGAGTAGCTGCTCAGGGGTGGGTAAGTTGGCTGGAAGCACCAGAATTAAAGTGTCCCCACTCTCCTTCTGGAGGTACCTCTGAACTGCGCAGGACCGGTCCTGGCCTGAGAACTTTAAAACACCTGCATGGCTTGGGGACATTTGTAAAAACAAATGACTTCATTGCAAAATCCTTCACTGCTTTCCCCTAGAAGCCCCGGGGGCAGGACTGCCTCTCACATTCACAGGCCCTGGAGGAAGCAAGAGTCCACAAAGGAGAGCCATCAGCCCATAGCTGCTCTCTTCACTCCCAACCGGGACCCAGCCAGCACCTGTGCGGACCTCAGGTTCATGGGCGTGGGCCCCCCGGTCCATGTGTCCAAGTTCTTTCTGAGCTCCCTCCCCCAAACCTGGCTACCTCTCTGACACGGAGGTGTGCACACCTGTGATCCACCTGTGGAAGGTCGAGCAGATAAGAGGCGGAATGAGCCCTAGAGGTTGGCTTGGGGCCATTTGGCAGAGTTCCAATAACCTCAGTCCTTGGGACCTAGTCTAGGAGGTGAACGCTGAGTGAAGGCCTAGAAGAGGACCCTTTAACGTACAGGTGAGGGCAGGGGTCCCACAGCTCCAGTCTGAGGGCTACGACAAGCCAGTGTCTCAGGTGGCCTGGGGCGCGTGGGGGACAGTGACGCGCCCTCAGAGGCCTAACTCCCTGTCCTGTTTGGCAAGGCCTGAGTCTGGGGAAGCTCAGTTCTGGCTGAGATGAAGGCTCCCACTAGGGTGGAAAGCGACACAAACCCACATTTCCGTGCAAAGGCAGAGGACACTTCCTCGGTCTCAGCCCCAGAGGGGGAGCTGGGGACACAGAAGTTGACACCTGACGCTTCTCCAGAAGAGCCCTCTCTGGGAGTTCAACTCAGTTACTTTATGTCAATCATTTTTAAATTGGTTTTTCCTTTCTTTTTTTTTTTTAAGATTTATTTATTTATTTGAGAAAGAGGGAACGCAAGCAGGGAGGAGGGGCAGAGGGAGAGGGAGAAACAGACTCCATGCTGAGCAGGGAGCCTGATGCAGGGCTTGATCCCAGGACCCTGGGATCATGACCTGAGCCAAAGGCAGACGCTTAACCCATTGAGCTGCCCAGGCGCCCCTTTTCCTTCCTTTATTTTTTTTATTTTTTAATTTTTTAAAGGGTTTTCTTTTTTTATTGATGTGTAATTAACATAGTGTTATATTAATTTCAGATGTACAATATAATAATTCAATAATTCTTACATTGCTCAGTGAGCATTATGATAAGTGTACTCTCAATCTCCTTTATCTATTTCACCCATCCCCCACCCACCTGCCCTCTGGCAACCATCAGTTTGTTCTCTGTATTTAAGAGTCTGTTTTGGGGCGCCTGGGTGGCTCAGTCGTTAAGCGTCTGCCTTCGGCTCAGGTCATGATCCCAGGATCCTGGGATCGAGCCCCGCATCAGGCTCCCCACTCAGCGGGAAGCCTGCTTCTCCCTCTCCCATTCCCCCCTGCTTGTGTTCCCTCTCTCACTGTCAATCTCTCTGTCAAATAAATGAATAAAATCTTAAAAAAAAAAAAAGAGTCTGTTTTTTTGTTTGTCTCTTCTTTGTTTGCTTTGTTTCTTAAATTCTGTGTGTGAGTGAAATCATATAGTATTTGTCTTTCTCTGTCTGACTTATTTCACTTAGCATTATACCTTCTAGATCCATCCGTTGTTGCAAATGGCAAGATTTCATTCTTTTTTATGGCTGAGTAATATTCCATTGTATATTATGTATGTCACATCTTCTTTATCCATCTACCTATTGATGGACACTTAGGTTATTTCTGTATCTTGGCTATTGTAAATAATGCTTCAGTAAACATAGGGGTGCATATATCTGTTCAAATTAGTGTTTTTGTTTTCTTTGGCTAAGTACCTAGTAGTGGAATTACTGGACCATATGGTAATTCTATTTTTAATTTTTTGAGAAATCTTTATACTGTTTTCCACAGGGGCTGCACCAAATTGCATTCCCACCAACAGTGTACAGGAGTTCCATTTTTTCCACATCCTCACCAACACTTGTTATTTCTTGTCTTTTTGATTCTGCCCATTCTGAAAAGTGTTAAGGTGATAACTCATTGTGGTTTTGATTTGCATTTCCCTGATGATGAGTGATGTTGAGCATCTTTTCAACTGTCAGACATTTGTATGTCTTCTTTGGAAAAATGTCTATTCAGGTCTCAGCCCATTTTTAATCAGATTATTTGGGGTTTTTTGGTGTTCACTTGTATGTGTTCTCTATATGTTTTGGATATTAATCCCTTATTGGATATATCATTTGCAAATGTCTTCTCCCATTTAGTAGGCTGCCTTGTTTTGTCTTGATGGTTTCCTTTGCTGTGCAAAAGCTTTTTATTTTGGTATAGTCCCGCCCAATAGTTTATTTTTGCTTTTGCTTCCCTTGCCTAAGGAGACACATCTAGAAAAATGTTTCTATGGTCGATGCCAAAGAAATTATTGTCTGTGTTTTCTTCAAGGAGTTTATGGTTTCAGGCCTCACATTTAGGTCTTTAATCCATTTTGAGTTTCTTTTTGTGTAAGGTGTAAGAAAGTGGTCCAGCTTCATTCTTTTGCATGTAGCTGTCCAGTTTTCCCAGCACCATTCAATCAATAGACTACCTTTTCCTCATTGTATGTTCTTGCCTCCTTTATTGTAGATTAATTGGCCATATAAACATGGTTTATTTCTGGGCTCTCTATTCTCTTGACCTATATGTCTATTTTTGTGCCAGTAGAATACTGTTTTGATTACTAAGAGTTTTAGTAATATATTGACTCATATAATTCTTTTTTTTTTTTTTTTTTAGATTTTATTTATTTGACAGAGAGAGACACAGTGAGAGAGGGGACACAAGCAGGGGCAGAGGGAGAGGGAGAAGCAGGCTTCCCGTGGAGCAGGGAGCCCGATGCGGGACTCGATCCCAGAACCCTGGGATCATGACCTGAGCCGAAGGCAGACGCTTAACAACTGAGCCACCCAGGCGCCCCTGACTCATATAATTCTTACCACAGCATTATTACGTGGATACCTTTGTTATCCCATTTATCGATGAGCAAGCTATAGCACAGAGAGATTAATAATGTGCCTGAGATCACAGTGATGCTAATAAGTGGCAGAACTGGGATTTGACTTGAGATAGTCTGAGAACCCGTGTGCTAAACTAGGATGTCATACTGTCTTTCACACTTGGTAACAGCACTTTTCTGAGCTTCCAGACAGGCAAGGCAAGACTCTTCAGTACTTTTCCCAAGTGATAAAATCTTGAGAAAATGATTGGATAGATTGCCATATGAGTAACATTATGTAACATAATAAAAACTATGATTAATTGCTGTTTTGCACAGATCCAAATGTGTTCTTCAAAGGGTGCCTGAGTGGCCCAGTAGTTAAGCGTCTGCCTTCAGCTCAGGTCATGATCCCAGGGTCCTGGGATTGAGCCCCACATCAGGCTCCCTGCTTGGCAGGAAGTCTGCTTCTCCCTCTCCCACTCCCCCTGCTTGTGTTCCCTCTCTCACTGTCTTGGTCTGTCAAATAAATAAATAAAATCTTTAAAAAATATGTGTTCTTCAAAATAGTATTTTTCACATCAACCCTCAATAAAAAGGGTTTATTTTTTTTAAAGATTTATTTATTTTAGAGAGAGAGAGAGAGAGCACACAAGCAGGGGGAGGGTCCTTTCTTTTTTTAAAGAGAAAATTCTTTTAGCACAATTCACAGGAGTTGGAAATAACAGGAAAAAATGATGGGACCTGATGGTATTATTCACTTTGGCCCTCTCAGTACCTATGCTTTGAATATTTGAAGTCTTCTCAGTGGGCTACTCTTGAGAAATTATGATGGTCAGATAATGAAGCTTATATTTAAATAATTAGAAAAAATGGCCCCAAGTGAAAATCATTCTAGAAATTTTTATGTTAAGGATTAAGTTTGAGGTTCACTTACGGATGAGGAATGCTTTGGAGACTTGGTGGCTGTTGTTTGTTCTAGGAGTTTGGTGAATGATGGGGATTCAACACGTTGACTTCCATCTTCCCATTTTCAGTACAAAGTTGATGCTCTGATCGCTGCAGGATATTGGCATTTCCTGAGGTATTAACAAATAATTGTGATTCCAACCACTGTCGCTTCTGTGATTACTTCCTGCTATTGGTAAATTTCAGGTGCCAAAGAAAACCCGCCAAGGAAAATCAAGAGCGCCCCTAAGGCTGGAGCCTGATGCGCTCTCGAAGAAGGCAGGAAACAGGCGAAGCAGGAGTTGAAGGACTGTGACAAATGAAGGGCCTTTTAGACCTAAGGTGTTGAATTTCAGTCCAAAGGGAGTGACTGTCACTGGGGCTCCCAGGGTCTGGGAGCATTTATAACCTGAGATTGGGGGTGGGGCAGGGGGGCAATCAAGTTGGTACTTGAGTGCTTGGTAGGTTGCAATTTAGTCAAGAAAATCCTCTATTTCAAAGTCTAGGGCAGAAAAAAAGCTTCCAGGGCACAAGGACTGTCTTCCTTTGCTGCAGTCAAGTGCCTCTGCCATTTACCCAGTTTCTAGCACATTTATTTGTGGAAAAAATGAAAAGGCAGCAGGGAGGAGCTGGCGTGTGACTGGGAGTATGCTGAAGGCAGGACTGGGAGCAGGTGCACAGGACACGGGCCGCCGCAGGAGCTCGGGGACCTCGAGTGGCGCCTTGCTCGCATCACCCCCACCCTGGCCTTGCCAACACAGGGCGCAGCGGTGAATGTCACTGCAAACACCACAGGACACACTCACTTAGCTTCTGTTTAATTCTAGTCAAGATTTCGAACATGTATACATTTTTTTTATACAAGTACATGCAAAGTTACAAATATAGAAAATATAAAGTACATGCATATTTCGAAGACCACGATGGATCTATCATACAAAACTATTCAGTGCACATGTAAGCCTGAGGACCACGCAAAAGGGTTTTCTACATATTAAGTATTTAGTACCTTACAAAACCTGTTGTGCATTAGATATATCCGATGTTAACTCCTTTAACCAAAATTTCTAAGTCTGTCATACACAATATATATATATATAATAACTCTTTTTTTTTTTTTACATCAAATACCCGCACAGTGCAAGCCAGGAACATTGCAGAATGCTAATTTATCTGCTAGGTGACAATATTGAACAATCCAGACAATAATTTCACCTTACTTAAATAACAGTTAACAGAATTCCTTTTTTCCACCCTGAATGGATATTTCTGTCATGTCCGACCTAAGATATTTTTTTGGATGGCCTTCCATTCTTTGATTCAAAAACCGATTATAGAAACTAGGACTTGACATAATTCTGGTTTTTGACAATTATGAGACAGCAATGAAGAAATGCAATCATTTTTCTTTGTCTACTAATCATTTTCTCCATTACGCAATCCTCTAGGATGTTGGTTATTTTAACAGCTGCACCTTCCTGTGTCAAAATCATTCTGGTTTACAGATAAATGAACAAAGATTTGCTCTCAGTGCCCGGAAGGCAGTTCAATTTTTTACTGCCTTAATTATCTAGAGTTTAGATTATGAAAGAAAGGAATGTCACATGTAGGTGCTTTACATGTCCCAAATGGGAGCTTGCCTCGAAGGGCACCACTCCCAAGTGTGGGATTTTTTTTAGCATTTTCGCACTGTTGGTTATGTTCATTCCCTGTGAAAACATCCTCTGCCGAGGTCTAGTGTCGCATGACTATTTACGCTTGATGTTCTGGCTGCTGTGTGGCCCACACCGCAGAATGCAAACCATCGTCCCAGTTCTCTGCTCTCTGGTGGGCTGACCCGGGGTCCAAGAGCAAGGGATTTCTAGTTTCGCTTTTTGAATGAGTATCATGTGGCCTCCTTTTAAATTTGGCAGAAATGCTCTTTGCACAGGAAAATGTGATCGGGTTCTTTTAGAACGGATGAGAAAAATTTCCCCAAGTTGCTATGAAATCACGGTTAAGATGGGGCATTAGTGTACTGAGCTCTAGCTGGGGAAGGAGCCAGAGGTTTTCAGGCAAAGGTATTTGAAGACTGTTTTGAGAATTGTTTTGGCCTCAACCTGCTGCACTAGACAAAAAATAAAATAAAATAAAATAAAATAAAAATAAGCCCTAGGTCAACTGCTGTTATTCCCAGCCCAGCGCTAGCATGGGCCCCTGAAAGATTCAATCACACGGGGGCTCCAATAAATAGCATCCTGGGTCTGCTCCACGTTTCCCAGGGCTATCGGGGCCAAGGGTATTAGCCTATGGGTGATAAAGAGAGAAGCAGGAATGAGACACCACCACTAAAGGGCTGTAGGTAGACACCCCCTCCCCCAACCTGTAAAAGATGAAGACGTTGGAGAGGACGGGATGCTCATTCTCCTCATCCCACTACCAGGAGAATGAGCAGCGAGATGAGGAGGATCACAGGCGGCGGGGAGAAGAGGATGGCACTCGCCCCTCTTTGGTAGTAAGCCTCGGACTCTCTCTGGTACTGGCTGACACACATCTGCTCCACTACGCGCTCCATGATCTTCATGTCGGTCTCCGTGAAGTTCTCCCCCTTGGTGGTGGTGGTCACCGTGTGCTGCTTGACCGTGATGTTGACGCAGTCGTGCACGAAGTTGTTCTGGCTGCTGTACTGATCCACCGGCTTGTAGTACACTTGGTTGGGGTAGCGGTGCATGTTCTCACGATAGTAACGGTCCTCATAGTCGTTGCCGAAATGAATGAGGGGCCTGCTCATGGCACTCCCCAGCATGTAGCCACCCAGGCCCCCCACTACCGCCCCGGCTGCCGCGGCTCCTGCCATGTGCTTCATGTTGGTTTTGGGCTTATTGGGCTTGCCCCACTGACTGTGGCTGCCACCACCTTGACCCCAGCCGCCACCACCGTGCGGCTGTCCCCAGCCGCCACCGTGGGGCTGACCCCAGCCGCCACCGTGGGGCTGTCCCCAGCCGCCACCGTGGGGCTGACCCCAGCCGCCTCCGCCCTGGGGTGGGTAGCGGTTGCCTCCAGGACTGCCCTGCCCTGGGTATCGGCTTCCCCCGGTGTTCCAGCCTCCTCCAGGCTTCGGCCGCTTCTTGCAGAGGCCCACGTCACTCCACGTGGCCACAAAGAGAACCAGGATCCAGCCGCCGATGTGGCTTTTCACCATGATGACTTAGCTGCAAAACGAGAAGGGTGTCAGTGTCCTACGTTTGCTGCATAATGAATGAACGCACAGCAAGGGCATCTGCACGTCGGTCACAAAGGCTCCCCACTCCTACTTCTCCTTTGCAGCACTTACGACAGAAGTGATTTCAAATAAAGCATTAATACAACTCTTTTTCCTTCTCTAAGGACAAATTTGACCTTAATTATCATTTCTGGCTCTATTTCCTGGAAACCTGATAGAGATGGAATGTCAACAACGTTGCTTATGGTAAAAATAACTTGATTGATAAACTGCATCCGGGCTGAATGAAACTAGAAACATCTGGTGGGCCTGCCATAGCTTTGAGCATCTTTAGGGCAGTGATTATTGTAACCGGGTATGTCCTTGGGGGGACCCTGGCTCCTGTGGGGTCTGGGGCCTCTACACCAAAGGGAACCCTTTATCCACCAATATGGGTCTCATTCCCTTGTCCCCGAGCAGCCACTTGTGGGGGCTGGGAGTGGAGACAAGTCCCTGGCTGCTGTGTGGACTGCTATGAGGATCCTGTTGTAGCCCCTTCTGGAACCTTCTGAGAACTTGGGGTGGCCCCTATGGAAGTCTTGGAAGTTGGGAAGCCCCCCACCTGAGCTTTGCAGGAATTAACTTTGAAAATCATTGGCTTGTGTCTTCTTTTGTCTGTGGGAACGGGCACTAGCAGGGAGGGCGTCTTGTCTGTTGCTCTCTCCTCAGGGGCCAGGGCGCTGCCTGGCAGACACACAACAGTGACTTGTTTGGTGAAGGAATTAATGCCCTCTGAACAGATAAATGCCTGCAAGAATTTCCTCAAAGTACTTCTCAATACGGTATTTTTTGGAAACAGGAAACACGCAGGATTTTGAAAGCCCTCTTGTAAATTCATCATCTATAAAAAGAGCCGCTCGAAGCAGGATAAAAATGCCTGGGTTTGGGGCGCCTGGATGGCTCAGTCGTTAAGCGTCTGCCTTCGGCTCAGGTCATGATCCCAGGGTCCTGGGATCGAGTCCCACATCGGGCTCCCTGCTCGGCGGGAAGCCTGCTTCTCCCTCTCCCACTCCCCCTGCTTGTGTTCCCTCTCTCGCTGCGTCTCTCTCTGTCAAATAAATAAATAAAATCTTTGAAAAAAAAAATGCCTGGGTTCACAAGTCACTGAATGAGTTTTAGTTCAGCACTTAACGGCTTATGAGGGACTTATTTTCTCCTAACATTTGGTACCAAAGAAACACGTCTTACAGAAAAGGGCTGGCACAGTTCAGGAATCCACAACCAAACTAAGTTGCCCTGGATAATAATTTATGACCCTTTGCAGAATGTACACTTGTAAAATGAAAAAAATCTTTCAGATGAAAGATGCTCAGTTCTAAGGGCAGAGATCAAAGACACACAGACATTCAGAGTGAGGAGAATAATGAAATAAGTAAATGATTCACCTTCCATTTATGCTTCTATCCTCATTGAAAAATCTTGGTGGAGACAGGTAAATAAAAATATATTTGAAAGTTACGAAAGCAGGTTCAACTGCTCAGCTCATGCCAATCAATCAGGCTTTCTGGAGGCTCTTCTGGGTCGGGTTGGAGGGGCAGGGTCCTGAGATGTGCCACCTGGCCTTATCCTCGCCTCTTGAGCCCCTGGTACTGGTCTCCTGCGGGCCTCTCCCTGCTGTACTCCCCAGTGCTCACGGGCTCTAGCTCTCAGCCTCCTTGCTGCCCACACCTTCACTCACACACCGTAGGGAACCAGACTAGGGGAGCGCCACCCAGTCAACAGCTCCCAATCTAATGGGGTTTCATGTCAACAGCTACTTCATTCACCCCAATCAGCCAAACCCAGCCAATACCCTGGAATTCTTTTTTTTTTTTTTTTTAAGATTTTATTTATGTATTTATTTATTTAAAGTAAACTCCATGCCCAATGTGGGGCTCCAACTTACAACCCCGAGATCAAGAGTCGCATGCTCCACCGACTGAGCCAGCCAGGCACCCACCCCCCTGACCCCCACTCCAGAGTTACTCTTGAATTTCCTCTTTTTCACAGCACACAGTGAATCTCCCAGCAAATGTTATCGGCTCTACCTTGAAAATAAATCCTAGGGTGCCTGGGTGGCTCAGTCGGTTAAGCGACTGCCTTCGGCTCAGGTCATGATCCTGGAGTCCCGGGATCGAGTCCCGCATCGGGCTCCCTGCTCAGCGGGGAGTCTGCTTCTCCCTCTGACCCTCACCCCTCTCATGTGCTCTCTCTCTCAAATAAATAAAATCTTAAAAAAAAGAAAATAAATCCTAAATCCCGAAACTACTCACATTTCCCAACATTACTTACTATCCTGGGTGAAGCGTCTGTTGCTTCTCATGGGGGTCTTTCAACAGCCTCCAACCAGCCTCCCTGCTTTTCCCCCGCCCCCACTGCGTGTTCTCTACTCAGCAGCCCAGAGGCTCAGACAACCTTTTTTTTATGTAGGTCACACCATGCCTCTTCCCTTCCCCCACGAAGCGGCCCACGCATTCAAGCTCAGGGTAAGACCCCAAGTCCTGACCGTGCCGCACATGACTGCCTCCAGCTGCCCGCCTCTCTCTGGCCTCCTGCTCCTCACACTTGATAAGCACTTTCTCATCTCAGGGCCTTTGCACTTGCTGCTCCTGGGGCCTGGAAGGCTCCCCCTCCGGTTACTCAGTTACTCGTATGGCTCCAGTTTGCTCTGATGCCACCCCCGTGGGGCTGCCCGAGCCGCTCTACCCAAGTCAGCAGCCCGCATCCTATCCCCTTCTCCTGCTTTTCTCCAGAGTGGGGATGCCTACCTGACATCTACGATTTACTGTTTGCTTACTGTTCGCCTTCTCCGCGGGAGTGCGGGCTCCCCCAGGGTGGGAGTTTCGCTTTGTTCACAGCAGTGGCCCTAGTGCCTAAATGGAGTGCCTGGCTCACAGCCCGACGCGATAAATGTGGAATGAATGGATGAGTGTGGAAACATCCGTAATAAAGCATCATAACCAAACTAAAAATTAACCTGTTACAAAAGTGAACCATATGTATGAATTTTCAAAACCCTCTTCCCTGCACTGGCCCGCTGTCCAACATGCACAGTCCAGTTATAGGAACGCTGAGTTCATGTGCCATCCACCACCAGCGAGGATTGCTGACACAGTCGGGGCAGGAGGAAGACGCTGTTGCAAGGGGAGGAACGCGGCGGTTGGCTTTGAACATGCCTGGTCCGAGGCTGTAAGAGTCACAGCTCTGTAAGCTGTGGAGACATGTGGGCAGATGATCAGACCACCTAGGAAGGGAGGCACAGAGAGGGCCTCGTTCCTCGGGAAGCCGGGTGCACGAGGTGGAAGGGGCCACAGGGCATTCGGAGTGGAGACAGGCAGTGAGAGAGAACACTGGCGGGGGGGGGCGGCGGGGCGGGGGAAGGACCACAGGGGGCTTCGCGGGAGAGGAGCCTGCATGTGTGGTGGAGAGGCAGACGGGGCCAGGCAGTAACGGGACTCACCAGCAAGGGGTGCAGACATTCCATCTTCCCTGGGACAGTTTACACCTGCTGTGCCTGGTGCTAATATTAATAGTGCCCTTTTCATTCTCAAGAGTGTCCCCGTGGGTTACTATATGTAGCCTAATGATAGGACATGTTAAGTCATCTGGACTTGATCCTGAAAGTACTAGGGAGCCAGTGAAGAGTTCTGGGTTCTCTTTGAGAAAGAACATTGTGGAGGATGGACTGGGGCCTGTGTGTGCGTGTGCGCACGCGTGCGAGTGCAGGGAAACTAGTCTCAAGGCTCCTGCAGGGACTGAGCTAGAGATGGTGGCCTTGTCAGGGAAGGACGGTCATGGATGGTCTGATTGGAAGGTAGCTTCTGGAGGGCTTGGTGTTTGATGTGGAGGGTGAGAGACTGGAAGAGTCAGGGTTTCGGGACTGGGCAGCTGCATGGACGGACACAGAACGGTGGAGGAGGCCTGGAGGGAGACAAAGGAAGGGCTCGGCTCTCACTCCTCCCTCTCAAGCTATGTATGTGAGACGACAGAGACCAGGAGGCAAGAGGGCCTCAGAGCCGTGGGCACGCGTTGCTGTTCGGGACTCCATTAAGGCTGAGTATTGGATAAAGTTGGCTAACGACAGAATACGTGAGGACAAGATCATTTTAGAATCACTTGAGAACAACAAAAGCAACACTGAGTTATGAAAAGTATTCAACATAGCAACTACATTTTGAAGTAGAGACGCATTTCTAAACATAAGAGGGACTCAAAACTTACAGGAGACCTTGGAGAATCTCTTCCTGCTCGTGATGAAATGAAGAATATCTGGTGTCAGCGAATGCAAACCTGTCACTCTGCGAACTGGGCTACCAAGATTCACAGACGTCAAGTGACATACCTAGGATTGCAGTGCTGGCGAGTGAAATTGCTGGGGATGGAGACGGGGTTTCTGAATTCCTGGAAGATACTCCCTGTCAGTGGTCGGCTTGTGGCCCGATCCTTTGGTACATTTCAAGACATGAAGGGCAGAGCCACCAGGCCAAACCGTGTGGGTCATCGCCCCTTCGGGTCAACGTGGCCTCGGCCACTCGGTATGGCCACTACCAGAGGCACCAGGAGCTGCAGCAGCTTCCAGATCGCTCCAGGGCCCGGGACCTGGACCCTGGTGGTGCCTCCAGCTCTAAGTCTGACTCTACAGTGACGAGCACGTGGAATTTGACCCCCAGAGGGAGCGTGATTTCTGCAGGACTCTCTCCTCGTTGAAGAAGAAGGATCCCCGCATTTATCAGAAAGATGCCACCTTCTATCAGAGAACAGCACCGTCCTCGGAGAGTGAGGAAGCGCCGGCGGCCAAAGGGAAGCAGAAGAAGATGCGGCTCCGTCCCTGAAGGGCTGTGGAAGGAAGGTTATCTTGGAGAAAGAAGGCAAACTCAGACGTGGAGACCTCCAATCAGAGATTCCAGCAGATCTCGTCGAAAAGTTATGTAGAAGCACAGAAACAGCTCAAGGAAAGCTTCCGGGCATTGCGGGAGGGTGGAGGGCGGTGAGGGCGAGGACAGTGCCGGGCAGGTGGCTCTCAGGTTGCTGCAGAAGCACGCTACCGCCGGGGGGAGAAGCCCTGGGGGGATGCCAACTCGCTGGAGTGGCTGAAGGGGCAGAAGGACATTCACAGCCCTGACACCCCGAGAGAACTGGCCCACCTGGAGGAGTACTGGGACAACCCAGAGCTGGAGGAGGGGAGTGGTGCTCCCTGAAGAGAACCTGCTTGTACAGGTCAGAGCCGGGGCCTCTGCAGGACCAGGGGCTGTAGAGCTGGAAGGCCCAGAACTCTTGGAAAAAGAGGCAGATCTTCAAGTCACTTTGCCCAGAGGAGATGGATCACGGAAGCCACCGGGAAGCCACAGAGAGACAAAGCCAGCCCACAGGGGGTGCTGCAGGCACCTGATGGGGCCGGCAGGAAGCAGCCCCAGCACAGGAAAGGGCGGGCCCTGTGTCACCCACTCAGAAGCCAGTCCCCCCCCAGAGGCGGAGGAGGGGCAAGGAGGCATATCTCCTGGGCCCCAAGGTGACACCTGATAGATGTGAGTTTAGTCACCAGAGATTGCAGACCTTTGGCCTCAACCCCAGTCGGCCGCACTTCTGCCAGTTGGGCAGGCAACAGAGGAAGCAACAGGGTCCCAAGAGCGGGCCCTGAGCTCCAGGGAGTAGGCGGGGGCCCTGGGCTTCCTCCCCTCTAGTCGAGCCCCTGGACGCATCTCCCTCCTGCACTACGTAGACACTGTGTCTACTGTGGGCAGAGAAGTCCTCCTATCTCACAGATGTGGACGCTGAGGCCTATCTAAAAAGCTTCCCCAGCATCTTACCTTGAGACACACCTTGGCCCCCATCCCCTCAAATGCTGGGCCCAGCCAAAGCCACAGTCAAGTTAAATGGCTTTATTAGCCCCCAGGGGCCACTGTTCCCCCCTACCACCTCCAGACCTTGGCCGGGTAGGGGCTTTGGGACCAGTGAGGGGCACAGGTGGCCCAGTGAAAACTATAGTACTTGAGTCAGGCCCTGAGTGGGTGTCCGGGAGCCCTCCCTCCCTGGCCTGTGAGGAGGGCCCATCTGGCGGGAGACAGGGATACAGGCTCTGGCCCTGTCCAAATGGCCCCAGTTCAGAGGTTTCAGGGACCAATCTCAGCTGTGCTTGTCAAGGGGGTGAGAAGGGGAAGACCCATCACCTCCAGATTTCAGGCTCCCACACCCAGCATGACATAAATAAAAAAACAAATAGTGAAAAACAAAACAAACAAACAAAGAAGACATTAAGTATTTGACAGAGGTCAATACCTATTTAACACTAAAAAAAAAAAAAATACTCTTAGCAGACTAGGAATAGGAGGAGACTCCCCTAACTTGATAAAGGTTATATAACAAAACCAGCAAACAGACTTGGTGGATAACCTCTGAATGCATGTCCTTTAAGATCAGAAATAAAGACAAGGATGTCCATCGTCACAGGACTGGAGGTCCTGTCCGATGTCATAGGCAGAGACAAAGAAATAACCGGGGCAAGAACTGCAAGTAAAGAGCTAGCCGTCATTATTTGCAATTAAAGTGATCATACACAGAAAACCCAGCAGATTGGTCAGAGATGACAAGAGACCCAGTACTAGAGTTCAGCAAGGCTGTGGGATATGAGACTGGCCTAAAAAAATCAACAGCATTTCTCTACACCAGCAATAATCAACTTAGAAAAAGAACGTAAGAAAGAAGATAATCCTGGGTGGCTCAGTCGGTTAAGCGTCTGCCTTTGGGTCAGGTCATGATCCCAGGTTCCTGGGATGGAGCCCCGCATTGGGCTCCCTGCTCAGCGGGGAGTCTGCTTCTCCCTCTCCCTCTGCTGCTCCCCCTGCTTGTTCTCTCTCTCTGTAAAATAAATAATAAAATCTTTAAAAAAAAAAATAGAAAGAAGATAATCACAATAGCAAACCAAACTGTAAAATATCTAGGACTTGACTTAACTGAGAAAAAAATAAGACTTGAACAAAAATAACTCCAGTAAAGACCACTGAAGATTATCTGTAAAAACGGAAAGGTACTCCATGGCTTTGACTGGGATGACTTAGTATTAGAAAGATGTCTGTTAATTACCTCCCCCCCCAATGAACCTGTCATTTCAATAAAATGCCAATCCAAAGTCCACCTGGGCTTTTTGAGGAGTTCAATAAACTTACAAGGTGAAAGGAATGTCCATGAATAGCAAACTCAACTTTAAAAAGGAACAGAAAAGAGAAGGGAATCTACTGGATCAGACCTTAAATCCTACTACAAAGCCAGAGCAATAAAGACCACACAGTCGAAGTCTAGGAACAGAACAACCAGCCAAGGAGAGCAGAAGGGCACATTCAGAGATAAGCCCTTGTATATATACTTTAGTAGGGACTTGATATACAATAAGGCAGCCACCACAAATCAATGGGGAGAGGAAGGCTGTTGAGCAGATGCTTCCGGGAAACCGAAGAAACATAAAACTGGATCCCCTACACCACGTGCAAGAGTGCACTCTAGGTGGAATACAGACCTAACTTAGAAAGGGAAAAGCACATTGTTAGAAGAACAAACTACAGGTGAACGCCTGTGTGACCTGGAGGAGGAGTGGCCGGAGGGCTTTTAAAACAGAGCACAAACCAAGAGGCAAGTAAGAATTTTATGACATGAAAGTTAAGGATTCTTGTTTAATGCTGTGAAGGACACTATGGACAAAGTTAAGAGGAGTACATAATGGTAAAAATATTTGTAGTATTTACGGCCAACAGAGGATTCATTTCTAGAACCTACAAGGAATTCTTAAAAGCAGTAAGAAATAGTAATAAGACAAAAACAGACAAAACGGCCAAAAGATACAAAAACTGATAATTTATAGAAGAGGAAAAGCCAAAAGGGCTTGAAAAGATATTCAAAATCATTAAGAATCAGATAAAATGGGGCGCCTGGGTGGCTCAGTTGGTTGGGTGACTGCCTTCGGCTCAGGTCATGATCCTGGAGTCCCGGGATCGAGTCCCGCATCGGACTCCCTGCTCGGCAGGGAGCCTGCTTCTGCCTCTGACCCTCCCCCCTCTCATGTGCTCTCTCTGTCTCAAATAAATAAATAAAATCTTTAAAAAAAAAAAAAAGAATCAGATAAAATGGGGCCAAAAAAAAAAAATGACATATCACTTACACTTATCAGTCTAGTCAAAAAGAAAAAAATAACCAAACCAAAACCACAAGAGAGGTGAATGATGCCAAGAAGGCAGGGTGTGGAAATAAAGGAACCCACCTGACTATCAAAGGAGTGTGGGTGGTGTAATTGAACAGAAAGAATGAAAATAAATTAAATGATTATTCAACTCAAAAAAGGAAGAAAACAGAAAGAGAAAATTTCAAAATAAAGCATTGTAGTTATAAAGAAATAAAAGAGATGAAAGTAGAACTTAAAACCCAGGAAAATGAGGAATTGCTAAATAAAATCAACTGACTTGAAAATGCAATTCGCACACAAACACACCCCACTACATAGCTCCACATGGGGAATGGGAAAGGCCACATAACCTTAGAAAGAGAAGGCTTTAAAAGGGTAACCTCCTTCCAAATGCAAATGTGTTTTAGGAATTAAAAATCCGTGTGGGATGGGTTGCTTTTAAAATATAAATTAGGGCGCCTGGGTGGCTCAGTTGGTTAAGCGACTGCCTTCGGCTCAGGTCATGATCCTGGAGTCCCGGGATCGAGTCCCGCATCGGGCTCCCTGTTCAGCGGGGAGTCTGCTTCTGCCTCTTACCCTTCCCCCTCTCATGTGCTCTCTCTCTCTCATTCTCTCTGTCTCAAATAAATAAATAAAATCTTTAAAAAATATATATAAATTATAAATATTGACTTTAGAATTAATGCAGTCAACAAGTATTTATGGAACAACTAATATGTGCCAGTTTTTAAATACATAGAAAACTTGAACTGACCAAGAACTATAAAAGAAATGGTGGAAAAAGTCGTCTTAAATTACATATTACTATGTAGTATTATGGAACATATTGATTCATTCAACAAATATTTAAGTGTCCTCTAAGGTTCTAGCATTGTGTGCTAGTAGTGGCTGGGGACACAGATGGTGAGTAAGATATTTAGCTTGGGGGGTGATGCCATCTCCTGAAGTGAGGGAGATGGGTAGAGGGCCCCGCTTGGAGAGAAAACCGGGGGCTGTGGTTTGGACGCGTTAACTTGGCTATACCTAGGAGACATTCAAGTAGGAGTATCAATTTAGGCAATTGTTTTAAGAGTCAGGAACTCAGCAGAGATAAATGTCAGGGCATCTTCCCCTGAGAAGCGGTGTCTATAGCCAAGGGGACAAGGGGACAAGGGCTGAGATTGAAACCCCAGCATTTCAAGTGCAGGGCTCGCGCCCTTAGTCACCCGGCCTCCACCAGAACGGATGCCAAAATCCAAAAGAAAATACCGCCAAACTGATTTTAACAGTTTAGTGAAAGAAGAATACACTGTGACCAATAAGGATTATTTTAGGAATGCGAGGATGGCTCAAAATCAGGAAATCTATGAATAGGTTAAGATGACAGAACAATAAGATTCTCTGCAGATACTGAAAAGTTTTCAATTAAAATCAACCTCCACTTTGATTTCTTAGGTTTAAGCTGTTAAAGTTTCTATAGAACTAGCAGGCAGTCCCCTTCCATCAAGAATTACCACCACAAACACATGGCCTAGATCCTATCTTAATGGAAAAAGGAAAGGCGTCCCATTCGTGTAATGAACAAGTCAAAAATGCAAGTAGTGGCTGTGATTTTTAGATTGTTATGGAAGTTCCAGCCAACTACAATCTTCTATTTGGAAAATAGGCCCAAAATGTAGAATAAATAAGTGAGCTCATTAGGTGCAGTTTTTGAAATCAATATGTAAAAAACCAGCAAGTCCCCAAATTAATCGTAATTAGTGAGAAGATTTAGCATGGATGAAACATTCCATCCATAATGTTCCATATTGCCATTCCATCTATAATGGCAATAAAAAATTTTTACAGTATCTAGGATTTAAGCTAAAAATAAATAGGACTTTTATGAGGAAAGCTAAAGAATTTTACTGAGAGACGTAAAGGAAGACAAGAAAACAACAACAACACCGCCACCCAGCCATAGTATGTTTTTGGTTGGGAAAACCAATATTGAGAGATGCCAATTTATCTTCAAATAATCCATCAAGTCGACACACTTTCAATCAGAATTCAAAGGGGATTTTAAAGAACATGATGAAATGATACCCAAAATTAAGAAGTCAGAAAAAAATCATTGAACAGGAAGAAAACCTAGGGCCAGGTTGGCCTGCCAGCTATCAGGATACATTGGAAAGCTACACGAGGCATTATTAGGATCACGTGGCACATGAACAATGGCAGAGCAATGGAACTTGACAGAAGGTACCAGAAAGATCCACAGATTATTACCTTGTTCATCCTATTCCCATTTATTCATGGGGATACGACAGAGCTGGTAGGAACTAGCTTAATGGTCTCGTGCCAAGGGCCGAACTTCTAATACTTAGACCATGTTATAACTTGAAATTTAATTGGTTAAATTGGGAAGTGGCACCAGCTTTTCCCACCGCCCAGAGCCCCCAGGAAAATTCCCTGTCTTTCCAGGATTAGGTAGAACCTTGTCATATTTTAATCTTTTTGAGGATACTGCCCCTTCAAGAATCTGATGCAAGCTATACAACATTTTGCAAAACATTTTGGGATGTGGGGTTGCACTGGTACCCTGAGGCCCAGGCCTGGATTGAACAGGGCAAGGACCCCCAACCTGGTCTATCATCAGAATGACTTGAAGAACTTTTTAAAAAGCAATGTTGCTGGAGCCTCTCCTGGGCCAACAGCAATGGGATCTGGAGATCCATAAAAGCTTCCCAGGGGACTGCACTCCTAACCAGGCTTCAGAACTAGGTCCTCAGGAACACAACACTTAACCACATTTATAATGCTTCTCATGAAGAGCATACTTCCCTTGAAGTGATCACATGATAGTTTAGCAGTAATAAGTAGAACATAGCTGAAGAAAAAGGATTAACAAATTGCAGGGAAAAAAAAAAAATGCTCCCGACTATAAGCGCTGCCAAGCACGGTGTTCACTCTAGGATTATTTTAAATGCAGCACCATCCCTGGGTTAGATGACGGTGCAATGTGAATGCTTAATACAAAGCCGTTCACAGCTGATACAATTGCCTTGGGAGAAGAAATAAGATCCCAAAGGCAGAAGAGAACAGGTAAGATAAAACTACAGCTTCGAAAACCTTTCACCTCATAAAACCTTCCATCAGCTGGTGGACAGTCACCTTTGGCGTTAATTTGGTACAGAAACATTATGTGATTATTGTTTTATTATATTATTTTTTAAATGGCTGCTTCCTTATGTAATTCAGCCTGATTGTAGAGAAAGCTGTGACCCTTTCTCTGCAAAATCAAGCTGATTTTGCAAGGATGATGCAATGGTAGGAATTACATATATGGACCCAAGTGGCCTCCCGAGCAGGGGCCTGTGATCACAGCCTTTCCAGAGCCTTATTTTCTGTGACAGTTGGAGACTTTTCAACCATCAGAAGACCAGAGATTCCACAGGGTACATACATCTGTCGTGGTTCAGCTGAGCTGGAGTTGTGTCTCTGAGAAGACAAAATGCCTCGGCGTGGTGGAAATGGCTCAGTTTTCGAATATACTCAGGAATCCTTAAAACCAATCACAAAAAAGAAAAAAACTAGAATTGATAAGTAAATCTAAGAACTGATTCCTTAAAAGAAAAACCTAATATATAAATTACTAAGTCACTAATAAATCTATTCAAGAAAAAAATGAGACAATATTTGAAAAAAAAATGAGGTCATATAAAAAAAAACAGCAAACAGGACACAGAGAAAACTGTGGGTCCGTATCATCTAAAAAATTGAGATATGTGACCTATTTAAAAAATTGCATTATTTAGTAAAAGCAATGTAAACAAAAAAGAACATGAAAATCACCTCTCACTTCTGTTAAAATGTCCATTTTTTGGTGCTTTTCCAAAATTCAGATTTTCCACACATGCACTCACTCTTGAGGAAACAGTTTAGAAAACTGTACTTTGTCAGTTTCCCCCATATATCAGAGGCTCCAAAATCATGACTTTTGATCGTTACATAATGCTCCTACCAGTTACTGTGCCATGATTTTCTGAGCTACTGCCCTGCTGTTGTACAATCAGGTTGTTTCCCAGTTGGTTCTAATTTTAGATCATTCTGCACCAATGTGTGCCCACATATGGCTTTTTTGTTTGCTTGTTTCTTCCATTGCAGGTAAATCCCCAGGGGTAGGGTTTTCTGGGTCACCACTTTGAACTTCTTAATGCATTGCCAGATTGTTTTACAAAAAGTGTGTAGTAATTCACAATATCCCTAGTGGGGTGTGAACAGGAAAAGAATAAAGGTATACACACCAAGGGTCAGTTTTACCTAGAGTTAATCTTGGCAACAAACTCGAAAGTAGGTTTCACTTCCTCTACTTTATGAGTGGACATGAGCAGGATTAGGAAATTAGGTGACCTGTCCGGATGTCACAGAATCAGTAGCAGAGCCATCTTTCTAACCCCAATACCCCGCCACATCCTCAGATAACTGAACATGCAAGTTTCACGACAACTGCCTTATAGGGGTTGCTGTTACTACTACTTTGATCGTTTTTGTTCATTTAGTAGATGTGAAACGACAATACAGACTTGCTTTCATTTGCATTTTATTCTGCAAATGGTTCATCATTTCACCATGTACCTATTATAATCTTGACACTGGCCTTTTACAAGTATGAAAAATTCGTGTCAGATACAAATAAGATACAAATCACATCCTAGCTCTCTGCTTTCTTTCCCTTTCCAGCTAGTTCTTTTGCATTTTAAGAGCTCCTCGGTGGTTGTGTAGGTGAAATTGTTCCTTTTCACCGGTGATTTTCCTCTTCCTTCTTAATAACGTCTGAGAGAGTTGTTCATTTTTCCATAGATCTGACCTTTTTTATTCAATTTTCTGTTCCTATTTTTTTCTGGTAATTTGATTTGTAAAAATCTTTAATCCTGTTCCACCTGGAGTTTTTCGCAAGGAAAAGGGAAACATCTCAAATGCTCGGCATGTGGGGAACTGCTTATTAAACCGTGATGCTCTATGTGAAAGAAAAATACGCAGCCACGAAGATAATCATGATCAGGGGCAGGGGACATCTGTCCCCGGAGGCCGGGCACTCCCGGGCCCGAGAGGGAGAACGCGGCCACCCCGAGGCCCCACCCGCCCGAGGCCCCGCCCACGCCCGCCTGCTCGGGGGCAGCTCCGCGGAGGGCTAGACCACTGCGGCCGCCTCTCGGGAGGAGTTCGTCGGGGGAGCTGGCCCCCAGGCATCCCGGACTCCTCTCCCGCCGAGGCCTTGGCCCTGGGCGGGCGCCCGCTCCCCCACCCCCACTCCGCGCACCCTCGGGGCGTCCCCGGCCTCTGCCCGCCGGCTGGGAGGGCGGCCAACTGGCGGGCGGCTGGGAGCCCCGCGACCCCCCGGCTCGTCTCCCCGAAGCCAGGCGCGTTCGCCCCGGGCGATCGCCCCCACTTCCCCGGACCTTCGGCCCCTCGGGCCGCGGACCCGCGTGGGGGAGGATCAGACCTCGCGGCACACCGCCACCCCTCCCCAGGGGCCCGGCCAACCGCCCCCAATCCCAACCCGAAAAACAAAACCAAGTGGCGTCACCCGAAAAGCAAAACCAAGCGGCATCACCCGAAAACCAACGCGCACCCTGGGGCAGGCCGGACGCGCCACGCGCCCGCAGGGAAGCCCCCTCCCCTCCTCACTGCCAAGGTCGGCCCCCGGCTCGCGCTGTCGGGCTTCGCGGCGCCCCGCCGCCCCCCAGGGCTCCGGACCCCCGCCCGCGCCCTGCGCTGCGAAATGAAAAGGCCACCGGGCTGTTTACCTGCCTTCTCCCGAGAGGAGAAGCTCGCAGTGCCGGAGCTGTCAGCGACTGGCGCGGAGGCTGGCGACAAGCACCGCCCAGGAGGAGGGCCGGGGGCGGGGAAGGGAGGCGGCGGCGCTCGCGGGCCGAGGTCGGCGCGCGGACCAATGACCACGCGCTCTCGCGCGCTCCCGTGCTCCCGCGGGCGGGCGGCGGGGGGTTACGGGAAAAGGTGCAGACCTGCCAAGCACCCCGGGCGTCTGAGTCGCCAGTGAAAACGGGTTGGGATTCGCTTAAACTCGCACCGGCTGATACCGCCTCCCGGTGTCATCACTCTCTGACGTTGCTCATTGACTGTAAAAATCATCTTTAAAAAGAAATTTGGCCGAAGCCTCAACTCCCCCGTTACGTAATGGAGAACGGGAGACGTTAGGGAATGAGAAGGCAATTTTTGGAACTCTGGTAGCCAGACATTTCTAAAGAGGAAAAGATTTTTGCTACCTTGGATTGAGCCCAGTATTAATGAATTTTCACATAAATTCTTAAAATGGGAGGCCTAGGAAGGACATCGGCCACCACCCTTTCTTTCATTGACTCAGTTTCTGCTCCTTATTTTATGCAGGAGAGATGATTTAGAGTAGACCTCCCAAATGAGGAAAATGTACTCCATTTAACAAGTCCACTCACATTACCTGAGGTACCTTGTCTAAAACAGAATGGTGTGTTTTGGCTCATTATTCCTGCTAAGAAATGAGGTAGAGGTTTGTTTCACGTAAAGGGTGGCCAGGGATGAAGGGATAGAAGGATGGGAATTAGGGTTTGGGGAATCGTCTAAATTATTACCCAAATTGGATCACTTTTAAAGTGAAAGGGGCACTGGTATGAATTAAGTGGGCATAAACCAAGACTGTCCTGGGAAAAATGGGACATCTAGTCCCCTTGTTATGGGCAAGAGGCTCCGCTAAGCTTGTAAGAAGAGAGGTTTAAAAATATCCAGACACCCATTGGAAATGGGATTTGGATTACATACCTATATCCCAGGGTGGATCACTCAAGGGGGAGGGGACCAGTGGGCAGGAAGGGGAGAAGCCAGAGAATAGCGATGTGAAACCGATGCAGGGTGATATTTATGCGAATGTGGGTGGGCACTTGAAAGGTCAGCCTGGTCAGGGGAAATGATAGGTCTGGAAAGCATGGATGGCTATCCCATGGGGTGATTCAGTAACAGACCAAATGGATTTGGACCAGTTAGAAAGGAACATTAGGCAGCAATACTGTGGCTGTTTTCTATACGTTCAGTCTTGCATAATGATTAGGTTGACAGTACTTTTAGAGCCTTAAGTTCTTTCCTTGGAGATGGCTTATTACCAGGTGAACTGGGCGGGGGGGGAGGGGGTGGGGCAGTGAATCATCTCTCTGAGTCTTAAGCTGGGCTGGAGCCAAGAGTAGGTGACAGGATCAGAAGGAGGAAAGGGTTGGCCTCCCCCTGGCAGGAGGGACTCTATAGAGCTTGGTTAGAAGACCATAAAACTCAGCTTTTATTATTATTATTCTTTTTTTTTTTTTTCCTCAAAAGGATCCTGTGTCTACTGGCCAAACGCTCTCCCAGCGGGAAGAGGCTCAAAGGCAGACGATTTCTTGGAGGGATTAGGGAGCCCAAAGCGATTGCCTTATGTCCTAATCTGGCTATTGTTTCTATGTAGCAACTACCCATAAAACTTAGTGGTTTATAACCACCACCATTTTCTTATGCCCATGGATGAGTAGGTAGGCCAGGGATGTGGACAGGCACAGCGGGAACTTGGCTTCTCCCATGATGTCTGGGGCCGCAGTTGGGAAGACTCGAAGTCTGAGGGAGTTTGGAATCCCTGGAAGGCTCTTTCACGTGCATGCCTGGCACCTGAGCAGAGAAGACTTGAAGATCACATGTGCCTATCGGAAGGCCTATGCACGGCTTCTCTACATGGCCTGGCTTCCCCCCAGCCTCTGGTCTCAGGTTTGAAGGACTTCTCACATGGCTTCTTAGGACGTGAGAGTTCCAGCAACAACATGGGAGCTGCCTAGACACTTCCCATCTAGTCTTGGAAATCACATAACATCAATTCCACTGTATGCTATTGACCAGAGTGGTCATATGTCCATCCAGATTCAAGGGTAGCGGACATAGACCCCACTTCTCAATGGGAGGAGTACCCAAGAATTTGTGGCCATTCTTAAAAACTGCCATAATGGGGTTGGTGGTCTGGCCTATAGATTCTTAGAGGCTTTCGTTGACCTCATGAAGAGCACCAGGGGTAGGCAGCCCGCAGGAGGAAGATTTTGCAAATGGCCCTACATCATTCCTTATCCCAACCTCATTCACGATTGCCTCCCCGATCACGACAACTATCATACCCCCTTATGGACAGGGAAGGCCATTCTCTGGACTGATGTGGAGTGGAGTTTAAGGTTTGTCCTCTGGGGCTTCATCTTGTGGACTCTTGGGCACCTGTTGTGCTGAAGTTCACAGCACCGTCAAGTGCTTTGAGAATCTCCTTTTGCATCCATCTCCTGTCCTGGCTAGAAGGTACTTGTCAGTGTCATGTGGATCCTTCTCAGCAAATACGGAGAAGTTAAGGAAGTCAAAGTCTCAGTTTACTTATATGCAAAAGGAGAATTATTTCATTCAACAAATAATTTATAGAGCGCCTAGTGTGAATTATATAGTTGTAGTCTTTGACCTCAGACACCAAAGGGAATACAGGAAGCTACATAGAAAGTGATCAAGTCATGCAGGGCCAAAGAGCCCATGACAAGGTGTTTCGATTTTATTTTATTTATTTATTTTTAAAGATTTTATTTATTTATTCATGAGAGACAGAGAGAGAGAGAGAAAGAAAGGCAGAGGGAGAAGCAGGCTCCCAAGGAGCAGGGAGCCCGATGCGGAACTCAATTCCAGGACCCTGGGATCATGACCTGAGCCAAAGGCAGACGCCCAACCATTTGAGCCACCCAGGCGCCCAAGGTGTTTAGATTTTAATCAAATGTGGTAGAAGCCCTTGGAGATGGAGCAGGGAAATGACATGACCTGATTTAAGTTCCGAAAAGACCACTCTGGTTGTGGCGTGGGGCCCAGTGGGGCAAAAGTGGGAACAGGGCCTGGTAGGTGGCTTTTGCAGTGGTCCGTCCAGGAGAGAGAAAATGGTGCTTGATCTAGTGTGGTAACAGAGGAGGTACTTCAATCTAAAATGGTAACTAAATGGCGGAAGACCCAGTTTTAGAGGCAACAGGTTTTAGAGAAGTTCCTTCCATCTTGGACACATTGAATTTGAGATGCCCGTGTTGCCCCCAGATGGGTACACCTGGGGATTCTGGAGCTTGGGTGGGTTGGTGCCAAAGATGTGCATTTAGAAGTTATCAGTCTGTAGATCATGTTCAAAGTCATGGGCTTGGACGATAACATCAAGGGAGAAAGTGTAGCCAGAGAGAAGAAGAGGAATCTGCTCTGAATAGCCAGCAATGCCTGCGGTTTTCCATCCCCAGTTCTCAGTGGCTCGTGTGAGTCACCTGGGCCCCACCCCAGAGATTCTAATCAGTGGATCTGGGAGGGGTGGGTCCAAGGATCTGCATTGCTCACAGATTCCCGAATGTTCCGGCTGAGTCACACTTTGAATTGGAGGAAAAGTAGCGGGCAAGACAGACTGAAAAGGGATGGCCCGTGAGGTAGGAGGGAAACCAAGAGGGTCCCCGAAGCTGAGAGCGGAGAGTGTTTCAAGAAGACAGGAGGCATCTACTGAGACCAGACAGAGTGGTGACAGGAAAGAGCTCACCGGATCTGGTGACAGAGAAGTTGTTATTGGGGGCTTGATGGGAACAGTTTCAAGGGAGAGATGGAGACAGAAAGAAATTTAAGAGGGGATGTAAGTCACAGGGACGAAAGGCACAGCACAGAGAATATAGTCAGTGGTGTGGTCATGGCGGTGTTGGGGGACAGAGGGTAGCTACACTCGCGGGGCACACAGCGGAACGTACAGACTCGTCAAATCACGATGTTGTACACCTGACACAAATGTAACACTTGTCAACTCCACTTCGATAAAAAAAGATTTTTTTTTTAAACTAAAGGTGAGGGGATAGAGACAACTCTTGAGAGAATTTTTACCCTGAAGGGAATAGAGAAATGGGCCGTAGCCGGAGAAGCCTGTGAGCATAAAGGGGGTATTTCGAACTCTCTCTAACCATGAGGGTCCTCTCCGGGGTGGATGCCTTCAGTTGGAGTCTTCAAAAACCTCGCTCCTTCCCTCTTTCCCCTCTGCCCTCCCCAGGCTGGAGTCAGAGGGCTGCAGTGGGGTGAGGCATTGTGTAAGAAGTCACCACAGGCAGAGAAGGCCGATGGCCTGGTAATGGGGTCGTCTGTTCTCGGGAGTGAGGAGCATTTTCTCTCAAGATGATTGATCACGAATTTGAAGAGGAGGCGTCATGCTGCTGCCACAGGACAGAGTGGCTCATGGGTTTCTCCACTCTTTTTTTTTATTTTATTTTATTTTTATTTCACAGAGAAAGAGACAGCGAGAGAGGGAACACAAGCAGGGGGAGTGGGAGAGGGAGAAGCAGGCTTCCCACCGAGCAGGGAGCCCGATGCGGGGCTCGATCCCAGGACCCTGGGATCATGACCTGAGCCTAAGGCAGACACTCGACGACTGAACCCCCCAGGCACCCCGGGTTACTCCACTCTTGCAATACATTTAATGTTTCCTTGACGGCTAGATTCTAGGGCTTAAGGGTTTGTGAAAAGCCCTGCCCACGTTCTAATGGTGCCTCTCCCGGCGTCGCCCCAGGGGTTGTGGTCCTGCAGGGTCACTGCCCTGTTGAAGCTCTGCTCAGGCAGTTTCCTCAGCCCCAAATGCCTTCACCACCCTCTGCTGGGGGGTTTGAGCTCAGATGGGTCCTCCCCCGGGAAATCTTCCTACGTCTTCCCCCCAAACTCAACTGGCTGCCTCCTGCTCCAGGAGTGACTGGCTTGTACCATCCAGCCCTGTTTTGATCTTTCTAGTATTTATCTGATGGTTTTTAGCAAGGTTGTAAATTCCTTGGGAGGAGAACCTCAGGACCTTGCAGAAGGAAAATCAGTTAAACATTATCCTGAGCGTTACCCTCTCCCATTTGCTCCGATCGCTCTGCTTCCCATTTCCCCTCAGCTCCAACAGAATTTTCACGTCTTTCTGTCCAGCCATGTGTAAGGTATCCCAGCTTCCCAAACCAATGTTTAGTGTCACCTAGAATCTCTGCCACACTTGGGTCCTTCACTTGCTTTTTTCTGTATCACAGATCTGACAGAACTCACTGTTTGATTTTGTTAGCCTTTCTTTGTCTCCCACCCCAGGCCGGGCTTCTGACTTGTTCCATTGTTCTGGAAACTGGAGCCTTCCTGTGTTTCTACTGGCAGTTCCTTCCCCATTGGTAATCTTTCTCGTCACTGGTTAAAACGATTCTAATATCCAATTCCAATGTATGTGTGTGTGTGATGGAGGGCGGGGGGGTTCCTCCCACCACCAAGCAATTGTCCAACATCACCTGGGTATCCTGTAGTTCAACTTCATTTTCACAGTCTTCCTGGAGATCACATCGGATCCCACAGGTTCATGACTCAGTCCTACAGGAATGTCCCTTTGCCCCTTTCAGAGGCCAGTTGTTAAGTCCAGTTGTCCCTTGAGCTTCTGACTGACTGCTACAGACCGCAGGTCCCAATGATACTCTCCTTGGGTTCTGTTAATTTGCTAAAGTGGCTCACAGCACTCACAGTAACATTTTACTCATGAGATCACAGTTTATTATGAAAGGATACAACTTAGGAACACCAGATGGAAGAGATGCATAGGACAAGATATGGGGAAGGTGGTGGAGCTTCCATGCTTCCATGCACCACCTTCCCCAAATTGTTCAACCCAGGAGCTCTCTAAACTCAGTCCTTCTGGGTTTTTATGGAGGCTTCCTTATGTAGGAATGACTGATTAAATCATTGGCCGTTGGTGATTGATTCAACCTCCCAGTCTTCTCCTCTTCCCAGAGATCAGATTGGTTTCATGGTTGCTTTCCGTCCCATCCTTGGGTACTTTCCAGAAGTCATCTCATTAACATAAACCAAATTGTGGTGATCTGGCTGGTTCTGAATAATTAGACACCCAACTTTACCCTTATGACACCGGAGCGATCTCAGGAATTGAGGACAAGAGACCAAATATTAATACAAAAGATGCTCCCATTGCTCTTATCTCTCAGGAAATTTTAAGGGTTTTTGGGAGCTGGGAGCCAGGAACTGTGAATGAAGACCAAATATATATTTCTTTTAAATCACAATGTTGCACTGGTGGAGAGTCCTTTCTTTTTCTTTTTTTTTTT
>NC_138378.1:27500326-27516604 GCF_054177405.1 Leptonychotes weddellii | reverse complement strand
CCAGTAGTGCAATTGCTGGATCGTAGGGTAGCTCTATTTTCAACTTTTTGAGGAACCTCCATACAGTTTTCCAGAGTGGCTGCACCAGCTTGCATTCCCACCAACAGTGTAGGAGGGTTCCCCTTTCTCCGCATCCTCGCCAACACCAAGATAACATTCTTAAAGCAAACTCTGGCCAGTCATTTGCTGCTCCGGCTCCGGCTGTGTGGACAGCCCAGGGCGGGTGCACAAGGGCACGCACAGATGACCTAGGCCAGCTCCTTTATGGCAGAACCTACTAGCAGAGCTCATGCAGCAACAGAAGCAACCGTGATGTGGAGGAGGGGGTGTCTGGGGCCACAAGCCAGGCGAGGGCAGGGGAAGAGATGGCAAGGGCAGAGGAGGGAAGGATGCTCCTGCCTGCCTGGGAGGAACATAAGGGAAGTCTTCCTGGAGGGGGTGACATCTGAGACAGGCCTCAAAGGGTGAGCAGGGCTTGGCTGTGACAATGGGAGGATGGGGATCCTGGGCACGGAGCTAAAGCTAAAGGTGGGGGACTCTCAGGAGGGGTGTGGGGGGCGTCAAGGAGGCATTTTGGTCAAAGCACTGGAAGCAGAAAGGGTGGTAAGAGGAGCTAATGCCGGATGGCTAAATTGAGACCAGCGCGTAGGGGCCCCTGAGGCAGTTTGTGCTGCACTTCGTGGGCGGTGGGGAGCCACCGAGTGTTCTGGAGCAGGATAGTGCACTATAGTGGCTGTGCGTGCCGCAGCCTGGATTCAAATCCCAGCCCTGCCCCCCACTAGCTGTGTCATTGAGGACAAGTTGCCATGCCTCTCAGAGCCTGCTTCCCGTCTGCAGAGTGGGGATGATGATCGTCCGATCCCCTGGAGTTGCTGTGGGAACTGAATTGGTAAAGCCCTCACCATGGGGCCCCAGCGTCGAGTGTCAGGTAAGAGGCAGCTTTCATTGATTCAGTGTGAGCTCTGTCTTATGAAAAATAATTTGGCACCACTATGCAAGTTTAGACGGAGTTGGGGAAACAGGAGGCTCTAAACCCAGAAACCCAGGAGTGATGGAAACCAGTGGGGACAGTGCCTGACCCAGCCACTCGGAGTTGAGACCTGAGGGAAGGGAGCTGAGGAAGGAGGCGCAGGCTCAGTCTGAAGTTTGGGTTGGGCAGAGGCTTGGGGGGGCCAAGGGAAAGAGGAGTCTTGAGTCTAGTGACTAGAGGGCGGGTGGCACTGGGTGGGTAATTCAGGATGATGGCGCTGGCGGGTTGGGGCAGGCTGTGCACTCTCTGGGGCCCCGTAAGAAAGGGCCATCAAGAAGCTATAGATGTGGGGGTGCACTTGGAGCTCCAGAAAGAGGTGGAGGCTGAAGGTTGAGCCTCGAGGAAATGTCACTCAGGCAAGAACACCAAAGCTCCAAGGTCCAGTACAGTTTTCAAAGGGGAGAGGATTGCAAGTGGAGAGAAAGGAGGAGGGGAGAGGAGAGGAAAAGAGAGAGAAGGCCAAGAACAGTTTCCAGGGTGGTAATGAACATCACTGGCTGCAGCCTCAGGCCTGAGTTCGAGTCCTGCTCTGCCGTGAACTAGCTGTGTGACCTTGGATAGGTTACTGAATCTCTCTGTGCCTCAGTTCCTTAGTCTGCAAATGGGGAATGACAGTAGAACCTCCTGCACGGGAGAGTTAAGAGAATTAAATGAGATAATGCCTGTAAGACCCTGACTACAATGCCCAGCACCAGGGCAGAGCTCAAGCAATGGTGGCTAGTATCCTGATTTCTAAGAAATCCAAGTTAAACGGACAGGGAGGGAAGAAGTGCTAGAGACAGAGGTGGCTGGAGTGCAGCAGCTGCTAAAAAGCCAGGAGGCGGTTTGGAGTGGGGGACGAGGCAGGGGGTCGGTGGAGAAGCAGGGCCGGTGGGCACACGCCTCTAGGAAGGCGGGAACGTGGATGGTGCTTGGGCATCTGGCAATGAACTCATCTCTAGTAACTTCAGAGAAAGCAAGGTGATTTCTTTAAAACAAAAAACAAGTGGGAAAGACAGTTGGAAAGGTAGTTTAGGGTCTCCTCTGGGGAGGGGGCGGAGGGAGCAGGTGAATTTGGCTGTCTGGCTGGACGCCCTGTATTTCATGTTGGGACAGCGGCACAGCCCGGAGGTGTCTGAGTAGGAGGCTTCCAGCGCGGCTGGGGCTGATGCCTCGGGTGCAGCGAGGGGGGCTGCACCCGCGGCCAGAGCGCCACACCCGGCCCGCTCAGAATTACAATCTGATTGACAAGGGCCTAAAATTCCCATGTTGAGATTTCAAAACGCAATCGCCTCAGGGACTAATTCGGGTTGACTTCGGTCTCACACACAAAATAACCAAAAAACAAACCAACAAGCAAAAACCCCAACTACAATAAACAGAGTAATATTATGCAAAGCCTCAGGATCTTACACTTCTCCAAACTGGAGTGGGGGGCAGAGGAGAGGAGTGGGGAGGGGATACTGTAGGGAGGAGCCAGGCCCAGGCAGGAGGAAGGTGCAGCTGTTGGGATTTTCCCAGAAAGAGGCCACCCCTGCTGCTCACCCGCCAAGACTTTGGGGACCTATAAATAGTAACTGTTATTTGAGAATCGGCAGAGCCTCTCTGGCTATGACAACCACTGGAGGGTGCTTGCTGAGCGTTTAATCTCAGCAGATGACCTCACCAGAGCCAGCTCACCACGTCTTAATCATGATGCTTCAAATCATCACGCAGTGTCAATGAGAACCAGCCAGGGATGACACGTGACCAGCCTGGCTCATTATAAATCCCCGGGGCTAGAGATCCGGCCCCCCGGGCTGATAACACAACCTTGGGGGGCTCGTTAAGAAACTCTAGTGTCGCTTAATCACAACTGAGGAACCAAAGCCAGGCTTCCGTTGTGATTGGCAGTGTGGTCTCAAGGCATCTGTCCTGAGTCAAGCTTCAGAAGATGCCCCTCCCCACTTCTCCAACCTCTTTCCAACTCGAAGTTCTTGGGGCGTGGTCAGACTGGGCGGGGCTGGGGGTGGGGCTGTTGTTCAAGATGCAACTTGTAGGATTAATTTCTGGCAGGAAGAGCATGTGTGGAATACAATGAAACTCTGTCTGGGGAACCAGCCTCAGAGGGGCCGTTGCTGCCCTCCAGGGCTTGAGAGCTCCTTACATGGGATGGAAGGCCTAAACAGAGCCAGGATTCTATTCCTGCCTACAAGACCTCTGTAGTCACTGTATTTCCAAAGAAAGAGCTCATTTCATAAGACTCCAAGGACGTGGGCTCCAGGTTTCTAACAAGAGGAGGAAATACCATGTTCTTTCAAAATTGTGTTTGGATCATTGCAGTCTAACTAGATATTTTTCATTTGAAATGATTCCTTTTGCATCTTTCTGCCACTACAGACTAACAGCTGTGATTTCAGTGAAATGCGCCCAGCATGGAGCCTGGAACTCAGTAGGTGCTCATTAAATGCTTTCTTCTGTTTGCCCCAGGTGGCCCTGAGAATGTTCAAATCAGATCCAAGTTGTACGGAAATATTTACATCAAAGTAAGGGCTGTGGTCTTGAATTCCACCCTCCAAATTGGACCCCAAAATACCCTGGTTCTGTAGCAACTTTAAGAATATCGGTGATTCATTCAGCTGAATCTTTTTAATTGGGAAAAGTAATGAAATTGTGAGAGATCCCCACCTTTCAACAGGGACTGGCCCCGAAAGGTCACCCAGCTTCTGGGCATATTGGTTTTTAAAGTGAGGATTCAAAGTGAAAGTGTTTTTGGAAAAAGAATGTAAAGGATGATATAAAGATACGTTCTCCTATTTTTGATGGTGGTTAGGGGAGATATTTTTTCTGCCCTATTTCTTCATTCAAAGCTATTTTCCAAAACAGGAAGGCCAAAATTGGTCCATGTGAATCATCTTTAACTAACGAAATAGCTGCCTTATGCCACAACCCCACACTGAGGTATAGGTAATGCCACATGGTGAAAACTTCCATCCCAATCATTTGGCAGGAAGGACCACATGAGTCGTCCAAGAATCTAAGGGGATGGGGTGTCTGGGTGGCTCAGTCGGTTAAGTGTACAACTCTTGATTTTGGCTCAGGTCATGATCTCATGGTTGTGAGGTTGTGAGGTTGTGAGGTTGTGAGGCTGCGTGCTCAGCATGGAGCTTGCTTAACATTCTTCCTCTCCCTCTACGCCTCCCCCGCCCCTGCTCACATGCACACGCGCTCTCTCTCTCTCTTAAAAAAAAAAGTTAAGATAATGAATCTAAAAAAAAAAAAAAGAATCAGTTTGCCTGGCAAACAGAGGGGGTGTCTGTTCTTAGTCTATCTTAGTTATGGGGAGATGCTCATTGCCATGTGGTTCATTCAAAGGCAGGCAGTGGAGACTACGCACCCAGGTGCCTGCAATGTAGCCTCCCTGGAGGCCCACAGACCAGCAACCACAACTTTCTGGATCTTGCTTTCAATTCCCTGTCCTGCTGTAAGAACATCTGCCTAGGCAATGCGTCCTGATTTTGTGATGCCCACATTTCTGTCTCTCTAAATCCCCAGTGTTGGGTGCCTGGGTGGCTCAGTCGTTAAGCGTCTGCCTTCGGCTAGGTCATAATCCCAGAGTCCTGGGATCGAGCCCTGCATCGGGCTCCCTGCTCCACGGGAAGCCTGCTTCTCCCTCTCCCACTCCCCCTGCTTGTGTTCCCTCTCTCTGTCTCTCTCTCTCTGACAAATAAATAAATAAAATCTTAAAAAAAAATAAGGACACCAATCACTTTGGATTAGAGACCCACCCTACACTAGTATGAGCTCATCATAATTTAATTACATCTTCAATGACCCTATTTCCACACAAGGTCACATTCTGAGGTACTGGGGTTAGATTGGAACATGTCTTGGGGGTGATTAGGGGTATGCATGGCAATTTGACCCATAACACCAACTTACTGTTTCCCTCTATTGGGCTCTATGTTTTGAAGTATTGTATTTACCAAACAAAATACATTTAGTGGTTATTCATTTTTTCCTGTATTTTTAAAGATATATCGTGGTCACCCAGATGGGCTTCTAGTTCCAAAAGAAGATGTCATAGAATCACTTTTCCCTGCTTCTCTCTTCTAAGTACAACTCCATACCCTGGGAATTATTCAACAGACAACAAAAAAAAGTCTCTGGAAGCTGGAAGGAGGAAGGTAGACTGGCTGGGAGCCTCAAGATAAGAGAAAACACACGGCTGAGCAGGAGCCCCAGGAATATCAGAGCAGATAAAAATATCATTCAAAAGGCTCAGAAAACTCAACTTTCCTCAATCCAAGAGCCCACAAAAGCAGACCAGAATCTACGCACCAAACCTACATGGGCCAATGGTTCATGACTGGTCGCTCAAAGAGAAGATTTAAGATCCAAAGCCTCCTAACAAGAATCACAATGTCCAGGATACAATCAAAAACCTTACCCATCACACCAAGAACCAGGAAAACCACAGCTGGAGTGAGAAAAGACAACAAATGCTGATACTGAGGTGAATCAGATAGGAGTTATGAGACAAGGATTTTAAAGTAGTCCCCACAGAAACACTTCAGTAACAAATTACACATTCTCTTGAAATAAGTGAAAGCATAGAAAACATCAACAAAGAAATAGAAGGTATTTTAAAAAGCCCAATGGAAATGATAGAAGCACGATAACCAAAATTTAAAAATAAATACAAAACACTTCACTGGGTGGGCTACATAGTAGAGGAATAGAATCAGTGAACTGAGAACAGATCAACAGAATATACTCAATCTGAACAATGGAGAGAAAAAGTTAGAACCTCCAGGAGATGTGGGATGGTAACAGGATCCATCATTTATATCATTTAAGTCCCAGGAGAGGAGAAAGAACATGGGAGTGAAAAAAGTATTTGAAGAAAGAAAAATTTCCCAAATTCGGCACCAGACATAAAATTGCAGATCCAGAAAGCTGAGCAAACCCCTAACAGGAGAAACCAAATAAAATTCACACCAAGACACATAATTAAGCTTCTGAAATCTAAAGACAAAGAAAGAAAAATCTTAGGAACAGTAGGACAGAAACAACATATTGCCTATAAAGAAACACAGATTTGAACAAAAGCAGGTTTCTCATCAGAAACTGTGGAGTCCAGAAGGAGTGGCACATTTTTCCAGGGCTGAAAGAAAGACCTGTCAACTA
Source organism: Leptonychotes weddellii (assembly GCF_054177405.1). NCBI lineage: Eukaryota > Metazoa > Chordata > Mammalia > Carnivora > Phocidae > Leptonychotes > Leptonychotes weddellii. The sequence continues at coordinate 27,510,426 of NC_138378.1, read as the reverse complement.
CAAATCCTATATATGGTGAAACTATTCTTTAGAAATAAAGGGGAAATAAAGACATTCTCAGGCCAAGAGAAACTAAGAGAATCGGTTGCTAGCAGACCTACTTTTAAAGAATGGCTAATGGAAACTCTTAAAGCAGAAAAGAAAAGTTATAATAGAAAGCTAGGCCTTCCCGAGAGGAAGAAAGAATGGGTAAAGGTAGAAGAAAACATAACAGACCATCCTTCATCTCATGAATTTCTTAATCATATTTTAGGGTTGAAGCAATAGTACGCAAAAGTTATAACACCATCTGATGTATATACAGAGGAAACATTTAAGACAATAAAATTTTTTAAGTGTGATGGGGAAAAGAATTAAAAGAAAATAAGGTTTTTACGTGTCAGCTGAAGCCATAAAACACGGACACCAGTCGGCAGTGATGACTTACATATGTATACAGCAAGAGTTACAGCAACCACTAAGAACATTATATGAAGTGATATACTAAATGTATATATATAGTTATATATATACTAAATATGTATCAAAGTGGAACTCTAAAAAAATGTTCAAATAATCCACAAGAAGGCAGGAGAAAGAAAACAGTGTAACAATAAACAAAGGAACAAGGAATGAACAAATTAAACCCTAATGTCAATAATTAGTTTAATGTAAGTGGTCTAAATACACCAACTAAAAAACAAATGGGCAGAGTGGATTTACAAAAAAAAAAAAAGACCCAACTTTATGCTGTCTATAAAACAAAACAAAACTCCCTTCAAACATAACGACATAGGTAAGTTGAAAGTAAAAGGATAGAAAAAAGATACATCATGTAAGCATTAATTTTTTTAAAAAGATTTGTGGCTATAATAATATCAAAGAAGAGTTGAGAGCAAAGAAAATTACCAGGGGCGGAGAGAGACATTATAGTATGATAAAAGATCAATACGCCAACAAGAGATAATAATCCCAAGTGTGTAGCACACACATACATCCAGATATTCAAAATACATGAAGCCAAACCTAATAGAGCTGAAAGGAAAAATTGACAAATCTACTATTATTGTTGGAGACGTCAACTCTCATCTCTCAGGAACTGATAGAAGTATTAGAGAGAAAAGATCTGAGCAACATCCTCAACCAACAGGATCAAACTGACATTTGTAGAATACTTTACTCCCAAAATAATAGACTGCACGTGCTTTTCAAGTGCCTATAGTACATTCAGCAAAACAGACTACATCCTGGGTTATAAACTAACTTTAACAAATGCAAAAGAAATAAAATCAGACAGAGTATATTCTCTGATAATAAAAAAAAAATGATAAAACTGGAAATCAACAGCAGAAAGCTAAAATGAAAATTTCCAAACACTTGGATGTAAACAACATACTAAGTAACCCACGAGTCAGAAAGGAAATCTTAAAGAAAAGATAAAATCTTCTTAAAGACTAGTTCTTTAAAAAATCTTCAAGAAAAAAATGAGATATTGTTTAATGAATATGAAATCACAACATACCAAAATGTGTGGGGTGCAGCTACAATGCTGAGAAGGAAATTTATATCATGAAATGTTTACATAAGAAAAGAGTAAAGATCTTAAATCAGTGATCTAAATTCTTACCTCAAGAAAATTAGAAAAAGGAGAGCAAAATAAGCCCAAAGCAAGTGGGAGAAAGGAAAAAATAAAGAATAGAAATTGATGCAATTGAAAACAGGAAAAGAATAGAGAAAATAAATGAGGGGGGAGAGCTGGTTCTTTGAAAAGATAAATTACTAATAATCATTAATATCAGGAATGAAATAAGGAATATAACAGATTCTGTAACCAGAATAGTATGAACAACTTTACACTCATAAATTTGACAACTTAGAAGAAATGTATCAAAATGCCCCACAAACCACACGTTACCAAAGCTCCGCCAAGATGAAACAGATAATCTGACTAGCCTTATAATTAGTAAAGAAATTGAATCTATAATTTTAAGTCTCCCAAAAAAGAAATCCTAGACCAAGATGGTTTCACGAGAGAGTTTTACCAAACATTCAGAGAAGAATTAACACCATTTTTACACAATATCTTCTAGAAAATAGAAGAAGATGCTTTCCAATCCATTTGATGAGGCCACTATTACCACTATTAACTAGGACAGCACAATAAAAAAGGAAAGAAAACTAGAAAACCAATATTACTCATATACTTACACAAAGCCCTTACAAAATTTTAGCAGATTGAACCCAACAAAGTATAAGAAGGACAAGATACCTTGACAAAATGGAATTTATTTCAGGTATGCAAGGCTGGTTTAATATCTGAAATTAAACCTATGTAATCCAATATATTAACAGATTAAAGAGGAAAATTCATATGCTCATATCAATTGATGCAGAAAAAACATTGAACCAAATTCAACACCCCTTCACGATAAAAAAAAAAAAATCCTCAGCCAACTAGAATAGGGCGGAAAGTCCTCAACCTCATAAAATGCATTACAAAAAGTCTACAGCTAACGTCATACTTGATGATGAAAAACTGAATGCTTTTCCACAGACTGGGAATGAGATGAGGGTGTCCACTCTCCCCACTCTTATTCACAGTAATACTGGATCTAAGTGCTGAAGTAAGGCAAGAAAAAAAAGCATACAGATTTAAAAGATGAAATAAAATTGTCCCTATCTCAGATAACATGATTACTATGTATAAAATGCCAATAAATCTACAACTAGAACTAATAAGTGAGTTCAGGAAGATTACAGGTTACAAAATCAATATACAAAAATCATTGTATTTATTTCTTTTTTTTTTAAGATTTTATTTATTTATTTTAGAAAGAGAGGAAAGGAGCAGGGAGAGGGGCAGAGGGAGAGAGAATATCAAGCAAACTCCTTGCTGAGCATGGAGTCTGATGCAGGGCTTGATCTCACAACCCTGAGATCATGACCTGAGCTGAAATCAAGAATCAGACGCTTAACCAACTGAGTCACTCAGGTGCCCCCCAAAATCATTGTATTTCTATATATTAACAACAAATAATTGGAAATCAAAATTTAAAATTCAATACCACTTATAACTGCTCCAAAGAAAGTAAAACACTTAGTTATAAATCTAACAAAAGCATGTACGGTATAGATATGATGAAAGTGATAAAATGTTGAAAGAAATCAAAGACCTAAACACTTGCAGAATATACCATATTCTTGAAATGAAAGACTCAATATATAGAGATGTCGGTTCCCTCAACTCATCCATAGGTTTAATATATTCTTATCAATCTCAGCAAAGTGTTTGGTAAATATAATCCACACTTATTCTGAAATTAAATGGAAAGGGAAAAGCCCTAGACTGGCCAAAACAATTTTGAGAAAGAAGAATAAAATGAAAGGTATCACTCTTCCCAATGTCAAGGCTTACTATCTAACTACATTAATCAAAATGGTATGGTTCTAGAGGAGAGATAGACACATAGATCAATGGATCAGAATTCAGACCCAGAAATAAATCCACAAAAATATACCTAATTAATTTAACAAAGTAGCAAAAGCCATCCCAAAGAGGAGGGCTAGTCTTTCCATAAGTGGTGTAGGGCGAATTGAGTATCCACTGGCAAAAAATGAACATCCGCTTAAACTTCACATCTTACCAAAAATTACCTCAAAATCGATCATGGACTTAAATGTAAAACATAAAAGTATAAACGTTTTAGGGGAAAAAAAAACCAACAACAACAGTAGAACGTCTTTGGGACCTGAAACCAGGCAAAGAGTTCTTGGACTTGACACATAAAAGGAAAAATTGATAAACTGGCTTATAAAAATTAAAAACTTCTGTTCTGCAAAAGACCTGTGAAAAAGATGAAAAGAGAAAAATATGTGCAAACTACATAGCTGACAAAGAACTAATAACCAGAATATATTTTTTTGAAACTCTTTGAAAATCAACTGTAAAAAAGCAAACAATCAAATTAGAAAATAGGCAAATGACATGAACAAACATTTCACTAAAGAAGATACACAGCAAGTAAGTACATGAAAAGATGTTCAATAGCATAAGGCACTAGAAAAATACAAATTAAAACCATAATGTGGGGCGCCTGGGTGGCTCAGTCGGTTAGGCGTCTGCCTTCGGCTCAGGTCATGATCCCAGGGTCCTGGGATCGAGCCCCGCATCGGGCTCCCTGCTCAGAGGAGAGCCTGCTTCTCCCTCTCTCTCTGCCTGCTGCTCTGCCTACTTGTGCTCTCTCTGTCAAATAAATAAATAAAAAAAAAATCTTTAAAAAAAAAAACCATAATGTGACATCACTATATGTCTCTATACCACTATATTAGATCGGCTAAAATGAAAAATAGTGGTAACAGCAAGTATCAGGGAGGATTCAGAAAAAATGAATCACTCATACATTGCTGGTAATACTGTAAAATGGTATAGTCACTCTGGAAAATAGTTTGGAACTTCCTTTTAAAAACTGAAAAGTGGGTTTACCATAGGACCAGCAGCTGTACTCTTAGACATACATCCCAGAGAAATGAAAATGTATTTTCACACAGAAACTTGCATACAAATGTTTGTAGCAGTTTTATTCATAATATCCCCAAACCAGAAACTACTCAGGTATCCTTCAAAGGGTGAATGGTTTAACAAACTTTGGTACATTCATACCATGGAATCCCACTCAGCAATAAAAAAGAATGAACTATTGATATACACAAGAACTTGGATGAAACTCAAGGAAATTTTGCTGAACAAAGAAAGCAAATATTAAAAGAGAATACACTGCATGGTTCCATTTATATAGCATTTGAGAAATAACTAATTGTAGAAATGGAAAACAGATTAGAGGTTGTGGGGGGTGGTTAGAAATGGGGAGTAGGAAAATGGGTGAGTGTGGCTACAGAGGGATACCAGGAAGGAGTCTTGTGGTGATGGCATAGCTGAGTATCTTGAGGCTACACGTGGGATCAAATTGCATAGAACTACACACATAAACAATCAAGTGAATGCATGCATAACAGAAGTCTGAATAAATTCTTTGGTTTGTATCAGTGTCGATTTCCTGGTTTTGGTATTTTACTATAATTATGTAAGCTGTTAATATTGGAGGAGGCTGGTGAAGAGTGTACAGGATCTCCCTGTAAATTTCTTTGAACCTTGAATCTATAATTATCTCAGAATGAAAAGTTAAAAAAAAAAAAAAAATCATCAGGTAGGACTTCTGGTCTACCTCTTGAACACACTAATTGAAACAATTCTTATCAAAGTAAAAAACTCCACAATTTAGGAAAATCTTACTGCTTTTGGCTTTTCAGAAACTTAGATCTTAAAGACCCAATATACTGTTTCAGTGGTTTTCCAAATGTGTCTCTTAGGTACACCAGAATCCCCTAGGAACTTAATAGAAATGCAAATTCTCTTTCCCCACTCCAGACCTACTGAATCTGAAACCAAACATTGGGGCCCAGCCATCCTGGTTTTAAAAAGCCCTCTAGGGGATGCTGGTGCATACTCAGGTTTGAAAACCACCATTCCACTGGGTACTTCACAGACATTGGTGACACACTTTGTATCTGAATCCCCTTTCCTGGAGGAGAAAGCTCAGGCAGGACCACAGCCTAGGCCAGATCCTTACTGTCCTCTTTTCCAGGCTCGTTGTGATTCCTGCCCATCCATTCTTCATATATAAGCCTTCAGCAGGGAAGAGTGATGGAAATCTTTCAAAAACCATCCTAGGTCACTGACGTCCACAAGCTTCTACTAAGCTGTCTTCTAAAGACATAATTTCCCATAAAAGCCAAGCTCCAAAAGAGATACACGTTCCCATCGGACCTGGCTTAATGAGCACTCTAACTGGGAGAAAGGTGATGATTTCCAGAACTGCCTAAAGCCTTTCTCCTCTGCCCAGAAGTGATGCTATGAGAAAGGAAATTACATATAAATTAAGCACTTTACAAACGAGCTTCCAAATGCAAGTTATGCTAAGTATAAATAATAACATAATAACATTAATAACATCTCACTCATCTTGTCTTTCTCTCTGGGCCTGGGAAGATCAAAGCCATCTGATAAATGCAGCTTCAAATGTGTCTGGGAATGGGAGTGCTCCAACAGGGCTCCCCATCCTCTGTTCTCACATTTCACAGCCCTCAGAGGCTACAAATCACCTACGCTGGTTGTTAGAGCCTTTCTGCCTAAGATACCTCTTTTATAAAATTAATGGTACCAATTCCAACAGTGGCTTCAGCGGAAAAGAAAAAAACAAAACAAAACAAAAACAAAAACCTTTTTCAGTCAATGTGTCTCATTCTTTGTGTGGTTTTCCTCCATCCCTAGAAATGCCCTAATGGACCACTTTTATAAATGTAATTGACTTCCAACAAATTTTGCTTTGAGTATCTTTCACATATCAAAAGAACACTAGAAATAATTGGAGACTATGAGAGAGGTCCCAATGATGTTGGAAAGACATTAGGGTTTGAAGCTGACGGCCAAGAAAGAATTCTTGAGACGTCTTTGGTGCAAAAAGGTGATTTTATTAAAGCACAGGGACAGAACTGCATTGGGGTCATGAGGAGTGGCCCATCATATACTTTCAAGTTGGGAGGGGGCTAGGGATAGCCTAAGTCTCTAAGGAATTTTGGAAGCAAGGTTTCCAGGACCTTGAGAGGGCTAGCTATTGTTGGGAAAGGGTCATTTATTACTGTCTCAAAAAACCTGAGTCATGAGACCCTTCAGATGTATATCGGTGGTTTTTTGCTTGGGGGATGATTGCCAACACATATCTTGGGGGGGTAGAGATAAAGGAAGTTTCCAAAAGAATTGTTATAAGTTAAAGTAGACTTACAGGATCCTGGGGGTCGGGCTAAGATGCCTTTTGCCCTTAGCAAAGTATTAACATCGAGGCAGCTGAGTCCCTAGAGGAAGGTCACTCTGCCTGTTTCAAGGACTTGTCAATGGGCTGTAGGTAGTAAGGAAATTTAATAATTTCTCTTCTGCCTTTGTTTCCCACATTAGTAAGGCAAGGGTTGGGAATCAGCAGCTCCATCTCAGGATTTGGTGGGACCTCATTATGCAGTGACGGGAGCGAGGAGAGTCTGGGGGCTGAGGGCAGGGTCACCCTTATGGACTAAGCAGGCTTTGGAGTTGCTGGCCGGGAGAGGGGCCAGAGGACTGCAAAAGTGGTGTTCGGCAGTCAGGCCAGTGGGGAGATGGACCCCTCAGGGAGGATCTGGCTGGGCCACCTGTGGAAGTCTGGGTCAGTGCTGGTCCGCATGACCAGGGTTGGTCCACCTGCTTAGGGATAGGACTCTTGGCCCAAGAGGAAGGCAGGAAAAGTTAGATGGGCCGTGCTCTGAGTTTGGGGGGGAGGGGAGGAAATGAGAAGCAGGGTCCAAGATGTACTGCAGCCCAGAGGGGAAATGGTGGTGGCAAGGCCCAGCTTCTCCACCATCCAAACCTCTATCAGGATGGGACATCATGCTCCAGAAGCTTTCACTCTAGGAATACGCTAGTACCTTGTCCCAGTCCAGACTGACAGGGACAGATTCACTGGATGAACCTTTCTGGGAAGAAGGATAAGTGAGGGATGCACAAAGGTGGTTTGGGAAATTCCTACTTCCACAGAGAGTTCTGGAACCTGGAATGGGGCAACCAGGGGGCTCGATTTGGAGCCAGAAGACAGCAGCAAGGGAGGTAAGACACGGAATTAAGTCCACACTGATGTGGTTTGGAGTGGGGGTGGGGTTCTGAGCCGACGGCCAAGAAAGAATTCTTGAGACGTCTTTGGTGCCAAGAGGTGGTTTTATGAAAGCACAGGGACAGGACCCGTGGGCAGAAAGAGCTGCACTGGGGTCGTGAAGAGTGACTGATTATATAGGATTTTCTATCCTACAGAGGGGAGGGTGATGTTAGGGCTCCAGGAAATTGAATCTATAGGTTGCTGGAGATTGCTTTCTTCTTGTAAATCATTAAGACAGTTGCAAACTGATGGAGACCCACGTCTTGCATGACTGTGATCTCTCTCAGTTAACCATTTGTTTTTTTCTCTTTCCTTTGTTCCAGGGCTGCCAAGAGTATCTGAGGAATGTCACACAGATCCCACCTTGGGGGGGTGGGCGGGGTTGCAGAGTGTTAGCTTTGCTCTCACCACCCTCAGCCCACCTTCTGCTCCCTCATCACACACCATTAAAGGCACCGCATCCCGTCATTTTAGATCTGGCTGCAGGTTGGAATCACCTCGGGAACATTTACAGTTCCCAGCGTCTGGACCTCACACTGCACAATTATTTTGGGATCTCTAGAGCTGTGGCTGACGCATCAGTAATTTATTTATTTTTATTTATTTACTTATTTATTAAAGGTTTATTTATTTGACAGAGAGAGAGCCAGAGAGCACAAGCGGGGGGAATGGCAGAGGGAGAGGGAGAAGCAGACTCCCCAGCTGAGCAAGGAGCCTGATGTGGGGCTCGATCCCAGGACCCTGGGATCATGACCTGAGCCGAAGGCAGATGCTTAACAACTGAGCCACCCAGGCACCCCTACATTGGTAATTTTTTTTAAGGTTTTATTTATTTATTTGACAGAGAGAGACACAGCGAGAGAGGGAACACAAGCAGGGGGAGTGGGAGAGGGAGAAGCAGGCCTCCCGCCGAGCAGGGAGCCTGATGTGGGGCTCGATCCCAGGACCCTGAGATCATGACCTGAGCCGAAGGCAGACACTTAACGACTGAGCCACCCAAGTGCCCCTGCACTGGTAATTTTTAAAGCTCCCCTGTGATTCCGATGTGGAGCCACTGTTCTGTTCTAGACCCTTGCCAAGTAGAATGTGACCCCCAGACCTGCAGCATTCCCTTCCACCCCCAGAACTTGATAGAAATACAGAACCCCAGGCCCTACCCCAGACCTGATTAAGAGAAGCTGCATTTGGGGGCGCCTGGGTGGCTCAGTTGTTAAGCGTCTGCCTTCGGCTCAGGTCATGATTCCGGGGTCCTGGGATCGAGTCCCGCATCGGGCTCCCTGCTCAGTGGGAAGCCTGCTTCTCCCTCTCCCACTCCCCCTGCTTGTGTTCCTGCTCTCGCTATCTATCTCTCTCTGCTAAATAAATAAATGAAATCTTAAAAAAAAAAAAAAAGAGAAGCTGCATTTGGAAGAGATCCCTTCTGCACATTCCGGTTTGAGAAGCATGGTTCTTAATGAACATAAAGAACAGTGGGGCTCACCCCTGGGGACAGACTGGAATTGTCTGTGGAAGCTCACTGATCTTTTCGAAGAACCTGCTTTGGTTTCATTGATTTTTCTCTGTTGATTTCCTGCTCCTAATGTATCGATTTCTGCTCTACTTACGTCTTTTCTTCCGCTTACTTTGGATTTAATTTGCAATTCTTTTTTGTTTTGTAAGGTGAAAACTTAGGTCATCAATTTTGGATCTTTCTTTTCTAATACATGCATTCAATGCTATATATGTCCTTCGAAGCACGGCTTTTGCTGCATTCCACAAATTTTGATATTGTTTTCTGTTTCATTTCATCAAAAATATTTTAAAATTTCTGTTGAGGTTTCTTCTTTGACCCACGTGTTACTCAGAAGTGTGTGGTTTTTTGCTTTTGTTTTTTTGTTTTTTGTTTTTTCTTTTTTTTTTTAGAGAAAGAGAGAGAGAGCACACAGGGTGGGACAGAGGGAGAGAGAGAGAATTTTTTTTTTATTTTGTTTTGTTATGTTAGTCACCATACATTACATCATTAGTTTTTGATGTAGTGTTCCATGATTCATTGTTTGCATATAACTCCCAGTGCTCTATGCAGTACGTGCCCTCCTTAATACCCATCACTGGGCTAACCTATCCCCCCACCCCCTTCCCCTCTAAAACCCTCAGTTTGTTTCTCAGAGTCCATAGTCTCTCATGGTTTGTCTCCCCCTCCGATTTCCCCCCCTTCATTTTTCCCTTCCCACTATCTTCTTTTTTTTTTTTTTAACATACAATGTATTATTTGTTTCAGGGGTACAGGTCTGTGATTCATCAGTCTTACACAATTCACAGCGCTCACCATAGCACATACCCTCCCCAGTGTCCATCACCCAGCCCCCCCATCCCTCCCACCTCCCTCCCATCCAGCAACCCTCAGTTTGT
>NC_138378.1:27460148-27499826 GCF_054177405.1 Leptonychotes weddellii | reverse complement strand
GACACAGGGCATGATCTCATGATCCTGAGATCATGACCTGAGCCAAAATCAACAGTCAGATGCCTAACTGAGTGTTGATTTAATCTTCATGTACTCGGGGATTTTCCAGTTATCTTTCTATTATTGATTTCTAGTTTAACTTTATTGTGGGTCTGAGAGCAGATACTGCATGATTTCTATTCTTTTTAACAATTTGTTATGGTGTGTTTTATGGCCCAAAATGTAGTCTATCTTGGAAAAAGTTGCACGTGGGCTTGAAAAAAGAATGTGTATTCTGCTGTTGTTGGATGAAGTCATCTATAGATGTTCATTAAATACAGTCGTCTATAGACGTTGAATAAATCCGGTGTGGTTGAGTTCAACTAGGTCCTTGCTGACTTTCTGCACCATGTCCATGCTGACTTTCTGCCGGCTGAATCTGTCCATTTCTGAGAGCGGGGTCTCCAATGACGGTTGTGAATTCATCTGTCCCTCCTTGCAGTTCTGTTTGTGCCTCGCATAGTTTGACACTCTGTTGTTAGGCATATACCCGTTAAGGATTGTTTTTATCTTCTTGGAGAACTAATCCATTTATCAGGATGTGATGCCCTTCTTTATCCCAGGTAATTTTCCTTACTTTGAAGTCAGCGCTGCCTGAAATTAACATAGCTACTCCCACTTTCTTTGACTAGTGTTAACATGGTATACTTTTCTCCATCTACTTTCCTTTAATCTATATGTGTCTTTATATTTAAAGTGGTCCTAGGGATGGGGCGCCTGGGTGGCTCAGTCGTTAAGCGTCTGCCTTCGGCTCAAGTCAAGATCCCAGCGTCCTGGGATCGAGCCCCGCATCGGGCTCCGTGCTCCGCGGGGAAGCCTGCTTCTACCTCTCTCACTCCCCCTGCTTGTGTTCCCTCTCTCACTGTGTCTCTCTGTCAAATAAATAAAATCTTAAAAAAAATAAAATAAAAAATAAAGTGGTCCTAGGGAGCTTTAAAAAATACTAATGCCTGGGTCCTGGTCCGATGCAATTGATCTGGGGCATGGCTTTGGCAATGGGAGTTTTAAAAGCTCCCCAGGTGAGACCAATATGCACTCAAGACTAAGAACTGTTGGTTTAGGGCCAGGCTACCAACTCCAGCCCTCAGTGCAAGCAGCTGTGATGGGGGGTAGGCTCAAGGCACTAGAGGGTGGGGTCCCCAACCCTGCTAAACCCTAACTTAGCAACTAAGTAGGACACAGTGGGAGCAGTGGGAGCAGGAAGGGGAGAAGACAGTTCAGCCCCCGCAGCCAGGCTGAGGTGGAGAGAGAGATCACCTGAAGGCCAGGTCACCTGGGCAACCAACCTCTTGCCCTCAGTGGAGCAGGGCTGGGGAACAGCATAAGCCTGCAGAAGGGAAAGTGCTGGGCGTGAAGGACATGAGCAGGAGGTACACCTCGAGAGTCACCCTGCAAACCGTGTCAGTGGCTCACAGCTGATCTGGATGCTGGACCTTTCTAACAAACCCCCAGCAGTTGCCTCTGCTCCTCAGACTCATATAGTGAAGGAAGGACTAAGCAAGTCACAGGAAGCAGCCCCACACCCCTGAGAGGTCAATGGAGAAATAGATTTCCTAACATGTAGCACAAATTTGGTGCTCTAAGCAAATGGGGAAGGCACTAGGGGGACAAAGGTTGAATTTTCCCTGAGCCCTGTGCTCCTGGAAAACAGCAATGGTTAAGGAATCCTCCCGCTCTTTTGTGCTCCTGAGAAGGGCTTACTGCAAAGAACCACCCTTCCCCACTGGACTTAGACAAGACTCACGATGCTCTCCTTGTTTACCTAATGGCCAGACACAGACCCTCCAGATTCCTGTTCTTTGTTGAACTGTTGTCTCCACTGATCAATAGGAACAAAATGCTTGTGGACCAAACTTTAATTAAGCTTCTCTCCTTCACCCAGGTCCCTGAACTTTGGCCCACCCTTAACCTGAGCCAGCACACAGCCCAGCCTCCACAGTCCCCTCCTGAAAACAGGCTGGCCCCAGCATATAATATTCTCTAATCTACTGTCCAATCAAACCACTCCCCTTCATCTCATGTTCCCACACCCGGTTCTTTGTAGCATATTCCCCATAAAAGATAAACTCTTCTCCTAACCCTTGAGACACACAGACTTTATGAGCAGAGTTGTTACCCTGTTGCCAGAATCCCATTTGCCCCACCCCACTTCCCTGGCAATAGCAACTTCCCTTCCCTTCAATAACCATTTTGAGTAAAATCTTTCCTTACAGGGTGCAAATTTATTTTCTTATTTGACTGGGGAAAAGGAGAAGTTAGCAGGGAGCCATTTTGGAAAAGTCATCTTGAGGGCAGCATGAAGAGGTTGTGGGTGGGTGGGGGTGTGTGGCAGACAGGGTGGAGCGGGGACAGGATGGGAGGAGTGGGGTCCTGAGGACCAACTGGGGTGATGACCCTTTGCCACGGTCAGCAGGGGAGAGAGGATCCAGGAGGATGTGGAAAGTGAGGTCTCTGTCCCACACTCAGGCCTGGATGCTATGTTAAATGCTTCCACCCCTTCCTCCCTGCTCTTCCCATCCCCAGCGTGGGACCCCAACATGGATGGGACCAATGCTGGCCAAATAATGGAGACTATGGTCTGCCTCTTATCTGCTCCCACCTCTGCTGACTTCCTCTAGCAATTAACCCCTCTCCTTCCCACACCTTTGACCTCTACCCAGAAACCAGCTCCTTACCCACATTCAAACATGTCCCCCACCTCAGTTTCCTCCTTGACTCCCAGTCTAGGGGCTGCCCTTTCTTTCCACAAATATCCAAGGTTATTTAGATGAGTTGCTGCGTGCATCATTGCATCCCCTCAAGCCAGGGCTTCACCCTTGGAGAGCTGCCAGTGACCTTCACCGCCCTGCAGCGGCCCCTGTGGCTGCATCCTCAGGCCTGTCTGATGGTCACCTGACCGCCTCCCCCCAGCCCAACCACCCTCCTCCCTGAAGCGACTCTACGGTTCATTGCTGCCACCATTTTGTGCTACTCCTCCCTCTCTGGTTTCTCCAGAATCTGCTGGTTGCCCCTCGTCTGTCTGGGCCTTGGCCCTGGTCTCACTTATCTCTTCCTCCCTAACTGTCCCTTCTCCCTGGGTTACGAGTACCCCCTGCATGCCAACCACCACAGGACTTAACTTTCCAACGCAGCCCCATCCCGAGCTCTAAACACACCCTCCCAGCTGCCTGCCCCGCATCTGTCCTTCAGGAAATGGCACCTCCGTCTACATAGGAGGGGGAGCTTCAGGCCTGATGTTCCCTCCCCAGCCCTCGACCCCCCTCCACACACACACACACACACACAGCCAAATCTCCAGCAAGACTCATGGCTCTTCTTCTGAAACCTGCTGCCCTGCCACTTCTCCATGTCCACTGCCACCCTCTAGTTCAGGCCATGGGCATCTCTCCTCGGACTTCCCTACAAGCCTCCCAGCTGCCATTCCTGCCTCCAGAGGGCTCATCTCCTCTGAGCTGCCATAGGGATCACGTCCCTTCCTGCTCCAAGCCTTTGATGGATTTCCACTGAGCTTCTGTGATAATCCTCAGTCTCAAACACGACCTGGGAGGCCCAGCACCCTTTGCTGTGGCCTGGCTCACTGTAATCCGGCCACACTGACCTTCTTTCCATTCCCTGAACCCACGGAGCTCGTTTCTCCCTCTGCGTGGAGCCTCCGCCCTCCCATTTTCTGCTCCGTTAGCACTGAATCAACTCTAGCCGTAAATGCCCGTCCTCCACCTGGGGCAGGAATCCAGCCTTCCCGTGAGATCTGGCACACCTGAGCTGCTCCTGATCACACCTCTCACATTTGGATGCCCACTGTGCATGTATATGACTGGTTGTTTAGTATCTCTTTCCTCCCCCAAACTGCAACCCAAGGGGAGGCATCCAGTCTGTTTCCATCAGAACTCCACCCTCCTCGCTCTTAGAATAGCCCTAGACAGAGAGTAGGGGTTCAGTAGATGTTGTTTGAATGAGCACTGATCATTTTACAAGAGTCACTAGCCACACACACGGACATTTATTAAATGCATCAGAACAGTTACCTCTTGTAGCTGTTGGCATCCCACCTGGCTCTTTTACCTTTCTTTTACCCTAACTGCTGTGAGTATTGGCTGCTATGTTGCCCATCTGCCTCATTTCTTTGGAGAATGGCCCTCGGCTAAGGAGAGCCGCCTAAAGGGCAGCCCCCAACCCCGCAGACTGCTGGCCTCAGGGTAAGGGAGGACACCATTCCTGCTCTAGAGTTCCCTTGGGACCTGGCTGGAGCTAGCCATCCCTTGAACCCTGGTCTTCCCTTTCCCTCCCCCCAGCCCTGCTCACTTAGTCAATATTTCCTAAGAGCTCTCTGGAAATAAATCACTGAACAAGAATCTCTGTCTCCAGCTCTGCTTCTAGGAAACCCAATCTAAAGCATCTCTAACAGGGAGGGAAATAGGTGTGGAGTGAGGGATGAGAGAGAAAAATGAAACAGGAGGGAGGTCTTGTATGGACTGGTAAATGCCCCAAGTACTGAGGTGGATGAATCAATTCTGTGCATCTTTGGTCCCTCCCCAAATAGTCAAATGAGTGGATGACGGGGGAGGGATGGGGAGTTCCGGGGAGGGGAGGGGAGCAGTGGGGAGGAGAACAGAACCCTGCTTGTTCCCTCACTTCTGCTTATATATTCTTCACCCATCTCAGCCTCCCTGTCTGTTTACCCACGCTGACATCTTGTTTAGCTCCCTCTGTACTGGACATGCAAGTTCTCACTCTCCAATTCCTTTGGGTTCCTTTGGGTCCCCTAAGGCCGGAAGGGATCTGCTGGTCCTCAATTCTTTAATGAATCTCAGTCCCTTCTAAAGGAGGACAACTGGACATCAGGTCCCTAACCTTCTTTGCCCGTGAACCAACCAGCCTGCCCTGTGTGTTCTACAACATAATCCTTTGTTAATCACTAGCTAGGGCACTGGGTAAAGCAGTTTTTCAAATCCTGGCCCCCTGGGCTCATAGCGCTTGAGATACATAAATATGTTGCCATGGTGACACAGTGACAGATTAATTTACAAATCCTCCTGGAGCAGATCTGCTCTAACAAGGTGAGACTGCATGAGGGGAAACTCCACAGCTCTCTCAGGACAAAGTTGGAGCCAATGGATCCAAGAGGGGATGGGGAGGTTGAGCAGCCTCCACTCTGGTCTCAGGCTGACATCTCCTGGGGCTCTGGGCTTCCCTAGTCATTCCTGCCTCTAGGAATACAACGTCTAATCCCAACGCTGGTCTGAAAGATACTTTGTATCCTTCTCTTATCAGGGGCTTTGCCAGTTCTCATGCAGCCTGCAGCTGTCTGCATAATTAATGAGCTAATCCTCACAGCCACACCCCCACCCCAAGAAGCACCACCACCAAACTATTCTTAGCAGGAAGATCCTCCAAAGCCACCGGTTAGCAGCACTCTGCCCCAAAAGATTTACAGTGATTAGCGTGTGATTCCTCAAAGGGAGAGAGTAGGAAAACACTCGGGTAGAATGCTACTGATGCAAATCTAAGCAGGGAACCTGAAATGGCATCTGGCTCTCAGTTTTAAGTAAACAAGATTGGAAGGTTATGTGATTCTCACAAATAAGCCTGTCCCTTCTAATCCAGTGCAGACTTGTACAAATCCAGGTAGGTTCTCTGATTAACCTTGGTGGCTGTCACTTCTCCCAGGCGATGAGGGTCCATCAGCAGAGGTGAAGGCCCATTTCAGAAATCCAAAGGGGCTGGGTGTGTTGTCCTGTAGGTGGTCCCTGGTGACCTGTGTCCTCACGGCTCCCGGTATGGTCCACGGACAAGTAGTATCAGTATCACCCAAGAGCTTGTTGGAAATAGACCCACTCCAGACCTACCAGACCTACCAGACCAGAATTTGTAAGGGAGAAAAAAAGTGTCCTTTTAAATTCTATCTGGGGCCCTGGAAATTAAACCAACAAAAGACAGGCTAAGAGAGAGACAGTGTTTATGAACGTAGGCAGCATACGCACAGGAGAAACGCAGTGATGAGTGACTCGAAGGGGTGGTTAGAACTTGGGGCTTATATAGCAGCCTAACAAAGAACACTAAATTTATAGAGAAGTGGCAAGACAAAGGACAGGCAGTTTGGACTTTTAGGGGTGGTAAACTGTGGGAAGGTAAATATGAGGGGGAACTAATGGAAGATAAGAGTTGTTTTAGTGAAGTTTGTTATGTAGATTTCTGTCAGTCTTGTCTCCGGGCTTGGGAGTCTAGAGTTGTCTTCCTGTTCCCTCTCTGAGCTAAGGAGACACCTGGACAAATGGAAATTTACATCCTGCTCTTAGGCAAATAGAGGAGGAAGGTCCAGAGCTTGCTTGGCATCTGCTGTTTCTCCACTGTCTTCAGCTCAGAATAATCCTAGTGCCGAAGTGGCATATTTGAGGGTGACATATTCTGATTTCCTACACATTTTTACCAGATTCCCAGCAATTCCAATGCATGGCAAAACTTGAGAGGGCCTTCAGCCCTTAGGGTTTCTGGAGGAGATGTGTTCATGTGTGCAGTTGCTGAGACATGCCAAGTGGCAAGGCGGGCCAGGTCTACCTCCCAGCCCACCATCAACTCATCTGAGTGCCATAGCAGGAATGAGCTTGTTTCTAAGGACGGTGTAGATGCTAATCCCCTGATATGACACAAAATGAAATTGGGGCCAAGAGTTAGATTAGTTGCTAGCAATCAAAATAAATAAAAAAAATACCCTGAACTTCGTGAGGCTGGTTTCTCCAGACAACATTTAAGGCATCTTAACATGGTACATAAAATCAACAAGATGGACTGTTAAGACTAGGAGTCAAGAGTCTGTACTTCCTAAGTTCTTTCCAGCTTATCTCTTAACTCAAGCAAAAGACCCTGAGAGCCAAACATCCCGTAATAGGGAACCGAGAAATTATCCCCTCAAGCAATAAGAACTGCCCCAAGCCAGCAAGACCCCGTGATTAAGCCCAAGACAACGGTCGACCTGACCTTTACTGCCCACCTGCACGTACCTACTGACTTTTGTCCCACATTTTCCTTCTACAAAAACTAGAAGTATTTTCAGCACTTTGGAGACTGTCTTTGAAACGCTAGTCTGCTGTCTTCCTGGTGTTAGCCTCACTGAAATAAATTCCTTTCTGTTTCACAAAAAAAAAAAAAAAAAGTAGGAGTCAAAATAGAATGAAAAATAAGTGTAGGGACATAAAATTGAACCAGGGTGGAAAAATTCTAAATTCTTGTTCTAAGTGGGTCACAAATTGAGTGCTGGTTTCTAGTAACCAAACATAAAAACAAAGCCCAGTCGGTTACACTGATTCATCATGTTCACATGCTAAAAAGAGGCCAGTTGCTAGGAAGGAACCCAATATTCTCTTCCTCTTCACAGTAGAACTTCTTGGAGATTCATTAACACACACTCTCCCCACTTCCTCGCCTCTCATTCTCTCTTTGACCCACTCCCCTCTGGCTTCTTGCCTCACCAGCCCATGGAAGATACTCTTGACAAGCTCACTGTAGTCTCCATGTTACCATATAATCGCCAATGGTCATTTCCCTGTCCCCATCTCATGTGGCTTCTCAGCACCTCTGTTCCTGGTTGACCACTCATTAGCGGGACATCATCCTCTCTGGCATCTGCAATGTCATTCAGTTTTCCTCCTGGTTTGCTGGCTGCTCCTTGCTTCCACATGCTATGGTTTCTTGAGGCCACCATATCCTCGGAACTCTTCCATTCTGTGTCCCTGCTTTTCCTAAGTTATCTCATACCTCCCATGGCTTTAAATGCCATCTGTGCGTACGTCTCTCAAATATTCATGTTGTGACCCACCCCCTCCTCTGGGCTCTAGATGCAGATACAACTGCCTCCTGAACGCTTCCACGGAGATATCCCAAAAGGCATTCAAAATGGTGTTCAAACAGGATTCTTTATTTTATCCTCAAACCAGGTCCTTCCCTAAGCTTCTCAAGAAATAACATCATCTAGCCAGGTTACTAAGGCCAGAAGCTGGTGGAGGTCCTTCTGGCTCCTTCCTTCCCCTAATCCCCCACATCTAACCCAACCCTATGTCCTGTCAGTTCTGCCTCCAAAATACCACAAATCCATCCCATCTCAACTGCCACCACCTTCACCGGAATGACTACCAGGGCCTCCCCAACTTCCACTCTTGCCCCCTGTCCCCCACGAAGCCTCTCCGCCCAGAGCAGTCAAAAGAAGCTTTAAAATTCATACATCAATCTAGGC
Organism: Leptonychotes weddellii; assembly: GCF_054177405.1. Lineage (NCBI taxonomy): Eukaryota > Metazoa > Chordata > Mammalia > Carnivora > Phocidae > Leptonychotes > Leptonychotes weddellii. Next base: position 27,491,560 of record NC_138378.1, on the reverse strand, counting down.
AATGGTCATTTTAAAAAAAGACAAGAAAAAGAGAAAGAGACAACTGGAATTATGCCCCCCCAGTGAAAGTACATACCACCGCCCATGAGACTGCATTTCCAAAAATATAAAACCTCTATTTAATCAGGTCTCTATATCTAGAAACCAGAGAAGATTTCTTGGGCAGTTTTTGAAGGCATCATTGGGATCGCATGAAGGGAAGTTTAGCAACAGCCCCCGCCCCCGATGTATGCAACTGGGCGGCCTAGGTGCACAACTCTTAGACCTAATCAGAGAGAAACTGGAGGAAAAACCAGCCCAAGTTCCTCTGGCCAGCCCGTCCTCAACTCTCTTCTCAGCCAGGCTCTTGATCAATTCTGGGAAGCATTGTCTGAGTAACATGGCTCTAACCTGAGGCAGCTCAGCCCGGCTCTCAGGGGCCTCAACGGACAGTTAGGGGCAAAAGAATCAACGTCCTGCTGAGAACATGTTGGGGGAGGAACACGAGTCCCTGACACTGTGGCCTACATGTGACCCTGGTGGCTTCCCTACATTCCTACTGAGTTCGCTTGTCACAGATCTGATGTTGAGCTGACACCTCTTCTCTGCCCAGCGCTGTCGAAAGCCATCCATCCGCTCATCTTTTGGGGGGAATTAAATGTGGTGCAATGTGGTATTTGTCACATTTGAAGGTGAAACCCCCTTCTACAAAACCCAACAAAATGGGAGTTTTTCCTTAGCCCATCCCAGTGGGGTGAACAGGACAGGATTTCTGATCATACTAGAAACCCAGCCTCAAACGGGTCAAGCCGTGGCTAGGTCCACAGCTCACTCTTCTCTCCAGACAAACGGGACAGCTGCTCCCTGGGGGAAGACAGTGAAGTCCCTGACACCAGCGTACATGCAAGTGGATAGAAAGAAAACACCACCAGCCTGCAGCTTTCATCAGACACGTCTCTAGAAGCTGTTCACAAGTAACACGGAATCGATACGGTGGAAGGAGGCAGATCCTACTTCCCCTGACTTGGGCTGAATGACCATAGGCAAGTAGCCAAAAGATTTTGATATTTGATTTTGCTTTCTGTCACATGAGGATAATAGTACTGACCTCAATGGATTTGGTATGAATTTAAATTTAAGAGAGTATAGGAAGTAACTAGAAAAGTGTCTGCACATGGCAGGCACTTGGTAGATAAGGAGCCGCCTTCCCCTAAGAAATTAGCCTTAGAGTTCACACCATTAGCAGTTCAGGTCCCCACCATGAACAAATAGCTTTTCCGACCCTTGCTGCTAGCAATAAATCACTAAAAACTTTGGGAATTTCTCCCAAAATTCTGTCGCTTCTGTTTATTGTCATCCGCTATGAATGGCAGGCAGTGACTGTCTACTCCCCAATTCTCTCTTTTCTCCTTCCCCAAGCCTCAAATCCACTCCAATTTTGTATTTAACTACTTCCTCCAAGAAGAATGGTATAGCTGAGCACTTAAAATCAGAAACAGGGGGACACCTGGGTGGCTCAATCGGTTAGGTGTCTGCCTTCGGCTCAGGTCATGATCCCAGGGTCCTGGGATCGAGCTCCGCATCGGGCTCCCTGCTCAGCAGGGAGTCTGCCTCTCCCTCTCCCATAGCTCATGCGCACTCTCTCTCTCAAATAAATAAATAAATAATCTTAAAAAAAAATCAGAAACAGGTATTTGACCCTTGATTTCTAGGCCCAGCATCTATCTGATGACCGCTCTTCCCAAGAACTCCCATACAGAGAGGGACCCCTGACATCTTGGCACCAATAGGTTCACTTATGATGTGTAGTGGCAGAAGAAAAATAATGCAAAGTAAGAGTGGGAAGCAAATGAAGAGGAAATTTTAAATCAAGACAGGGAAGAAAGAAAACGTTAAGTTAGAGGTATCTTAAGGTTCACATTCTACCGGGGAAACCAACAATTAGCTGAGGAAAAAATAAATAAGCAAGATACTTAAGGACAATGTTAGCTGAGACCTTGTAATATTGAAAGGCCTCATCTGCCCCTCAACTTTCTTCTCCCCCACACCACCATGCCCACTAGTCACATGCACACACACACACACGCACACATGCACACAGGCACACACACACACACCTCTAAACACAAACAACTTTACCAGGAACCAGAGTGAAGGTCTCAGGGCATGGACAGACGTGTGGTTCCAAACACCTAGCTTAGTACCTAGCTCTGTCATTTATTAGCTGTGTGTCTTAGGGCAAGCTAGGTAACCCCCCAAGGCCTCAGATTTTTATCTGTAATAGATCATTCGTCGCTGTAAGAATGAAATGAGACCATGCATATCAAGTGCTAAGCACAGTGCCTGACCCACACAAAGCACTTAATAAAGAAAGTGTCAGCCCCGCTAAGACGAGTACCAAGGTATTTATTTGATCAGTTTTCGGAAACACTTATCTCTATGGTCCAATTTCTCCCCACTTTGCTCGTCCGTAGGAGGAATACCCTAAATCTGAGCAGCTCCGGAGTTCAGATATTCATAGCGGATGACAATAAACAGAAGTGACTATGATCACACTTGAGTAAAAACAGTCCTCAGTTTCCCCAAAAGCCACAATCTACAGACGAACTTGACTCAAAGTGGGGAGGGAAATAAGAAATGAAAGGAAATATTTACAAGCATTGGAAAGGTGTTCAAAAAGCTTTTGAGCCCATCTGACAACCATCTTTGTGTTTTGTCTCCTTGCTGCAATATTTAAATATAATTTTGATGTCTGCCAGATTAAATTACCCACTTGACCAATTTATGCCCTTCAGATTAAATGCCATAATTATCCTTAATAAGCATAACTATCGGCCTGTTTTTGCTTAATGGTTATAAAGTTTTATGCCTTTTAATAATCCTCCTACGGGTGGAACATAAGTTTTTTCAGAGAGCTGACATCCTGCTCTGCATAATGTGTCAAACCAAATCAGAGTCTTGCTTTTGTTCACCAGAACAACATGAGCCTGAAAATATGGGATTGGAAGAAAAAACACACGCTCGAAAATGTTATTTTGAGAAAGCTGCAGATCAAGGAAATCCTACAAAGATTTTGCAACAATAAGGCTCATCTCTGAGAACACTTTGTCTCTTACATATATAGTTCAAGTGCAATAGAGAAAGAAAAATTATTTTTTTCTAGATTTAAGCTTATGTAGAATGGACCCTCTTTTTATTCTGTGTGCTTTATAATCTTTCCTGGGGATATTTATTTTTTTAATTTTTTAATTTTTTAATTTTTTTAGACTTTATTTATTTGTCAGAGAGAGAGCGTGCACGCAAGCAGGGGGAGCAGCAGGCAGAGGGAGAGGGAGAAGCAGGCTCCCCGCTGGGCAAGGAGTCCGATGAAGGACTCGATCCCAGGACCCTGGGATCATGACCTGAGCCCAAGGCAGACACCTAACTGACTGAGCCACCCAGGATCCCCTCCTGGGGATATTTAGAGTCTGAATTTTGGAGATGCTGCTGTGTTCTCTCTAGCTTGCAACATGGCACTTTTCATAACACGTTCCTACATCTCTCCACCTTGTGGTGTTATGCTATTTGTTCCATCTATGGAGGTCCCTGATTTTCAACTAAACATTGGTTCAGGAACTTCTTTTTGTGGGTGGGTGTTCATACAGACTCCCATCCTTTTATCCCTGAGGAGAATTGGGACGTTTTGCTTTTGTTTTGTTTTCTTTCATATTTATATGGTGTCAACTAAAAAATCTGTGCTTAGTAAGAAGAGACTTTATTCAACAGGATTATTGCAAAGGAAGGGGAAGGGGATATTGCCATAGGGATTACTTTATTATTATTATTATTATTATTATGTTATGTTAATCACCATACATTACATCATTCGTTTTTGATGTAGTGTTCCATGATTCATTGTTTGCGTGTAACACCCAGTGCTCCATTCAATACGTGCCCTCTTTAATGGGATTACTTTTGAGCACAACATCCGCAAGTGACTCAAGGCTGAGGCAACAAGGAGTTTCCTTTATAAGGAGGAGTAAACAGTGCTAGAAAGAACCTGGTGTGGGGACACAGGATGAAGGGGAGTGGTTTGATTGGACAGTAGATCAGAGAATATTATACCCTCGGGCCAGCCTGTTTTCAGGAGGGGACTGTAGAGGCTGGGCTGCTGGCTCAGGCTGAGGGTGGGTCAAAGTTCAGTGACCTGGGTGAAGGAGAGAAGCTTAACCAAAGTGATCAAAAAGCATGTTGTTCAGATTGATCAGTGGAGACAAATGGTTCAGCCAATCATTGATGAGGCGAAGGATGGGAATCTGGAGGGTCTGTGTCTAGCCTTTAGGTAAACAAGGGGGGCATCCATGACTCTTGTCTAAGTCCAATGGAGAAGGGTGGTTCTTTGCAGTAAGTACCCTTTGTTTCCTGAACACAAAACGATGGAAGAGTTTAGGTGAAGTTCATTGTCATTGTCAATGGTCAGACCCAAGGCCAGGCTCCCAGAGGACTGAACACATCAGTGATGCTTTGCTGGCCCAGAAGCAGAGAGAAGCATCTGTGTTGGCAGAAGGAGCGGGCAGGGTTGTCCCATCTGAGACATCACTTGGCTTTACCAGTGCCCTCTTCTGCCCCCTCCCCAGTTCCATCCCATTTGGGAGCAGGCGTTGAGCCCCCTGGGAGCTGGAGAACACTGAAAATGTGGAGGATTCTTTTAGTTCTGCAGCCTACTTTCTATGCCCTTATTAGTTTAGAACACAATGATCTCATTTGAGAATTTCAACTGTCTCCCCTTAGTCACTGCTTTAGAAATGACACTTTACCTGGCTATAAAAAAGACCATATGTTCATCATTGAAAGTATGGAGAATGTGTAAACATTTTTTTAAGTCACTCAACATTCTGCAAACTGGAAGGTAACCACAGTTAATGTTTAGCTGTATTTCCTTCTAGAACTTTTAAAAATGCATAAATCTGTGCAGGTGCCTTTTTGCACTGTATTTCCTTTCCCAGTTATCAGTGTCTAGAGGATGCTATATTGTTGCTGCTGTACCTGATGTATGTGTGATTTCTAATAGTCACCTGTCAATGTCCCCCAGCCGAAGACCTCCAGGAATATGCCTGTAGTTGAACAAATTGGGCTTATTGCCATTGAAATGAGGGAAAACACACAGCAAGGGGATCCCTGGGTGTCTCAGCAAGTGGGTGTTATAAAGGATGGCCAGGATTGGAGGATGGCTCCAGGAAGCAGGGTTTTGCTCTAGGTTACATGCCCTCAGGAAAGGTAGTTCTGTGATCGGGTCCCTGACGCCTTCCTTTCTAGAAGGTGGTAGAAATGAAGTGAGGTAAAGAAGCAGAATCATGGCTCTTATCCTGCACAGGGGCTGTCTGGTCATTTTTGTGTTTTGGACAATCTGGATTCAGACATGATTATGGAGAGATACAGGTTTTGTCTTGATCCTTCAGGGTCTGATGTCAGTGTTCTGCTCACATGTTGTTTTTTTTTTTTTGAAGATTTTATTTATTTATTTGACAGAGAGAGACACAGCAAGAGAGGGAACACAAGCAGGGGGAGTGGGAGAGGGAGAAGCAGGTTCCCCGCGGAGCAGGGAGCCCGATGCGGGGCTCGATCCCAGGACCCTGGGATCATGACCTGAGCCGAAGGCAGATGCTTAACGACTGAGCCACCCAGGCGCCCCTGCTCACATGTTTTTGTTCAATAGGAGAACACCGCAGCCTTGGCTGTGATGCTCGTCCTTAGCTGCCAGGACTCTGTTTACCTTTCTCGTGCATTACTGAGTGTATTAGTCAGGGTTCTCCAGAGAAACAGAACCAATAGGATACATAAAGAATATAGAAGAGATTTATTACCGGACTAGGCTCATGCAGCTGGGGAGGCCTTGAAGTCCCTGATCTGCTGTCAGCTGGAAAACCAGGAAAGCCAGTGGTGTAATGTCAAAGGCCTAAGAAACAGGGGGCCTTTGGTGTAAGACTTAGGGGCCACAGGCTTGAGAACCAGGAACTCTGATGTCCAAGAGAAGGAGAAGCTGTACATCCCCATGCAAGAATAGAGAAAGAATTTGCCCTTTCTCCATCTTTTTGTTCCATCTGGACCCCCAAGCCTAGATCATGCCCACCCACATTGATGAGGGCAGATCTCTTAGTCTACTGAATTAAAAACTAATCTCTTCCAGGGGCGCCTGGGTGGCTCAGTCGGTTAAGTGTCTGACTCTTGATTCGGGCTCAGGTCATGATCTCAGGGTCCTGAGGTCAGGCTCCATGCCCAGCTTCAGATTCTCTCTCTCCTTCTGCCCCTCCTCCCGCACCGCCCCACCTCTCAAAACAAACAAACAAACAAAAAGAACAACTAATCTCTTCCAGAAACACCCACACAGACACACCCCAAAATCTTGTTTTACCAGCTAAGGGATCTAGGCATCCCTTAGCTGGGTCAAATTGACAAAATTAACCATCACATTGAACTCTCTTATTAGTTTGTAATTGATTCTCTTGGAATTTTCCAGGTAAACATCCACACTGTCCTTAAAAATTATAATAAAACTCTCTCTTCTTTCCTTTATTTGTACCTCTTACTCTTTTATTATTATACATTGAAACTTCTAGAACAATATTACATTATAATGATAACAAGCTTGGTCTTGTCTTATTCTTCAAGTTAATTGAAAAGCCTGGATTATTTTATCATTAAATATGACTTGGGCTGTTTGCATGAGGTTTGAGATGTTGTTGATATCTAAGAAGGTTATTCTTCAGCATAGTAAATAAAATTCCATCTTGCCTCAGCTTATTCAAGAATGACTTTAATTTTATCAAACACTTGTTTGGCATCTATGAAGACAATTATGTTTTTCTCCTTTTCTCTAGTGATGTGTTAAATTATATTAATGGATTTCTTATTATTAAAATATTCTTGCACTTCCAGAATGTCAACATTGGATTAGTTCTGAATGAGTGTCTAGATTTGAAGTACCAGAGGTTTATTCATAATGTTTGCATCTATTCATATACAAGATTGATTACTAACTTTTATGGTGTCATCTTGGCTGTGTTTTGGCATCAAAGTTATTATAGTTTCACATGATAAATTGGGATACTCACAGCCTTTTTACATGCCTGGAAACAAGTTATACCAGATAAAAATTATCTACTCCTTTAGAGCAATACCGGCCCATAAAACTTTTTGCAGTGATGAAAATGTTCTATATCAACGTTGTCCAATATGGCAGTTGCCGTTGAGCACTTGAAAAGTAGCAAGTGCCACTGAGAAACTGAATGTTAAATTTTATTTAGTTTGAATTCATTGAAGTGTAAATGACTACATGTGCCTTGTCACTTCTTGTATTAACCATAAAACTTTAGAGTTTGAACAAAAATAGCCTACAAAACCGTATGTGTCCAATACCTCTATTTATTTATTTATTTAGGGAAGGGGAGGCAGAGGGAGAGGGAGAGAGAGAATTGTAAGCAGCCTCCACGTCCAGCACGAGCCCGATGCAGGGCTCAATCTCACAAAACTGAGATCATGACCTGAGCCAAAATCAAGAGTCAGACTCTTAACCAACTGAGCCACCCAGGTGCCCCAACCTTTCTTAATATATTGCTCAGGCAGCTGTTTGCATTGGTCCCATGGTTATTATCCTGGCTTTCCTATTCTGTGAAACAATTCTGGCAATTGATAATTACTAATTGTCTTAGAAAAAAATCCCATCTGAATTGTCGAATTCGTCAGCTCAGAGTTGAATATCATTTCCCTTACAGTGGTTTTAATCTCGTCTGCATCTTCTGTAATACATCCTTTCTTGTTATTAACGATATATATTTGTGTTTTCTCAATTAATCTTGTTGGAGTTTTCTTCTCTCGTGGGATCTCAAACTCAGATGCCTGAGTGGCCAGACGAATAAGCATTTGAGTGTGAGACCCTTAAAAAGTGCCCCTTCTCCTACTGATGGCTTATTCCTACCCTGTCCCCTGCAACCTACCCCAATCCCCTTCTTAGGAACCTCATGTTATCACACATCCCCTTCTCCATCCCCAAACTGTCTTCTTTTCTATTGAATTCTTCCACTAACATTTAAACGTATTCTGATCGCTTGGATTTTCTCTCTTTCCAGGTATCACCTAATCTCCCTTCTATCTCCCTCATCCACTTAGTGGCTGTATTAGTTATCTATTGCTCCATAATAAATTACCCCCAAATTTAGCAGCTACAACAACAAACATTTATTATCTCTCCAGGAATCCAGAAAGAGCTTAGCTGGATGGGTCCCTGGCTTAGGGTTTCTCATGAGGTTGCAGTCCACATGTTGGCTGGGGCTGTTGTCAATGAGGGTTTGCTGGGGAAGGACAATCCTCATATGGCTATTGGTACAAGGGCTTCAGTTCCTCCCCTCATGGACCTCTCCATAGGGCTGCTTATGACATGGCAGCTTGATTCCTCCAGAGAGAATGATCCAAGAGAGAGAAAACAACCAAAACAAAGCCATAGCATCTTTATAAGGTAACCTCAGAAGTGATAATCATTCTACCATATTCCATTGGGTACACAGATCTACCCTGATACAATGTGAATACCAGCAGGCAGGGATCTTTATGGCCATCTTAGAGGGTGGACACATTTTTTCTAATTACTTTCTCTTGATGCTAGGTTTTTTTCCACAGATCAAGGAAGTTTTCTTCTATTTTATGTTCTGATATCTCAGCATTGCCTCCAACCTTCTTCATGATCACCAAATATCTGATTTGGGACTTCTTTCCTCCCTCTTCAATATCTACTACTTTTTCTGTCATCCTTTTCATCCTACACCTTTTCCTCTACATTCTGGGAAACTTTCTCAGTTCTCTCTCCACATCACTGATTTCATTTTATGCAGGTTTAGTAAAGTAGTAAAGATTCTGCTTTACTGATTTTTTGAAGATTTAAATTCTGTAACTAAACACTTTCTTATTGTTTAACCCCCATTTATGACTGCTCATCACCCACCTATCTCATCATCTTGGCTGTGTTATCTCCCACCATTCATCTTTTACTTCAAGTCCATACATCAGTTGTATTGAGAACACATGACAGGTGCTTTCTAGAACTTGCTCCTCCTTCTTGAATTATATATTTTTCCAAAGAACTCTCCCCTCTGTATCCCAAGTCTCCATCTTCTAGCTATAAAATATTTCTTAGCTGCCATATGAGTTTTTTGGGAGTTTGTTTGGTTTTGTTTTACTAAATTTTGAATGAATAAAAGGTAGTCTAATTCTGGTGTTTGGACTGTAGATAAGGAAAATATTTTTCCTCACTATGAGCTCTTTAATATCTCTCTCAGTGCTTCAGCTGGAGAGCCAGTTGATATAAATTTGTGTTTCCTCTCTTATAATCCAGCCACCTGGTAAGAGAGAGAAGGAAAGTAGACCCATGTTCTCCTACCAAGGGAATTTTATCTGTGCTCTTCTCTGTGGGGTAAAACTGCTATCCCATGAGGCCAACATTTTGTTTCTAATTTGCAATGTATGTAGCTGTGTGGTAAATAATTTGGTCTTGCACAAAATGAGGTCTGGCTTTTCCTCAGCTTCTGGGAGGTAATCTGTACCATATTTGATACAAGTGCCTTTCTTTAGGGCAGGGACTGGCTGCACTGGATCTTAAAACGGGATTTGGCATATTCAACAGTCTTAAGATAGGGGCTGGCCACGACAGAAAGATCAACTGCATGATTTAGGGTGAGTGCTTTAGGGCACATGGTATCAGTTCACCTGGAGACTGAGTTCAACCACATGGGCAATCAATCCATTAATCCTGCCTATGTAATGAAATCCCAATAAAAACTCTGGACACTGAAGCTCTGGTAAGCTTCTCTGATTAGCAGTGCTCTGTGAGTATGGTCACACATCACTGAGTAGGTAACTTGACTCCATAGGAAGAGGACAACAGGAGCTTCCCATTTGGAACCCTTTCAGATCTTCCCTGTATGCTTCTTCCCTTCACTGATTTTAATCTGTGTCCTTTCCCTGTAATAAGCCATAATCATGAGTATAACAGCTTTGGGTGAGTTCTATGAGTCTTTCTAATAAATTACCAAAACTGGGGGTGGTCTGGAGGAACTCTCAAATGTACAGTTGGTGTCAGAAATGAGAGTGGTCTTGTGTGGAGACTGTGTCTTCAAACTTTGTTGTTTGGTTAACTCCAAGTAGTGGACTATGCCAGGTTCCAGCTAGGGCTGTACCCTACTCTTTCGTGAGGTCACTGCTTTATGTTGGCTGAAGTCAACTCTATGAATGCTGAGCAAAAGACAGCCCAGGTGTTGAAAGACTCTGATTTGTCCCTGACACCCTTGCTTCTAAGCTTTATCACTTGAGTTAGAAGGTTCCATTTGGGTCTCATCCATTTACCAGAAGTGGGATCAAAGAGCCTACTCTTGGTCTCTCCAGTGTTGCCCTATATGTACTACATGGAGCACATATTCCTTGAATTCTCTGGCATGAGATTCTATCCTCTTATTGCTGAGATTATCTATACATACTGCCAACTTTTCATACTTAAATGGTCATTTTGTTTATTTTTTAAGATTTTATTTATTTATTTGAGAGAGAGAGAGTACGAGTGGGGTGAGGGGCAAAGGGAGAAGTAGACTCCCCACTGAGCAGGGAGCTTGATGCGGGGCTTGATCCCAAGGCTCTGGGATCATGACCCAAGCTGAAGGCATATGCTCAACCAACTGAGCCACCCAGGTGCCCCTATATGATCATTTTAGACACACAACGGATTGTAGGGTGGTGAGGAAGGAGTCACATGGTGAAGGGAATTATACTGCAGTCTTAATAGGAATCAGTGGAATACATATAAAAAAGATTTAACCTAACTTAAAATGTAATATCTGTTGGGAGACGGAAGCCATTGGAAAGCCACACATTTATTTTTAGTCTTTTCCCCATCTATCTGTCCTCCCCATACCTGCCCTCCCCCTTCACTGAAAAATGAAGTAGGCCACATCCAATCCTCTCTCTTGCCTTTGTAAGGTTCTAGCTCTAAGTGTGAGCTCACCATAGAGACCAGAGTTACCAACAATAGAAAATACCGTGTCCATGACAACCAGAAAACCCAAAGCAGTGGCTGATTTTAACCATCTGGTTCTACCCTTGTTCTTTAAATTCCTCTTTTCCTCAAGGGCTTTCCTAACTGCTTTATGATAAAAGGCAGACACACTCTACACAGACAGGCTGACAAGAGAATAGCCATGCTGTCTGCTGGAAGAGGTGAGACAAGTATATGAGTATGATGGATCCCATGGGAACAGTTAGAGAGGAGAGAATTTCCTATTAAAGGATCAGGAAGGCTTCTTGGAGTCCTCCTTTGAACTCAGCCTTCAGGATGGAGAGAGTTTTGTTGGGGGAGGTCACTCAGGTAGGCATTCCAGGGAGATTATCACCAGCAAGCAAAGGTACAGAGGAGGGAGAGTGACAATAGACTCATTGGATTTGTTTAAGGGCGTGGAGGAGATAAGACCAAAAAGTATCTGGGCACCTGGGTGGCTCAGTTGGTTAAGCGACTGCCTTCGGCTCAGGTCACGATCTTGGAGTCCCGGGATCGAGTCCTGCATTGGGCTCCCTGCTCAGCGGGGAGTCTGCTTCTCCCTCTCCCGCCCCCCCTCTTGTGCACGCTCTCTCTCTCATTCTCTCTCTCAAATAAATAAATAAAATTAAAAAAAGAAAAAGACCAAAAAGTGTCTTAGCATCCCATTGTGGAGGTTTTGAACAGTCACCTGAAGAGTCTAGACTCGTTTCAGAATCAGCTGAAGAACCTTATCTCCTTGAGTTACATGCCTGCTTTCCCTGGATAGCACAAATGGCCTTTTTTGTGCCACGACATCTAACACAGTGCCTTGCCTAGTAATGGTCCTCAAATAGTTGTTGACTCCTATTGAAAGTATTAAATAAATCATGAGAAGGCCTTAATAGATCTTGAGCAGAAAAATAACTGCATAAGGGAAAGCAGAACCTACAACAGGTTCTATTGCCTTTTCATCATCCCTCACTCCTCTACTTACCAAGCTTAGATTTTGTGATTCACCATTATAATCACTCCCTTGCATATACCATCAACCCTCTGCCCCCCTCCCACTTGGCAAACCCCCAGCCCTGGTTTAATCCAACTCTCACCTGCTGATTAACATTTCAATGCTTACATGAGAGAAGGAAGAAGACAGAGTTGGTGGCTGAACAACCTGGGGTTGGGGCCTGGGTACTAACTCACTCATCACACACTGGGGTTCAGCTTGAGAAGCATACACACAAAGTTGTCCAGTCTTATAGTGAACAATTAATCGTCTATTCAAGAAACTTTAAGAGAAAAAGAATACCAAGCTCCATCATGTAAAGAGCTTGGACGTCATCATACCCATCTGTACAAGAAAATGCTGGACAAATAGAAGATAACTGACTCTTCTTGGAACCACCTGAAAACTGAGGTCACAAGGCAAACCACTATGCTGAACTCTAGAGGACAGATGCATCCAGAACTATAGCTCTTGAGATTCACTTACCTGGAATAGAAGCCACTAGAATCAATAAGCTGGAAGGAGCACTTAAATCATTATTTTAATAAGTGCAGGAATCTGAGTGCAGATTTATATGAGAGTAAAACATTGATGGGCACCTGCAGTCATGGGGGGACACTATGCTTACGTGGGCTGTCACTCCAGGAACCCCACCAGCTTCCCACTGAAATAATTGGAGAAAGATCCCCTCCTAGTCTGGATGGAAGAAGAGAAGAGTCAGCATCTTCAACCTCCCCGCCAGGCCCCAAGATTCTTATCCCTAACAAGATCCTAGTCCCAGGGGGAAAGAACACTTTACCTATGAAAGAACAAAAATGACAGCAGACTTCTCGTCAGAAACCATAGGAGGAAAAAGAATGAGGAGTGAAACCTTTAAGGTGTTGAAAGAAATTGCCAATCTAGAATTTTGTACCCAGAGAAATTACTTGCAAAAGTGAAGGAGAAGTATCTCCTCAGACAAACAAAAACTGGGCAATTCATTGCAACAAGAAATGTGAAAGAAGTTCTTGAGGCAGAAATAATTTAGGTCAGAAACTTGAACCTATGCCAAAAAATAAATAAATAAATAAAAACAAAAAGCATCAGAGAAGGAATAAAACTAAGATAAAATATTTTATGTTTTTATTTTTAATTGCTCTAAAAGACAACTGTTTAAAGCAATAACAGTAACAATGTATTGTGTGCTTATACAAAGAAGTGAAACGGATGACATTGGTGGCATGAATGAGAGAATGGAATTGGGAATTACTGTGTTATGAGGAGCCTGAAATACACGGGGCACTGGAGGGAGAAGCAGAGGTGTTTGTACTCTGGGGAAACAACCCTTTCGGTTTTATTAGTATCTCAGTAACATGGCTGGTCCCGGCAGATGTGTCCTCTGAATCACTTTTCCACACGTCCTCCTTCCCCAGGAGGCAGATACCCCTGCTCCCCTGGAGAAAGATGGGCCCCCCAGAAAGCTCCTGGGTCCTTGCAAAAGGACACTCGTGTTGGCCTGTCCCCCCATGCTACACTGACAGGTCAGACTCATGATTTGAGCTCACACAGCAGTCCCCTAAACATAACATATTACTGGAATTCTTTTTTTTTTTTAAGATTTTATTTATTATTTATTTTTGAGAGAGAGAGAGCGAGCATGAGCAGGGAGTAGGGGCAGAGGGAGAAGCAGACTTCCCACTGAACAGGGAGCCCAATGTGGTACTCCATCCCAGGACCCCGAGATTATGACCTGAGCCACCCAGGTGCCCTGGAATTCTTGAATACCATTAAAGGCCCCTCACTTATGTTAAATCCTACAGTTGGATTCAGTTCCAGGTCAATTTCTCATTCCCCTTCTAACCAGCTGTGAAGCTGTCATCATCCTATTTTCAGGACGGGATCGCTCTCCTTTAGGTATTCACATGGAGGATAAACGTGCAAAGCTCCCCTAGAATAAAGAGAAAAACAACAAAGATGAAAAAGAGAGAAAAGATGACAGATATAAAAATACAGAGACCTGAGATCAAAACCCGAGACTAGAGTGTGTTCCCCAGTGAGAAGTGAGACCAGTTAGACTGGACCCAATGATGAGAGGCAGAGCTGAGGGAAACTGTCCCAAGATGGAACAAAATAAATCTGAATGTTCAGGTTGAAAGAACCCTATATCACAGGAACTACAAACCTAGGACACCCTAGCAGAATTTTATTTACCTTTTAAAAAAGAAAACTAACTTTTCATTATGGAAAGAATAAAGAATATGCGAATTTATTCTTGGAAAATGTAGATTAGCAAAAGGAAGAGAGTAAAAATCATCTGTTGTACCACTACCCAGAGAAAAACTGTTCACATTTTGGTGCATTTCTTTACAGTTCTAATTAATGTGCATATCCTTTTTTACTTAATTATGATTTATATGGTATACACAGGTTTATATTTTCTATCTTTTTAAAACACCTGTTAAAAAGTAATAAATTAATACATATTAATGACAGAAAGATTGAAAATTGGAGGGAAAATATAAAGAAGGAAAAAGTGACCCAGACTCTACACAGATTTAACCACCATTAATTTTGGGATGTTTGTCCTCACAGCCTTTTTATCTACTCCTTTTTACATAGTGGTATTTACACTGTACCATCTAATCTAATTCTTAAACACAGTTAACATAGAGCCTTTCAGAGATTCCAGATGGTAAATGAGACAGAGGCTTACAGATGGAACAAAAGGTTTGCCACAAGATGATTTAGTCATCTTTCTTAATCAAAAAACCCCCCAAATACTCAGATCCTTCAGGGTGAGTTTGAAAGAGGCAAAAGCCCATTGGGAAAAATGTAGTGACTCATATTCATTCATGAGGTTTAAATAGTTTGGCTATTACAAGCGACTCTGGATTGTAACAGCACACACTACTGTTTTGAGTTCCATGGAATAGCAGAGCTTGGGTAACAGACACATTTTCTAGTTCTGGGAAAGTCACGAAAGTAGAAAAAGAGGAATATGGAAGGGCACCAGGCTTTATGACTGCAACAGACCCCACATCATCCAACAAGAATTCAGACTGGGGTCTGGGCTGAAGAAGTTCTTGCGTCCTGCAGCATTCTTGGCTGGGGGCAGGGTGAGGGGCAGAGTGGAGATGTGCTCAAGGGCAAAGTCACAGCCTTAAATACTTCCACCGTGAAATGAGAGCAATGGGAAAATTACCCAGGCTCTCAGCACAACAACATAAAGCCAATTGAAATGAGAGGTGAATAAGTATAAAAATACTAACTCACTGATATAATGAAAAATCTGTGAACTGATGGATCCACCCAAGAGCTGGTTTCCGGCTCTGAATCAATTCACCAGAGACCAGTTCCCTGAGACTCAAGTCCTGCCTCTGCATTTGAGCCAAGGGCCATGTCTCCCACTTCTGGGAGAATGTAGAAGCAACGCAAGGATCTTCCCACGTGCTGCCACCCCCTATGTGCCACCCCGATTTCACCTGGGCTTATGTTCCATCTCCTCTGCTATTACTCGGGATCAACTGTCCACAATCCTATCAAAGACCAGCCTCCACACCTGTATGCTCCAGTCTATCTGCTCTGTTACTCCAGGACATCCCTCTGGCTCCTGCATCATCATTATTTCCAACAGTGAACACACATGCTAATGAAGAAATCCTCCGTAGACCCCACATCTGTCCCCTTCCCCAGCCACTGCCCCCTTCTCTGCTATGCTTTACAAGGAAACTCCTCGGAAGACATCCAGCCTGCTGTCTCCAGCTCATCCCCTCCTTCCTCTCATGAACGTGCTGCCCCAGTTGGGTCCTACCTCTCCTCCCAAACAGCTGTTATCAGGGCTTATCCAGGTCTCCCCTGATCAAGGCCATGTTTCAGAGACAACAGCCATTTCTCAGACCTCATTCGCTCCACTTCTCAGTGGCATTTGGCACAGTTGACGCCTCCCTGTTTCCTGAAACACTTTCTTCCCTTGGCTTTGGGAGATCGCCCTTTGGTTTTTCCTCCTCCTCATCTCCTTGACCCAAATCTTCTCTAAGACTCAATCCCCAGACACTCACTCCCTTGGTGGAGTCATCCAGTCACCTATCAATAAATACCATCTATCTACATGCTGACGACTTCTGTGTTTAAATACCCAGACTGGATCTCTCCTCTGAACTCCATATGTGGACCTCCCCCTGCCCACAAGAAACCTCTGTTTGGTTGTCTAATGGGCATTTATTATTTTTTTTAAGATTATCTGAGGGAGGGAGAGAAGAGGGGCAGAGGGAGAGGGAGAGAGAGAATCTCAAGTAGACTCCCCACTGAGCATAGAGTCCAATGCAGGACTCAATCTCACAACCCTGAGATCATGACCTGAGTAAATATCACAAGTCTGATACTTAACCGACTGAGCCACCCAAGTGTCCCCTCTAATAGGCATTTCAAGTGTAACAGATCCAAACCTGAACTCCCAAATCATCACCCCTACCCCCACCTCCCCAAGCCTGCTTCTCCCTCAGCGTCTCCATCTTAGAAAATTGCAGCAATATTCTTCCACAAGTGTCAGGGCGAAACCTTTGTGGTCACCCTTGACTCACTTTTTTCTTTAACATTAAATCTACTGCCTCTGTGATTCCTGTTGGTTCTACTTTAAAGTTATACCCAGGATCCTACAACTTCTATTTTCGTCTACTAACTCCACCTCAGTTCTGGCTGCCATCTTTTCTCACCTTGCCCCTCCAGCCTGTTCACCACACAGCAGTCATAAAACACCAATCATATCATGTGGCTCCTCTGCTCAAAATCCTCTTAATAGTTTCCTGTCTCCTTCAGAGTGAAAGCCAAAATCCTTATAATAGCTCTGCATGCTCTGGCTCCTGTACCCCTTCCCAACCCTCTCCTCGACCCCTTATCTTTGACTCTCCACCTTGACTCATTGGCCTCTGTGTTATTCTTCAAACATATAAGGCAGGCTGCTACCTCAGAGCCTTTGTACCTGCTGTTCTCTCTGCTGGAATATGCTTCCCTCATGTCCCTCAAATTAATTTCTCCAGTGAATCCCTCCCTATCAACACCTAGAAAATAACAACCCTTACCCTACCTCAATGGCTCCTTTCCCCACCTCCCCCATTTCCTAACACTCCCTGTGGCTCTTGCACTTCAGCCATATAGGCATCCTGCTTCTCCTCCGGCCTAGAACCTTCCTTCTCAGGGCGCTTGCTCTTCCCTGGGCCTGGTACACTCTTCCCCTAGATAACCACATAGTCCCCCCTCACATTCTTCAGGTCTTCACTCAAATGTCAGCCTACAGAGAAAATTCCCCCGTGTTTTAATTCTAGAATACAATCCCCAAAGGATAGGAACTTTATCTGTTTTGTTCACTGCTGTATCCTTAGAACCAAGAATAGTGATCAATAAATATTATTAAATTCATATGATCTAATGAATACAGAAAAAAAAGAATATATTTCTACTCACCAAATATATTTTAAAAGAATATGTCTCTTAGAACAAGATTTTAATAAATAGATATTTAGTCGGCTTAGGCTGCTATCACAAAACACCATAGATTGGGTGGCTTAAACAACAGAAATTTATTTTCTCACAGTTATGGAGGCTGGAAGTCAGAGATTAGGGTACCAACATGGCTGGGTTTTGATGAGAGCTCTCTTTGTGGGTTGCAGATGGCTCCTTTCTTGCTGTATGGTCACATGGCCTTTTCTTGATGGCCACTCTCAGAGAGAAAGAGATCTTCTCTCCTTTTCTTCTTATAAGGGCACTAAGCCCACCATGAAGTCCCACCTTCAAGACCACATCTAAACTACCTCCCAAAGGCCCTGTCTCTAACTACCATCACATTGGAGGTTAAGACTTCAACATACATGAATTTGGGGGACACGAACATTCCATCCATAGCAGATATGTTTTTTTCCCATTTTATGTATTTATTTTTTTAATTTAAATTCAATCAATTAACATATAATGTATTATTAGTTTCAGAGTTCAGTGATTTATCAGTCTCATATAATACACAGTGCTCATTACATCACATGCCCTCCTCAATGTCCATCACCCAGTTACCCCATCCCCCACCCCCTTCTCTCCAGCAACCTTCAGTTTGTTTCCTATAAAAGTCTCTTATGGTTTGTCTCACTGTCTGATTTTATCTTGTTTTATTTTTCCCTCCCTTTCCCTATGATTTGTTTCTTAAATTCCACATATGAGTGAGATCATATGATAATTGTCTTTCTCTGATTGACTTATTTCACTTAACACAATACCCCCTAGTTCCATTGACGTCGTTGCAAATGGCAAGATTTCACTTTTTGTTGGCTGAGTAGTATTCCATTGTACATATATGCCACATCTTCTTTATCCATTCATTTATCCATGGACATCTGGGCTCTTTCCACAGTTTAGCTATTGTGGACCTTGCTGCTCTGAATGTTGGGGTTCAGGTGATCCTTTGGATCACTACATTTGTATCTTTGGGGTAAATACCTAGTAGTGCAATTGCTGGGTCATAGGGTAGCTCTATTTTCAACTTTTTGAGGAACCTCTATACTGTTTTCCAGAGTGGTTGCACCAGCTTGTGTTCCCACCAACAGTGTAAGAGGATTCCCCTTTCTCTGCATCCTTGCCAACACTTGTCATTTCTTGACTTGTAATTTTAACCATTCTGATTGGGGTGAGTGGTATCTCATTGTGATTTTGGTTTGTATTTCCCTGATGCTGAGTGATGTTGAGCATGTTTTCATGTATCTGTTAGCCATTTGTATGTCTCCTTTGGAGAAATGTCTGTTCACATCTTCTGCCCATTTCTTGGTTGGATTATTTGGTTTTTGGGTGTTGAGTTTAATAAATTCTTTATAGATTTTGGATACTAGCTCTTTATCTGATAAGGCATTTGCAAATATCTTCTCCCATTCGGTCAGTTGTCTTTTGGTTTTGTCGACTGTTTCCTTTGCTGTGCAAAAGCTTTTTATCTTGATGAAGTCCCAATAGCTCATTTTTGCTTTTGTTTCCCCTGCCTTTGGAGACGTGTCTAGCAAGAAGTTGCTGGCAGCCAAGGTCAAAGAGCTTGCTGCCTGTGTTCTCCCATAGGATTTTGATGTATTCCTGTCTCACATTTTGGTCTTTCATCCATTTTGAGTCTATTTTTGCAGATATGTTTTAAAAAGACTGAGTTTATCATTTGATGAAATGATCCTTCAGTAAATGAATTGGCTTTTAGCAAATTGGCTGCTTCCTATTCTTGGGGGTGGGAAACACAAAGGCAAATCCTAGGCTCTCCTACTCAAGTAAAATCATGAAAAGAAACAAATATATGAAATCAGAAATTTTAAAAAGAGTTATAATGATGGCAATTGAAAAATAGAAAAGAGAGAGAGAAAGAACTTCCAAAAAGACAGTGGTCAGAATGTACACCTACTTCCCTTCTCTGAAACCCAAGAAAATGCACAAAGAGAATAACGAGTGGAGAAGAAAACTCCATCTAAGGAGAAACTGAAGCATAGTCATAACCCCACCCCAGAGGTCACGTAGAATATGTGTTTGCAGAGTGAAGACCTGTGGGCCCCTCTCTCTAGTCTGCCCAGTGTGTGAGCACATTCCAAAGGGGGAGAAAAGGCAGACAGTATATTCATCTGAAAGATGACCACTAAAGGTTCCTAAGGCTTTTCATGGGAGGCAGTCACTGACATGGGAGCTCATTTAGAGTGATAGCTGATGGACAGGCAGCTTTCCTCCTTTCTTCTTCTTTTTTTCTAACAAACATGTTCTTGTATACACCAATGATAAGGAACCAGTGGGAACTGTGCTAGCCCCAGTGGCCTACTTCCTCCTTCTCCTTATCAGTGTTACTTTTGGTGTGACCTTCTGGGGGCTCTGGCCCCAAACTGACTAAGGTCCTGGGTTCAGAGAATTGAGGGAGCAAGATACGACCAAGAATCCCATACCCAGTTGAAGATTCTGTTTGCAAGTAAAAGCAGCAGAATAGCATCTTTAAATACAAAAGAATTAGAAATGCTATCACCCCAAAAACTTCCCTGAAAACTTTACTTAAAGACATAATAATGATGAACCAAATAACTCACCAAAGGAAAATGTCTGGCAGTTAAACATAAAAGTGTCTTAAAATCTCTCCTGTGTTTCTCCTCTGGAAACAATTTAACTGTTACAATTCCACAGAATGCCAAAATAAGTAATCGGTAATAATAGTTCAGTACCAAAGTCCAATAATATGACAGCAAGAAAAGTAAGATTGGGGCACCTGGGTGGCTCAGTCGGTTGAGCGTCTGACTCTTGATTTTGGCTCAGGTCATGATCTCAGGGTTCTGGGATTAAGCCCTGCATCAGGCTCCATGCTCAGCAGGGAGTCTGCTTGAGGATTCTCTCTCTTCCTTTCCTTCTGCCCCTCCCCCCACTCACATTGTCTCTCTCTATAAGTAAATAAATCTTTTTTAAAATAAAAATAAGGTAGAGGGGTAAAGGGGAATGTGGATAAGTTTGCTCCTGTCATTATTTGTCACAGAGGGCATCAACATACATTCTTTTATTTCTAATGTAAGGGCAGGAAAAATGTCCTTCTTTCCTTCTAGGTTCTTTGACTGGTCTAATAATTAAATTGACATAGAACAGATTAATGGGAGAAAGACAAATCTAATTTCGTGTGTATAAGAGTTCCAACAAAAACATGAGACTCAAAGGTAGTCAGGCAGTGGAGGCTTAGGAATGGGACAGGGGCCGGGGGTTCAAAGGGGAGGAGGGCAGTTCATAGGAAGATGGGAAAAGCAAATGTTGTTAAGTCTTTCAGATAAAAAAGTTATCTCTAGTCATAGTTCTCTTTTAGGTACAGGGCCCCTATCTCAATTCTTGTAAACTGTTAAGGAAGAGGTAATAAGCTTTTCCTGAGTCTGCTGAGTCTTGATTGCCTTCAGCTCAAAATAATCCACATGCCCCAGGGGCACATAATGGGATGGCATATTCTGCTCTCCTTCACTAAGCTTGATAAACTAAAAGAGATTTAAGATATTTTAAAACAAAGATTTTAAAAATATATAAACAACCATTAGTGGAGGTAAAACCAGACTTACATTTTTCAAAATAATGAGGAAGGAGAGGACAAAAGGTAAAACAAAGAAAGTACAGACCACAGAGCAAAGTGTAGGAAAAACAAACAAACAAACATACAAACAAACAAAGCAGTGTGCTGTTTTCCCAAGAACTACCTGTTTTCACCCACACCCATTTCAAAGCTAGACTCAGTACTTCGTTGACTCATCAAGAAGCAAATGCTCTCTGCAGAGCTTTGGCAAGTAATAGATCATAGTGGAGATTTTGGGGGAAGACGGAAGGGAGTTTGCATCACACCCCGCACAGCAAAGAACCTAATGCAATTTATGTTGAGTAAGACATTTCTTTTCACGTTCAAAATCCCTCTTGGGCTCCCAACTCCCAGATTTTAGGCTTTCTCGACACTGCTTAGTGAAAAAGGAATGAAATATTAACATAGCTACATGGATAAATCTCAAAGACAGTATGGTAAGTGAAAGAAGTCAAAAACAAAAAAGTAGCTGCTGTGTGATTCCAACCCCATGAAAGTCTAGGAAAGTGATAAATCAATGGTCACCCAAGGTTCAGAAGAGGAAGAGAATCAGTGCAAAGTGCCTAGGGAAATTTCTTAGGGTTATGGTCTCTTCTATATCTTGGTGGTGGTGGTGTTTACAAGATTACATACAAAGTTCACTAAAACTACACAATTA
Source organism: Leptonychotes weddellii (assembly GCF_054177405.1). Taxonomy (NCBI): domain Eukaryota; kingdom Metazoa; phylum Chordata; class Mammalia; order Carnivora; family Phocidae; genus Leptonychotes; species Leptonychotes weddellii. The sequence continues at coordinate 27,469,821 of NC_138378.1, read as the reverse complement.
AAATCAGTGAATTGTAAAGTATGTGAGTAATAGCTCAGTAAAGAAAATAGAGGAAAACTTTATCATTTCACATTACATAGAAAATAAAATTGAGACATACGAAAATCTGCAGACCATACCTAAGGCTTCCATTTCTAACAGAAAGCATAAAAATAAATTAGGCATCCATGTAAGAGCCTACAAAAAAAAAAAAAAATCCAGAGAAAGTCACTAAAATGGTAAAAGTTAGAAATTAATTGGAAAAAAGAACCCTAAGTAAATCTAGTTAGTTCCCACACATACACACAATCTCCTAGTTAAGAATCGTTAATAAAATAAAATAAAAAAGAGGAAGCACAAATATACAAAATAAGAACTAAGATTGAAGAAGAACCAATGATTGAAAACAGACCAAGAACAAAGAAAGAAGTATGGGAAGTTGTCCAAGACTTATAAACAAAGAAATGCCAGCCCTGCTGGCTCCAGGAGTGAATTCATTCCTTTCTCTTGCTAATTAGTTTCTTGCAGCAAAACCCTTACCCTGAAACCTGCCAGTACAGAAAAAGAAATCTGCACCCCAGGCCCTCATAAGAATACTGAAACACACTTCCAACTGTTAAATGTTAGCAAATGAAATCCAGAGGTCATTCAAGCAATAGCATGCTATTTGTTCTCTATTTGGAAATCTATTTTAAGTCCTATGTTGATAAATAAAAGAACAAACAACAAAATAGTAATTGATGAAATCCAATATTCATTCCTGTTTTTTTTTAATGGTAAAAGATGGGTATTTTCCACAAAATGACCCATAGCACCATGTTTAATGATGCCACCCTAAAAGCTGCCCCAGTTAGATGTAGGAAAAGCAAGGATGGCCATTGTCACTTTATTCACCACAGTTCTAAAAGCCTGTTAGAGAGAACAAAATGAGAAACACAGTCCACAGAGAAGGAGCCCCTAGTTTCATAATTTGTGGATGCTAAGATTGTATTCTTGAAATTTGAAGGCATCAACTGAAACATTTTTTAGAGACAACTGGAGAACTTAGTAAGGTGACAGTTTATGAAATTGACATACAAAAACCAAAGGCTTGGGGCACCTGGGTGGCTCAGTCAGTTAAGCTTCTGCCCTAGCCTCAGGTCATGACATTAGGGTCCCGGGATCAGTCTGCATGGAGCTCCCTGCTCAGCAGGGAGTCTGCTTCTCCTTCTCCCGCTTTCCCCCCTCTCCCAGCTCATGCCCCCACCTCAAGTAAATAAATAAATACAATCTTTAAAAAAGAAAAACAGGGCGCCTGGGTGGCTCAGTTGGTTAAGCAACTGCCTTCGGCTCAGGTCATGATCCTGGAGTCCCGGGATCGAGTCCTGCATCGGGCTCCCTGCTCGGCGGGGAGCCTGCTTCTCCCTCTGACCCTCCCCCCTCTCATGTACTCTCTCTCATTCTCGCTCTCTCAAATGAATAAATAAATCTTTAAAAAAAAAAAAAGAAAAAGAAAAACAAAGGCTTTTCTATAATTAAACAGAAACCAGTTATAAATAAAATGGAAGAAAATATTGCATTCTCAATAGTTATAAAAACAAACATAATTTATAAGGACATATTCTTTTTTTTTAAAGTATAGTTGACATATAATGTTATATTAGTTTCAAGTGTACAGCATAGTGATTTGACACTTTTTTTTTTTAAAGATTTTATTTATTTATTTGAGACAGAGAGAATGAGACACAGAGAGCATGAGAGGGAGGAGGGTCAGAGGGAGAAGCAGACTCCCCGCCGAGCAGGGAGCCCGATGCAGGACTCGATCCCGGGACTCCAGGATCATGACCTGAGCCGAAGGCAGTCGCTTAACCAACTGAGCCACCCAGGCGCCCATGATTTGATACTTGTATACATTACATACACAATAACTCTTCACAATAAGTGTAGTTACCATAAACCTATGCTTCCATAGTCACTCTCTGACAAAGGAGGCAAGAATATACAACGAGGAAAAGACAGTCTTTCTAATAAATGGTGTTGGGAAAACTGGACAGCTACATGGAAAAGAATGAAACTGGGCCACTTTCTTATACCATACACAAAAATAAACTCAAAAGGGACTAAGGACCTAAATGTGAGGCCTGAAACCATAAAACTTCTAAAAGAAAACCTAGGCACTAATCTCTTGGACATGGGCCTTGGCAACGTTTTTTTTGGATCTGTCTCCTGAGGCAAGGGAAACAAAAGCAGAAATGAACTCTTGGGACTACATCAAACTAAAAAGCTTTTGCACAGTGAAAAGAAACCAGCAAAACAAAAAGGCAACCTATTGAATGAGAGAAGGTATTTGCAAATGATATATATATGGACATATTCTTGATTAGAGATGTACATGATCCATATAAAGTATCTATAAAAAATCAGAGAAGCATAAACGATTTGAATAAATAATAGCATCAATAATAATAATAGCCAACACTTTGTAATTACAGCGTAGGTCCTTACAAGGCTCTGTCGGTTGTTATCTCTGGTAATCCTCCCATTAACCTGATAAAGCAGGTATTGTTATTATCTCTGCTCATTGTGGGAAGATATAACATGGTGAAAAAGTTGATCCTTCCTAATACAAACTGTCTAAAATGCAATCCCAATTAAAATAGCAAGATAATGATTCTGAGTTCCACCGTGAAAACGTAGGCAAGTTACTTACTAGCTCTATGCCTGTTTCCTCACGTGCAAAATGGAAATAGTAGAAGTTCTTATAATAAAACATTAAATTAATTAACACATACAAAGTATTTATAACAGCACCTGGAACAGAGTAGGTGTGTAAGTGTCAGCTCTATTATTATTATTGCCTACAAGAATACATATGAGAAGAGCCAAGGAAGTCCTGGGGGAGAAATGGGAAGAAGGCCCATCTAGGTGGGTCAGCCCTCCTGATATTAAAATACACGGCAAAGCTACAATAATGATTATTTAGAAGAAAATGGCATGGAATTGGCAGACAGATAAATGGAATACAAAGTACAGAAATAAACTCAAGTACATATGAGACTTCAGTACATTATTTAAAGGTGGCACTTCCAAGCAACGAGGAAAATCTGTTCTATGAGAAAATCTGTAAGGATAATCTGTTAACCACTTGGAGAAAATAGAGTGATTCTTTTTTTTTAATATTTTATTTATTATTTATTTGAGAGAAAGAGAGAACACGAGTGGAGAAGAGGGGCAGAGGGAGAAGAAGCAGGCTCCCCGCTGAGCAGGGAGCCGGATGCGGGGCTTGATCCCAGGACCCGGGAATCATGACCTGAGCTGAAGGCAGCCGCTTAATGGACTGAGCCACCCAGGTGACCCCACAGAGTGGGTTCTTAACTCTTTTTTCTTTTAACCCAAATTTATTTTACATGAAGCGAAGATTTCAATTTTTAAAATGCAGACAAAAAGCACTGTTTTCATCAGTGCACATTTTTTACAAACTGGGAACAGAGAAAGCTTTCCTGAACACCAACATGAAACCTAGAAGTCACAAAAGACTTGATAAATCAATATGACTACGTAACAATTTTACATTTCTATACATCACTGTACAGGGGTGTGTGGGTGCCTTCAATGAAATCAAAACAAGATATCTACAACACATAAGAGAGGCCAAAAATAACTTCCTCATATACAAAACATAGGGACAAACCAATAATGGGAAAAATACCTCATTAAAAAATGAGGAAAGTAAAGGAACAGATTAATTATGGGAAAAAAATACAAATGACCACTAAATATAAAAAGAAGTTCTACTCTCCAATAATGTAAATTTAAATTATTAAATATAATTTTTGTGTGTTTCCAGATGTCAGAATTGAAGATTGATAGGTAATACTGGCAAGAAGGTGGAGAACATGTATTCTCAACGCCGTTAGCAGGAACACACGTGGGTGAACTTCTTTGTTGGGAAATTCGGCAAGATCTGAAGTGTGCCCACTTATAAGAATTTGTCCAGGAGAAACACTAGCACAACTAGACAGGAATGAGGAGGGTTACTGTATAGAAGCGTAAGACTGGTGCTGGAGGGGAAACTGAAGAGTGTCTGGTCCAAACTTTGAGGTCCTCCCCAATACAGGCTGCCCAGCACCACATCCCTGACGCTCTGCTTGAGGGTCCCTTAGATCTCCACTGTCAGGTGTTGTACAATGTAGTAACATATAGACCCTTCCAAACTATGAGTAGAATGAGTACTCAACAGCACTTCATTTGGAACACTTAAGACAGTGTTTCTCAAACTTCAATGTGCACATAAACCACTTGAGTATCTGGCTAAAATGCAAATGTTGATTTGGCCTGAATGGGCCTGAGATTCTGCGTTTCTAACCAGCAGCTCCCAGGGATGCTGATGCCCCTGGTCCACAGACTACAGTTTGAGTAGCGAGGCCATAAGGTACACTCCTTCGATCTGGTTCTTGGCAGACATGGCTTTTCCACTGAATCTGTAAGGCATCACTCCCTTGATGCCAATGGGGCAGGCCCCATGGCTTTACCACGCCCATTGCGTTGACTTCATAGATCCTTCTTGGCACCAGATTTCCTTGTTTTCGCCATCTGGTCTCCTGCAGCGCAGGCCAGTAGGAGGCGGCCGCTCCTGCGGCAGGTCCCCCTCTAACTTCTCAGTCCAAACTCTGGAAACTTGGAGCTTTGGTGACAGAAAGAGTCTCAGATTGCAATTCAAGTTTAACAAATGTGTCTTTTTTCATCTAGAGACCTAATGTCTCTGACCCTGTCTAATCATGCCCTGGAAAAATTATCCCTTAATTCCCAAAGGATTTCCTCTCCCATTTTCCCCCTCCCTCTTCCCCTCGACCTCAACCAACACCTGCTTGGTCACTCACAATAAATCTGTGCCTTAAAGTGTTCCTTTGGCAAAGCAGAGATAATTCTAGGTCAAAACTAGGTAGCTCTGTTGGGTTTGAATTTCAAACATGTAAACTTGAGTTCTTAAGTATTTCCTTTGTGGCAGATGGTTTGGCTCCAAGACTACTCAGGGACCAAGCAGAAAAGAGAGCTGGGGAGCCCCCGGATGAAGAGGCAAATCCCACACCTCCTTGGAATTCATAGGGGAAAGGGAGGAGGTGGGGGGTGGGGGTGGGGTGGGTCCTGGAATTCAGAAGCAGCCAGGATCCACGAGCTGTTCTTTTGGGCAGTTTACTTCAACTGGGAATTGTCTGATGTGACAGGAAACCAGGGCTGGAGACTCTGACAGCACCCCAGGTGGGGCTTCCCTGGCAATGGAGGTCCAAAGGTCCCCAATTAGAGCTTGAGTTGCAACCGTGTGGAGGGTGGAGAAAGGAGCCTCAGGCAATGGGGATCTTCTTCAAGCCTCTCTTCCTGCACAATAATTTTATGAGAGCTCACACATCAGGGAGAAATATGTCACTTTCAGGCCACCTCCTGTGCCCCATCTGTGCCTGCTTGGAAAATGTTCACAGGTGAAGGCTCCCCTCCGCAGCAAAACTGCAAAAGGCCCTGCAGCATCTAGAGAGGAAACGTGTCCCTTGGTAAAAGGAATAGCTTTTTGAAGAAAGGAGAAGGTGCCATGGCTGCTCTCCCTGCACAGAGCCCCTACCCTGCTCGTCCCAGGCCCTAGTCCCTGCCAGAAGGATCACTTCGTTACATCGAAAGACACCTTCATTGGCTCTCCCCCTCCCATCACCCCAGAAGTGGAACTCTTGCTGGACATGTACTTCAAATCCTCACCTAATTTTATGACATGGGTGCATCTCTCCAACAGTGGATTTTATAAATGTCTCTCTTATCACAAAGGACGTCAAAGAAATTCGGCCTTACAAGCTGTATTGTAGTCCTTGTGTCAAGTATATGGCATAATCTCGGCAGTTGGGAGATTTAGGAGGTTCAAGGCTAATGTAACCCCGTAGGTGATGGGATTCTAGTTTAGAGTTTAAGACTATAAACATCGGGACTTAAGCATGTTTGCCCCCACCATCCATTAGCCCCTCAGCAGCCACGGCGTCACCCAGAAACATACACCAAACCATCCGTCCTCCCTGCGAAAGGCCGCTCCACCTGCAGCTCAGTACATGAAACAAACCTCACCTGCAGCACCAGCACCTGCTCTTCCTGGGCCCGGAACATGCCTTTCCCAGGGGCCCAGGGGGCTGGCCTCTCATCTCCTTCTGGTATCCACTCAAACAGGAAGAAGCCATGCCTAGAGATGTGAATTTGGGTGTCAGCTGCAAAGAGTTATTGTTTAAAACCATGAGTCTGGATGAGACGATTGGGAGCACACAGAGACTTGGGCTGTAGTCCCGGGGCACTCGTCCCCGTCCCCCGACAGTAGGGAGGCAGAGGAAGGAAGAGAGGGAGAGGGACTGGGAATGTGGCACTCCAGAAGCCAAGGGAAGAGCATGGCTTGGGGAGGACAGAGTGATCGGTGCATCCAGGTAAAAACAGCAGCTTGGAAGTACAGATGGGCAAACACAGGGAGAATGGGGGAGAAGACCACAAAATGACATTTTGGAAACTAGAAAGTAGATGGATGAGGAGCATATAATGTCTTTGGTCCAAGGAAGTCAAGTCCCAAGCTTGCAGTGGGGAAAGCGGCAAGCCTACCCTACTGGCACCTTCGAATCCCCAAAAGTTTGAGAAACCGGTGACATCTGGTCTCTCTGGAAGCAGTGATGAAGAAGAAGCCTAAGGCAGAAAGGATTAGTTGAAATGCTGTTTAGCAAGTGATCAGACCCCAGGTCACCCCAATTCCGTTCAGCCAGGTCACTGGCCTTCTGCCCTCCCCTGCAGAAGGCCAGACACGTATTTCCTGAGGTGAGGAGACTCTAAACCCCATGGGAAGCATGGTGGCCACACTGAAAACAAAGGAATTCCGTGAATGTGGGCATTCTGGATGCTGAGACAGCCCTTGCCCAGCCTTGCTGCCCATGCAGTTCCCAGGATGCCAGCTCCCATCCAAACAGGAAGCAGAAAGATTTCCAGAACAAGGACTCAGACAGCTGAAGCCAACAAGCCCCACTTTTGCATTCAGAGCTTTCCTGTGAGCTGTTAAGTGTTCACTTTTAAATGTATGTCATATGCCAGCAGCCAGACGTCTCAGGAAAGCATCTACCATGAAAGACAAATCCAACACAGACACAAAATAATCAGTTGGGAGAAACCGAAACTATGCCAAAATAATATTATCATTCATACCTTTAGAGGATAAGAGAAGAAATATTATCCATGCAATGATAACAGGGTGCCATGAAAAACATTGGTCCAGAGAACAAAAAGAATACTTAGAAATTAAAATCATGACAAGACTGAGTCACAAAATAGAAGCAGTGGAAGATAAAGTTGAGGAAACCTCCAGAAAGAAGAGTAAAAAACAGAAAGAAATGGAAAGCATGGGAGAAAAATAAGAAAAAGAAAACAAATCTAGGAGACCCAGTGTCTGATAAATAGGTACTCTATAAAAAAGAACGGAGAAACTGGAGGGGAAGAAACCATCAAAAAAAAAAAATTGTAAGCAGATTTTCCAGAACTAAATAATGTGAATTTCCAGACTGTGAGTACTCAGCACAGAGAAGAAAACTGACCCACCCCAAAGCACATTACTGTGAAATTTAAGAACTTGGAGACAGAGAGAACGAATGTCTTACAAGTTTCCAGAGGGGAGAAGAGATCACATACAGGAGGTCGGGAATCAGAATGGTTTCAGACTTCTCAACAGCAACTCTGGAAGCCGGAGACAATGGAGTAATGCCTAAAAGTCTAAAGGAAAAATATATCCAACATAAAATTTTATATCCAATGAAACTAAAAATTATATTTGAGGTAAGAATAAAGATATTTTCAAAAATGCAATAACTCAAAACGTTTACCTCCAAGATCCCCTATGTTAGGAAACAATTACTGAATGCAGTTGGGGAAATATAATTAAAAGGAAAATCTTTTCCCTGTGGACAGGAAAACCTGTCCACAAAGGTAGTATTGAATAAACATTAAAGCAGAATGTGATACACATCATGGGCAATCTGCTGAGAAACTACAAAGACAGAAAAAAATCTTGCCCTTTTATATAGCCAAGGAGATATGAGCCATTATAAGCATGATTTCAAGATAAAAAATAATTAGTCCTCAAGTAAGAGAACTTAGTGCCATTTGTCACACATAGTTTTTCCTAAATTCACCTGGTAATTGGACCGGTCGTCTAGGTTTGCTAATTAGCCTTATCCAAAGGAAAAATAAATTTGTTCTATCTTTACCACAAGAGGTAGTTTTGCAACGTGGATTGAGGGACTCCTCCCCTCCCACAGAAACTGGGAGATAGGGATGCTTTTTCCCTTGATATTTTTTTTTTAAAGATTTTATTTATTTATTTGAGAGAGAGAGAATGAGAGAGAGCGAGTACATGAGAGGGGGGAGGGTCAGAGGGAGAAGCAGACTCCCTGCCGAGCAGGAAGCCCGATGCGGGACTCGATCCTGGGACTCCGGGATCATGACCTGAGCCGAAGGCAGTCGCTTAACCAACTGAGCCACCCAGGCGCCCATTTCCCTTGATATTTTTAATTCAAAGAGATGGCTCCTAGGTCCTTGATAAGACTTCTGCATCATAAAGCTGGCAAGAGGTTTTTTCTTTCTAAAAAGGCTTACATACATATCCTAGAAAGAACTTACAAGTTTTCTAAAGTAAATGCTCTAAGAAAAGTGAAAGAGGAATTTTCTTATTTTCAACAGGGAGAATTAAGCCTTTATTTTTATTTTATTTTATTTTCTTTATTCAAGTATAGTTAACATACAGTGCTATGTTAGTTTCAGGTGTATAATAGTCAACAATTGTATACATTTCTCAATGCTCCTCAAGATAAGTGTATTCTTGGGGCACCTGGGTGACTCAGTCATTGAAGCATCCAACTCTTGATTTCCATTCAGGTCATGGTCTCAGGGTCATGAGATCAAGCCCGTTGTCTCGTCCAGGCTCCGCTGGGCATGGAACCTGCTTAAGAAAAGATTCTCCCTCCTACACTGTTGGTGGGAATGCAAGCTGGTGCAGCCACTCTGGAAAACAGTATGGAGGTTCCTCAAAAAGTTGAAAATAGAGCTACCCTACGATCCAGCAATTGCACTACTGGGTATTTACCCCAAAGATACAAATGTAGTGATCAGAAGGGGTACGTGCACCCCAACATTTATAGCAGCAATGCCCACAATAGCCAAACTATGGAAAGAGCCTAGATGTCCATCAACAGATGAATGGATAAAGAAGATGTGGTATATATATAAATGGAATATTATGCAGCCATCAAAGAACCCCCAAATCTTGCCATTTGCAACAACATGGATGGAACTAGAGGGTTTTATGCTAAACGAAATAAGTCCATCAGAGAAAGACAAGTATCATATGATCTCACTGATATGAGGAATTCTTAATCTCAGGAAACAAACTGAGGGTTGCTGGAGTGGTAGGGGGTGGGAGGGATAGGGTGGCTGAGTGATAGACCTTGGGGAGGGTATGTGCTATGGTGAGGGCTGTGAATTGTGTAAGACTGCTAAATCACAGACCTGTACCTCTGAAACAAATAATACATTATATGTTAAAAAAAAAAAAAAAAGAAGAAGATAGTAGGAAGGGAAAAATGAAGGAGGGGGGAGGAATCAGAGGGGAAGACGAACCATGAGAGACTATGGACTCTGAGAAACAAACTGAGGGTTTTCG
>NC_138378.1:27444207-27460048 GCF_054177405.1 Leptonychotes weddellii | reverse complement strand
TCAGTGGTATGCTCTCTCTCTCTCAAAAAAATAAATGTATTCTTAATCCCCTCTATCTCACCGTTTAAGCCTTTATCTTTTAAATAAAGCTTTCAAGGCTTTCTTTTTCATTTTTATTTGTCCCTACAATGTACTCCACCAAAATGAAAGAGCAAACCAAGGAAGACAAAAACAAGGGGCACCCAAAAGAGGAGACCGAGTATGGGACAGGCTAAGGGAATCCTCAGGATGGTGGAAGAGAAAGATTTCAGGATGATGGCTGTGAAAACAGGAGCAGTCAGAAACTGCAGGAGAGTCTTTTTCAGGAAAAAGGAAATTATGAGTTCCAGATGCATCTGAATGCATTGAGAGATTTAGACAACTGGAGAAGAGTTTGGGGCTGGATTCATGGTAATACAAGAAATATAAGCAAACAATTAGCAATTATAAACTCTAGGAAAACAAATGGTTGAACAGGAAAGGAAAAATAATCATAGTTTACAACATGGCTCCATTGTGAATAAAATTTTCAGATCATGGCACTTTAAGAAATTGATCTATGTAGAATTATAACATATCTTTACTGGAATGATGGGGAGAGGGACAGGAAGAGTAAGGTTGAATGTGGGAGGTTGGAAAGGCAAAGAGACATAATTTTCATTTTCAGTAATAGGATGTCAGAGGTAATATTTACAATTGAAAAATCAAGGAGTAGCAATGGAAGCATGTTATTAGGAATATCGAGATAATACCAAAAATAATATGTAAAGGAGATGAAAGTATTTGCTTCTAGGAAAAAGGAAGCTGGAGGCCTGCCCATTTCCTTGAAAATACTGTGGAACTATTTGATTCTGTAAACTAGTATGCATAACTTCGGTAAAAATGGGAAGTCAAATTATAATCAAAATAGCTTCAGATTTATTAAGTTGGCAAATGCATTCCCAAGAATTGAAGAGGAATAAAATATGATCCTTATCTTTGTGGAGTACAGAATGAAAAAGAAAATAGCTTATAACACAGTATGATAAAAATGTGGTACTAGAAGTATAAAAAAAGTACACTAGGTACATGAAGACACTGGCCACATTTTGTTTGTATCTCCCTTATCCTGTGTACTGCCTGGCAGGCAGGGGTATGACAGGTGAACAAATGAAGATATATACACACGCATGTTGCACTAAAAACAGAAAACAGAATATTTTCCTATATTTATATGGTGGAGGAAAACAAATCTAGGAAGATTTTATAGCAGATGTGATATTTGAATGTGGAACTGGAAGTTCACCAGGATTTCTCCAGGTGGACAAAGATGGGGAGAATTTTCAAAGCAGGAACAACAATTTATACAAAAAAGGTGAGCGAGTAGCATGATATCAGTTAGCATATCAACAATAATGCTGTGTAACAAACCCCCCAAAGCTCAGTGGCACCCAACACTAAATATTTATTTTTCACTCATACAGCTGCAGGTCAGCTGGAATTGGATTGACAGACTGGGTTTAACAGGTTTGGATGTTAACTGCAGGTTAAGTTCAAAAGTGTTTCATCTTCTTTGGACCAGGAACTACAATACTCGTGATGGAGATGGGAGAGCAAGAAGGCAAGTACAGCTCAAGTCTCTGGACGCCTTGGGTCCACTAACATAACCATTGGCTGCAATAATATACACGAACAAGCCCAGCATTAATGGGTTGGGGGTGCACATTCCTCCTCCACTGGAGTTTTGCTGAAAGTTATTCCTGAACAAAAGTCTAAATCACAAGTGTTTGGGCAATAGAATAAATGCATTTAACTTCTGGAGACTTTCTATTCGCACTTCCCTCACAAGAGTAAAAGTTATTCAACCAGAATGAGCCACATGGAGCTACTGAGCACTTACAGTGTGTGGCAGGTGTGACTGAGGAACTGAATTTTAGTTTTATTTAATTTGTACTAATTTAAATGTCATGTGGCTTATAGCTACCAGATGGAATATGCGGCTGTAACCATCACAGTTAAAGCTGATGTTTTGATCGGAGGATTTCTTTTATGAAGTCAGGTCTGAAAGTCTCATCTTCTACATATATATTTTTGTTCTATCATGAATTTTAGCATTCATTTTGATGATGTACTTCGTGAAGATTGGAAAAGGCCTTGAGGGCTACTTAGGCCAAATTAATTGAATTCCTGGGAAAAGATTGCATCCCTGACCACCCAGGACCTCCTTGCCAATGTGTGTCTCTGGGACAAGAAAAGCTAGGAGAGGATGTGAACTAATTAAAATAAATCCAGCAACATCATTAGAAAAATAACTCAAAAAAAAAAAAAAAGGAAGAATGAGAACTCCAAGTTCTCTCCAAGTCCTTTTATGATGGTCGTCAGAGGGTCACACAGGAATATTATTTCCTATCTGAATCATCTTGTGTTTTTGTCACATACAATTTACAGTTACAAATTCCACAAATATGAATCATTCCTGGGAAGGACTAGAACAATGTTGGCCAATAAACAGAAAAGCAGTATGCATAAGAATCCTACCACACCACTGTTTCAGGACCGAAGTCTAAGAAAATTGAAAAATACCAGTAAGAATGTAAATTTCCTTTTCTTTCTAATTTCTTAGTCTCTATTCTTTAAAGGAAAAAGAAATAGAGCAGGAGTCAAGAAAATTGTGCAAAAGAATTGCCATACCGGACATACACAGAGTTTCTTACAAATAAAGACCACATCGAAAGAGGAAATGTCTTATGGGCAAAGTATATTTCACAAAAAGGAAAGGGAATTTCAAAGAAAATGAAGACAGTCTCTCACAGAGGAATGATCAGAAAAAAAATTCTGGACTTTCTATAGTTTCCATTCTGCTTTCTATCATAATTCCACATATCTCTCTGGCTCATTTAGAAGGGAAAATACAGGGGCACCCGGGGGGTTCAGTCTTTAAGCATCTGCCTTCTGCTCAGGTCATGATCCCAGAGTCCTGGGATCGAGCCCCACATCGGGCTCCCTGCTCCGCAGGAGGCCTGTTTCTCCCTCTTCCACTCCCCCTGCTTGTTTCCTCTCTCCCTGTGTCTCTGTCAAATAAATAAATAAATAAAATCTTTAAAAAAAAAAAAAAAAGAAGGAAAAATATCTAGACTATTCCAGGCTGAATACAACAACATTCATAAGGATTACCAGAAACACAGGCTGTAAAATCAATAATAGGTGTAGCTGGGTTCCTCATACGAGTAAAGAAAAAGTAAAGAGACCAAGGAACCAATAGGCAGTGACTTAGGAGTTTGTTAGGAAATGTGTCCTCTTCACTTTGTCCCTTGAGGCTCTTTGTAAAAGCCAGGATTTCACATCTTAATGTTACAGCAATCAACAAGCTTTAATCATTAATTAAAATAATTGAATGCCATTTTCACTTATCAAACTGGCAATCATTGGGAAAAAAAATGTAATAGTGTGCTGGGGAATTCAGAACCTACTTTTGTGGGAGTGTAAATTGGTCCAACTACTCTGGGAGCATGCTTCAGAAGCTTAAGAATGTGCTCATCCTGTGTGAACATTCTACCCCTGGCCACTTATTTAGCCGCAAGGATGTTCTTCCCAGTGACTATATAATAGAGTGCTATGCAAAAATGGTATTGCATAATATATTGGGGGGTTTTTGTTTGTTTCTTTTAAAGATTTTATTTATTTATTTGAGATAGAGAACACACAAGCTGGAGGCAGAGAGAGAGAGAGAGAATCTGAAGCAGACTCCACACTGAGCACAGAGCCTGATGCTGGACTTGATCTCACCACGCAAGATCATGACCTGAGAGGAAACCAAGGGTCGGCCGCTTAGCCAACCAAGCCACCCAGGTGCCCCACAGAACATATTATTATAGTGGCACCTGAGCGGCTCAGTTGGTTAAGCAGCTGCCATCAGCTCAGATCATGATCCCAGGATCCTGGGATCGAGCCCAGTGCCTGGCTCCCTGCTTGGTGGGGAGCCTGCTCCTGCTTGTGCTCTCTTGCTCTCTCTCACTCACTCTCCCTCTCGCTCAAGTAAATAAATAAAATCTTTAAAAGAATAATAATAATATATTGTTATATGGAGTGGAGGGGAACGGTGGTTACTAGTAAAAGTTATGATTGTATTTGGGTAAGTAAAAATTACATGTACACATAAAAGTAACTTGAAAGTGCCAGAATTATTAACAATTTTTTTTCTGTATACTTATATTTTCTATACAAAATTCTAGTTTCTGTATCTATAATATATAGAGAACATGGCTTTTGCAAGAAAAAAATTTTAATACATATTTATGATCATAAAAAAGGAAAAGGGAGGAACTGATTGATTTAGAAGATCAAAACCACATTGAGATACCATCTTACAACAATTAGAATAGCAAAAATGGACAGGGAAAGAAACAACAAATGTTGGAGAGGTTGTGGAGAAAGGGGAGCCCTCTTACACTGTTGGTGGGAATGCAAGTTGGTACAGTCACTTTGGAAAACAGTGTGGAGGTTCCTCAAAAATTTAAAAATAGAGCTACCCTATGACCCAGCAATTGCACTACTGGGTATTTACCCCAAAGACACAGATATAGTGAAAAGAAGTGCAGTGTTCATAGCAGCAATGTCCGCAATAGCCAAACTGTGGAAAGAGCCGAGATGCCCTTCAACAGACGAATGGATAAAGAATATGTGGTCCCTATATACAATGGAATATTACTCAGCCATCAGAAAGGATGAATACCCAACTTTTACATCAACATGGATGGGACTGGAGGAGATTATGCTAAGTGAAAGAAGTCAAGCAGAGCAAGTCAATTATCATATGGTTTCACTTATTTGTGGAACATAAGGAATAGCATGGAGGACATTAGGAGAAGGAAGGGAAAAATGAAGAGAGGGAATCGGAGGGGGAGACGAACCATGACAGACTATGGACTCGGAGAAATAGGCTGAGGGTTGTAGAGGGGAGGAGGGTGAGGGGGATGAGTGAGCCCGGTGATGGGTATTAAAGAGGGCACATACTGCATGGAGCACTGGGTGTTATGCACAAACAATGGATCGTGGATCACTACATCAAAAACTGATGATCCACTGTATGGTGACAGCATAACATAATAAAATAAATTATAAAAAAAAAGATCTAACTGTCTTTATTAAAGCGTTCATGGATGGAGCAGCATCCTGTCTAGCAAGCAGAGGGGAACTCCCAGGGAGTAACTGTTTTAAATGCTGCTGCCTGAGGCCCAGCTGCCTCCCGCATGGCTGTTCTCATCTAGTTTCATTATAGCAGCCCACCTTTGCTGGAACCATGCTGAGTGGGCTGCTCTTCCTTGTTCTCTAAGACTTTGTATCACCTGGAGGTACTGGCCGCAGAATAAAGCCATTGTGCGGATTTGTAGTATTCCAACACGGTCACCTCCATGGGCAAAGGCTCTAAGACTTGTGGAACTAAACTTAAACTCTCATCATCTGGAATGGTCGAGACCATCTTATATTATTTGCACAGGAGGGTTAGGTAGGGGCCCCTGTCATCTCAGACAGACCCTTGCCAAGAAGGCGGAGGTTCAGGATTGGGTTTGAGCCACAGGGATGACAACAATCTCCTGCACACATCTTTCTTTCCCCAAGATATGATTTTAAGTAGGTCTGGAGACCTGACTGCATTTAACGCACATGAGGGTTTCTGACTCCCCTTTACCCCTTTGGACCTCCAGTCCTACCCTCCCCAGGGCTCACGCCCTTCTTTTCTGCCTCATGGTGCTTCTCTCTAGCAGAAAAATCAGAAGCAAAATTGGAACAAGTATAAACTGGAGTTGTCGGAATAATTCTTTAGATGGCTTCAAATGGCAGCATTTCCAATCTGGGTTGATCTCTTGTACTTTATTCGATAGAAAAAAAAAGAACAAACATGCCTATGAGTTTTGACATAACCTCCAACCATTTTTACCTTCAGATTGTTCGCTGCACTTCAGTTTTGCTTCCACAATATGCCATGAACTGTTTTGTGTGTGTGCGCGTGTTTTTCAAATGTCACTGCTTAAAAATTTTTCTGGCATTTTCCAGTGTTGCCCCAGGCAAGCAATTATGTTACCAAGAGTGAGGTGGAAAACAAAAGAAGGCCTGGCTCTTTTCACTGCCACAGTAAAGAATTACAGGACAGCAAAAGGAAAGTGAAACGAGCAGTTCATTGAAGTACACTCCAGAGGAGGAGCGGGCCAGTGAAGAGACACAAAGGCCCCAAGAACTCCTGGGTGCGGGCTTATATCAGTTTTTTCTTTTAGGTGGGTCCTACGGTTGCAACATTTATTTGAGTGACAAGCCTGGATTATAGAACAATTAGCCAGCTACACATATCCTTTCCCAAGATGTATTCAAAATACCTCAACATTATTTCTATTCTAGAGACATAGGTCAAATAAAGACAAGGGGCTGCTTTCTACACCATTGCAACAAGCACATCGAACTTCATTCTTCCTCCCCCGGAATGTTGTCGCCACAGACTGACTGTTAGATGGGTGGAATGGGGTGGTCCCTCAGGTGGGGCTCCCTGTCAGGACATCTAAGGTCCAAACTCCTGTTGCTTCTGCCCAGCTTCCTGCCTCACAATTACAACTGACAGAAAGCCAGCCCTGGTTTCCGTTCAGTCTTGGCATAAAATACTCTTCAAAGAAATAACAGTCCATCAGAAGATTAAAACAATTAAAATCTGTATGTGCCTCTCAAGAAAATCCCACAGGACAAGTACACAAAGTTTCTGAAAACAAGAGAGAGCAAATAATTTGGGAGAGGGTCCACTGATGCAGACTTAGACTATTAATGTATGAGGCACCAACAGGAAGTCACACCTTGGCCCCGAGGAAGAGAACATGTGGTCAGAGCAGCAGGCGAGGAAGCCAACCCTGGCCGAAATACTGAAAGCAAAAAGAGGAAGTTCCAGCCGAGGAATAAGGCACAGAGGCAGCTGCTGAGTCCTGGTGAAACACAGTATATTGGTGGGGGTCTAGGTGGGGGCGCCATTGTGACGTGAAGGGTGCTTGAAGATGTGCCTTGCAAACCAACATCTGAGAATGTGGATCTTCAAATATATGAAGGAGTGACTTGCCTTACAAAATGAGTGTTTGAAAAGGTAATACGTCTTTGACATATTTTCACACTTGTTCCAAACATAATCTCAAATTACATGCAAATGTTCAGGAACCCATCAAAAGCAAGGTCCATTCACAACGTAGTTGAGAATAACCTCAAGGGTAATTGCAGCATAAAAAAACCATGTTTGTGTTAGCAGAAATAGGGGAAGAGAATCCAAAGGGAAATTCACTTCCTTTATAAATGCTTCCCTTTTTTTCATCTTTTCAGCCATTCCCCCACCCCCCTCCCCTCTGGTCAGTTTGTTCTCTGTAGTTAAGAGTCTGTTTCTTGGTTTGTCTCTTTTTTCCCCCTTAGCTCATTTGTTTCTTAAATTCCACATATGAGTGAAATCATGTGGTATTTGTCTTTCTTTGACTGACTTATTTCACTTAACATTCTACTCTCTAGCTCCATCCATGTTGTTGCAAATGGCAAGATTTCGTTCTTTTTTTTACGGCTGAACAATATTCCATTGCACATATATATCACATCTTCTTTATCCATTCATCAGTTGATGGAAACTTAGGCTGCTTCTGTACTTTGACTATTGTAAATAATGCTGCTATAAACATGGGGGTGCATGAATCCCTTTCAATTAGTGTTTTTGTATTCTTTGGGTAAATACCCAGTAGTGTGATTACTGGATCTTATGGTAATTCTATTTTTAACTTTTTTGAGGATGCTCCA
This sequence comes from Leptonychotes weddellii, assembly GCF_054177405.1. Taxonomy (NCBI): domain Eukaryota; kingdom Metazoa; phylum Chordata; class Mammalia; order Carnivora; family Phocidae; genus Leptonychotes; species Leptonychotes weddellii. Next base: position 27,452,284 of record NC_138378.1, on the reverse strand, counting down.
TACCATTTCCTCAGTGGCTGCACCAGTTTGCATTCCCACCAACACTGCACGAGGGTCCCCTTTTCTCTACATCCTCGCCAGCATGTGATCATGTATTTCTTATTCTTTCTCTTACTGATGTGACGTATCATGTTGGTTGATCTGCGAATATTGAACCACCTTTGCAACCAAGAAATAAATCCCCATTGATCATGGTGAATGATTATTTTTTAATGTATTGTTGGATTCTGTTTGCTAGTAATTAGTAGAGGATTTTTGCATCTATGTTCATCAGAGATATTGGCCTATAGTTCTCTTTTTTGTGGTGTCTTTATCTGGTTTTGGTATCAGGATAAGCCTGGAATCATAGAGTGAATTTGGGAGTTTTCCTTCCTTTTCTATTTTTTGGAATAGTTTGAGAAGAATAGATATCAACTCTTCCCTAAATGTTTGGTAGAATTCACCTGTAAAGTCATATGGTCCTGGACTTCTTCTTTGTTGGGAGTTTTTGATTACTGATTCAATTTCTTTGCTGTTAATCAGTCTGTTCAAATTTTCTATTTCTTCCTGTTTCAGTTTTGATAGGTTATATGTTTCTAGAAATCTATCCATTTCTTCTAGGTTGTCCGATTTTTTAGCATATGGTTTTTCATAATATTCTCTTACAGTAGTTTGTATTTTTGTGGTGTTGAGTGTTACTTCTCCTCTCTCGATTGTGATTGTATTTATTTGGGTCCTTTCTCTTTTTTTCTTGATGAATCTGGCTAGAGGTTTATCAATTTTATTGATTTTTTTCAAAGAACCAGATCCTGGTTTCATTGATCTGTTCTACTGGGTTGTTGTTGTTGTTGTTGTTGTTGTTGTTTCATTTCTATATTACTTATTTCTGTTCTAATCTTTATTATTTCCTTCCTTCTGCTGGTTTTAGGTTTTGTTTGTTGTTCTTTTTCTAGCTCCTTTAGGTGTAAGGTTAGGTATTTGAGATTTTTCTTGCTTCTTGAGATAGGCCTGTATTGCTATAAACTTCCCTCTTAGAACAGCCTTTGCTGCATCCAAAGGTTTTTATACCATTATGTTTTCATTTTTATTTGTTTTCATGTTCTTTTGTATTTCCTCTTTGATTTCTTGGTTAACCCATTCATTGTTTAGTAACATGTTATTTAACCTCCATGTATGTATGTTCTTCCCAGATTTTTTCTTGTGGTTGACTTCAAGTTTCATAGTGTTGTGGTCAGAAAAGATGCATGGTATGACTGATCTTTCTGAATTTGTTGAGGCTTGTTTTGTGGCCTAATATGTGATTCAATCTGGAGAATGTTCCATGTGCAGTTGAAAAGAATGTGTATTCTGCTGTTTTTAGGATGGAATGTTCTGAATATATCTGTTAAATCCATCTGGTCCAGTGTGTCATTCAAAGTCACTATTTCCTTGTTGGTTTTCTGTTTGGACAATCTGTCCATTGATGTAGGTGGGGTGTTAAAGTCCCCTACTATTACTATATTACTATCAATTATGTCCTTTATGTTTATTAACTGTTTTATGTATTTGGGTGCTCCCATGTTGGGTGCATAAATATTTACAATTGTTATATCTTCTTGTTAGTTTGTCCCCTTTATTATTATATAGTGTCCTTCTTTGTCTCTGTTTTAAAGTCTATTTTGTCCGATATAAGTATTGCCTCTCTGGCTTTCTTTTGACATCCATTTGACATCCATTTGCATTATGGATGTTTCTCTATCCCCTCATTTTCAATCTGCAGGTGTCTTTAGGCCGGAAATAAGTCTCTTGTAGGCAGAAGATAGATGGGTCTTGTTTTTTTTTTTTTCATCTACTCTGTCACCCTAGGGCATTTGATTAGGACATTTAGTCCCTTTACACTCAAAGTAATTATTGATAGATATGTAATCTTTGCCATCTTGTTACTTGTTTTGTGATTGTTTTAGTAGCTTTTCTCTGATCCTTTCTTCTTTTTTTCTTTTTCATGGTTTGCTGGTTTTCTTTATTGATATACCTGGATTCCTTTCTCTTTATTCCTTGCATATCTATTAGTGGTTTTTGATTTGTGGTTACCATTAGGTTTGTATATACTATCTTCTGCATATAGCACTCTACATTAAGTGGATGGTCGCTTAAGTTTGGACTCATTTTTTACTCCTCCCCCACCCATGTTTTAGGTATATGCTGTCATATTCTACAACCATTTATTTTGTGAGTTCCTTGACTAACTTATTACAGAAATACTTACTTTTACTCCTTCTGTGTTCTCTACTTTTCATACTCTCACTTATGGGCTTTCCTTTCCATTCGAAGAGTCCCCTTTAATATTCCTGGTAGGGCTGGTTTAGCACTCATGAACTCCTTTAGTTTCAGTTTATCTGGAAAACTCTTAATCTCTCCTTCTATTCTCAATGATAGCCTTGCTAGAAAGAGTATTTATGGCTGCAAATTTTCTTTTCAGCACTTTGAATATACTATGCTATTATTGTTCCCTTCTGTCCCGCGAATTTTCTGCTGAAAAATCAGCTGATAGCCTTATGGGGTTTCCCTTGTCTATAACTTTCTTTTTTTCTCTTGCAACCTTTAAGAGTCTTTCTTTATCACTCTTTTTTGCTATTTTAATTATTATGTGTCTTGGTGTGGTCCTCTTTGAGTTGAATTTGTTGGGGGCTCTCTGTGCCTCCTGAATCTGGATCTCTAACCCCCACCTAGGCTTCGGAAAGTTTTCAGCTATTATTTCTTCAAATACATGTTCTGCCCCCCTTTCTCTCTCTTCTCCTTCTGGGATCCCTATAATGTGAACATTATTCTGCTTCATGGAGTCCCTGAGTTCTCTAAGTCTATTCTTATGCTACAGTATTTGTTTGTCTGTCACCTGTTCAGCTTGATTGCTTTCCATTACTCTATCCTCCAGGTCACTAATATGCTCCTCCACTCCCTGTAATCTACTATTTATTCCATCTAGTGTATTTCTAATTTCATTTATTGAGTTATTCATTTCTGTTACTTTTTTATCTCTTTGTTAAGGGTCTCACTGATGTCCTCCACTCTTTTCTCTAATCCAGTGAGTACCTTTATGATCATTACTCTAAATTCTCTATCAGACATATTACTTATTTTCATTTCATTTAGATCTATTGTTATAATTTTGTTTTGTTCTTTCATCCGGGACATATTTCTCTGTCTCCTCATTTTGTCTGCCTCTCTGTGTCTATTTCTGTGTTAGGAAAGTAAGCTATGTCTTCTGCTCTTCAAAGTAGTGACTTTATGAAGAGGAGGTCCTGTGGTGCCCTGCGATGCGGAGTCCCCTGTTCACCAGAACCCAGCTCTTCAGGAGAGTATCCTATGAGTGTGGTATCTGAGTCACTTTTTCTTTCAGTGCCATTGTCTGCACTGACTCTCTGCCTGTTGTAGGCTGTGCCTGCTCTCTGCTGTTAGTGGAACCCAGGCAGGCCAGCTCTGGGAAGGTGTGCTGGCAGGGAAACTTCGGGGCTGGGTGGTGCTTTTAGCAAAATTTGTGCTGGGCCACTAGTCCAGGGCAGGATCCCCCAAAGTGTGGCACAGCTGGGGCCTGGGCACCAAGGTGTTTGGGGGCCACAGCTGGACATGGCATGCATGGCATAGTGGTGGCTGGGCAGGGTGCATGTGGCTTTAACATAAGTTGCCCTGAGCCCAGGGCCAGAGGCAAGCAGACTTGGAGTGGGCAAGTCCTCAGGAGAACATGTGGGCAATGCGCGCTGCTAGCAGGTTAGGTAGCAAGTGTCTATATAGCCCCACCTCCTACAGATGTGTCTGGGCTTCTGCTGGGAGATGGGGGAGAAAAATGATGCCTTCGGCTCCCTTGTTTTCAGAGAAGTCCCCCAACACTCTGAAATCAGTATGAACAGATCTATCTCCTGTGTGTGTTCTCTGCCATTTTTATGTTGCCTCTCCATGCAAGCTGCTATCTCTTTAAGGGTGGCGACTGAGCTGTCACTTGCCCTCCCTGCTCGCCCAGGCCTGAGTCAGCTGACTTTTAAAGCTCCAGACTTGAAGTCCCACTGGTTATACAAATGAATAGAATTCAGCCCCTCTGGTTTTCAAAGTCAAATATTATGGAGATTAGTCTTCCCCATGTGGCCTTCCTGGTGTGAGGGCCCATTCTTCTGCCCTCTGTGTGGGTGCAGCTCCCTCCATCCCACTGCCTTTCTGCCCTTCCTAACCTTTCAGGGGCAACTTCTTCTCTATATTTGGTTGTGGAGTTTGTTTCAGTATTTAGATCACTCTCCACTTATTGACTTGGATGTGGATGAGATCTAGTTATACAGGTGGGATGGGGTGAGCTTAGGATCCTCCTAGTCTGCCATCTTCCCAAGCTCCTATCACACCTTCTTTATCCATTCATCTATCAGTGGACACTTGGGCTGCTTCCATAGTTTAACAGTTGTTAATAATGCTGCAATAAACATAGGGCTGCCTGTATCCCTTTGCCTTAGTATTTTTGTGTCTTGGGGGTAAATACCCGGTAGTGCATATAAATGCTTCTTTATTTTCATTGCCCCCACTTAGACAAGTAAAGAGCTGAAGGTCTTGAATGGAAGTAAAAATTTAGAGCACTCAAGATATATTTGGAAACCATCTGGGTTCCTCATCTAATGCAGGACCTCGTTCCCTGCTAAGCACCTTCTGCCAGTCCAAGGATTTCAGGAATACAGGAGGTGTATTCATGCTTACTTGTAATGATCAGGTGCCTTTCTCAGCCTTGGGGACGGCAGAAGCCAGGCCCTCCTCCATGGATGACCAGTCATCGCTGCTGAGGTTCTAGAAGCCTTGTGATGCCAGAGGGCCTTCTAACCCCGCAGCCACACAGTGCCCCAAGCATAAGTGAAAACACTTCCTCTTCCTCCTCTTCTATTTCCCTAAAATCCCAGAGACTTCTAAGATTCATGTGGTAAAAGCTCTTTCTTTTCTCCCCCATCCATGGCACCCTTGCCGTGGGGCTCACAACTTCATCCACCGGGGCTGAACCAAGACAGACAGACAAAGGATGCTTGTCTTTGTACTAGGCCAAACTTTGCTGGTTGACTTACTGACCCCCCAGACAAACCTTCTTCACAGGGGCTCCTGGCAGGCACAGCCCACCAAGGTATCAAGCCCCTGACTTGACAAGCCTGGGTGCTGCTCAGGCTTAAGCTGAGACCCGTCTACCCAGTGCTTACCTCCCACACCTGTCCCTCCCCCAGCATGACAGCGACACAGAAATTAAAGCTACAGTAATGAGGACCCGTCGAACCCCAAAAGGAGCGGGCATTGGTCAAAGGGTTAGCTCCCTGAGCTGCACTTGAGAAGACTCTGTTGCTCTCAGAATAGAAGTCAGCATAAGAATATGTTTTAAAAACAAGGCAAGGGCTTCTTTGGCAAAGACAGTCCCCAAAAAAGCAGATTTGAAACAGAAAATTCCAGACTCCCTGCCCTGCACCATTTCCCAGAACAGCCTCAGGAAAGGAGAAAGACATTCAAATCCTCTTCCCCTTGTCATGGGTTCACCAGCCTCATTCTGATCTCCAGGTACTTTCCACCAGAGTGACTTGAGCAGCCAGCACCAGAAGCGCTCACGAAACCTACAAGGCCTCTTCAGGGGCCCCTGACACCCACCTTACCCTACCGGAGACCTCACCTTAGAGCGGGCCAGGGATGATGCCATTGATCTAAGCACCACTCCACTCCCTTCCTTAGAAACATTTAGCAACAGATATCTTGCAGCCTCAAAGCCTTTCAGAGGCTCTTGTGGTCTTAGAAATAAATCCTTCCCTCCTGCATCCAGATCGCAGTTCTGGGGGCCACACCCTCTTATTTATCATGGCCTTCCACATACACGCTGTACCATGGACATCCACAGCATCATTTCTGTCTATGACTACATGGTACAGTTACATTTCTCCTTTAACTCTGATTTGAGTATTTCCCCGGAAAATGCTCAAATGACTTTCTCCCTTAATAGCATTTGCTTTCACATTATTCGGGGTTATAGCCTTCCTTCCGTCCTTCTACAAGTGTCCGGCACTTGTGAGGCAGAAATAAAGGCAAAAAAATATGGGGGGAAAAGCAGTTCAATATTTTATCCTGCTTCTCATTTTAGTTGTGCAATGTTTCGGGAGTTTGGGGTTGCTTTATTTTTATAAGTAAACTGTTTATGCAAATGTTAACTGTATCTTTTCCAGAAATACAACAGTCTTCTCTAGTTGGAGACTCTCAGTGGCCAAACTTCCCATTGTATATACCCTGTGGAAGCAACACAGACATTCAAACTAGAAACTTTTAATAAGAGATGTGGGAAAACTACAGAGCTTGTATCTTAGTTTGGGGTCCACCAAAAATCAACACCAAGACGCAGGTGGTTTTCTTGGGGAGTGACTCCAGGAAGCAAAGTAAGTGGGCAACACAAGACAGAGAGGGGACAAAAGCCAGGAAAAGTGGGCAATAGGGCTTTATCCCCTGGGGGACCATTTGGATGATGATGGGAACGTTGGAGCATTAATTCACCAAATCGCATCTCCCATTAGTGAGGATTGCCCCGAAGCCCTGACTCCCCACACTTTGGGGTGCTCTATGAGGGGCAGGGCAGGCTGCCAGATCACCACCATTTGGTTTATGTTAATGAGGTGACTTTTGGAAAGCACCCAAGGACAGGAGGGGAAGCGACCATGAAACCAACCTGATTTCTGGGGAGAGGAGAAGGCTGGGAGGTTGAATCAGAGGCTGTGCCAGAGAAAGATCTTTGGCAGAGAAGAGAGATGCAGGCCTTGTGGTGGGTAAGTATCAGCATTCTGGAAGCCTGGTACAAGTGAACTCAGGTGGGCCAAAGGGACATAGCTTGAGGCACCAAGAGCACCTGCCATGACTCTCTAGGGAGGTCCCCAAAGCCACCTGAGTAAGCACATTCATGTTAGTTTCCTGGATCTGGGAGCAAGTATTTTACATAATGTCCTAGTCAGCTCTGGCTGCTGAGTGCTGTAGACAGAGTTGCTTAAACAACAGAATTTATTTCTCACAGTTCTGGAGACTGGGAAGTCCAAGATTGGAGTGCCAGCCAATCCAGTTCCTGGGGAGGACTTTTCCTGATTTGCAAACGGCTGTCTGCTTGCTGCGTCCTCACTTGGCTGAGCGGGCGATCCTCTCCCTCATTTCTCTTCTCATAAGAGCACTAAACCCATTCATGAGGGATCCACACTCAGGACCTGATCCCCTCCCAAAGGCCCCACCTCCTAAACTAGCACACTGGGGATTAGCGCTCTAACATATTAATTCTGCCAGGACACAAACATTCAGTCCATAGCACATAAAGATGTCGATCCTTCATACATTTATTCATAAACGCAATGCCATTCCAATAAAAAATCCCAAGCACAAGTTTCTTGGAGCTCAACAAAAATATAGAATTAATCTGAAAGGAGAAGTGAGTAATATCAGAGACATTCTGAAGCAAAGAGAGGATAATGGGTGATAGTAGTCCTACTATGTGTTGTTGAGGCACATTATAAAGCTTTTACTTGCCTCAAGTATTAGTATTCCTTTGGGTTTGATCCTGAGAGGAAAGCCTCTTCCCAGATAGCACCGCTTCCCCTGGCTGTATCAATTGGCTGTAATAATGCTTTATGCAGATTCTATGTAAAAAGAAAGGTGACATGAACAGACACTTCTCCAAAGAAAACATACAAATGGCTAACAGATACATGAAAAAACGTCATCACCATTAGCCATCAGGGAAATTCAAATCAAAACCACACTGAGATACCCCCTTACACCAGTTAGAATGGCAGAAATTGACAAGGCAAGAAACAACAAATGTTGGAGAGGTTGTGGAGAAAGGGGAACCCTCTTACACTGTTGTTGGGAATGCAAGTTGGTACAGCCACTTTGGAAAACTGTGGAGGTGCCTCAGAAAATTAAAAATAGAGCTACCTTATGACCCAGCAATTGCACTACTGGGTATTTACCCCAAGACACAGATGTAGTGAAAAGAAGGGCCATATGCACCCCAATGTTCATAGCAGCAATGTCCACAATAGCCAAACTGTGGAAAGAGCCAAGATGCCCTTCAACAGATGAATGGATAAAGAAG
>NC_138378.1:27391079-27443707 GCF_054177405.1 Leptonychotes weddellii | reverse complement strand
CCCCAGAAACAAGATTTTTTTAACACTTGGAAAGAGGGAAAGATTTTTTTAAACATCGTCATTATTTGAAGATGTTATGATTCGATACCAGAAATTAAAAAAACAATCTGTTGCAAACGCTATGTTAAAAATGAGATAGTAAATAAGGTGGTTGGATACAACAGAAATATATTACAAAAAAAATGTTTTTCTGTGTGCCAACAATTACGAGCTGGAAAGTAAAAAGGGAAATTTCCATTTGCAAAAATAACAAAGTATGAAATGCCTAAAAATAAAAGTAACAGAAAATGTGTGAGAGCACCGTGGGGGGATAAATTAAAAGTTAACTGAAAAACTTAAAAAGAAACTTTAATAAGTAACATCAAATCATAGTCCTGGATGGGAAACCTGAAAAATCTAACAATGTAGGTTCTTTTCCAAATCATTTGTAAGGTAAAAATAGTTCTAATGAAAACTCTTAATGGGACTTCTTTGGGAAATTAATGATTTTAAACTTCTGTCTTACCTGGAAGAACAAATGGATAAGAACATTTTCTTTAAAATGAGGACAAACTTGCTCTACTGGATTAAAACATTACATATAATAAATTGGGGCACCTGGGTGGCTCAGTCTGTTAAGCGTCCGACTCTTGATTTCAGCTCAGGTCATGATCTCAGGGTCCTGAGATCGAGCCTAAAGTCTGCTTCTCTCTCTCTCCCTCTGCTCCTTCCCCTGCTCATGCTCTTGCTCTCTAAAATAAATAAATAAATCTTTTTTAAAAACCCTATAATAAATAATGGAACCACCTATATTTCCTACTCATTCTTTTCCTGTAAACCTAAAATGACCAAAAGAAATAAAGTCTGCTTATTTTAAAAACTACGGTAAATAGAACAGTATGAATCTGCATTAGGACTGCTGGAGAAATAGAACTCCAGGAATAAAGTTAACATTTATTAAGCTGACTCACATAAAGTAATGATATTCAATGACTTGACCTATAAAAACACCGATCTCATAGGTTCAACCTAATATGTAATGCCAAGACTATCTCATAATAGGTACTATTATTATCCTCATTTTATGGAAGAGGAGACTGAGACACAGAGAAGTTTAGTGACTTCCAGGTGATCACACAGCCCATGGATGGTGGAGCCAGGTGATCCTGGGCAGCCTGACTCCACAACCCAAGCTCTTCACCGCAACACTTGACCTCATAGTAGGTGATGTGAACTGTTGGGAAGAAATGATCTGTTTAAAAGTGACAGTGGGAATAATTCCTGTGTACTAAAGCAATCAAGATAGATCCTTCTTCACGACTCCACAAAAACAAGTGATAACTAGGTTAAAAGTAAAATGTAAAAATCAAAGTGTTAAAACTTTAGGAAGAAATACAGATGAATAATAAATTGAGTTCAAGTGAGAAAGTCCTTTTTTAGCATAAAAATAAAATAACCACCAGGGAATGGCATGAAGATAAAATTGTACAATTGTGCATCAAGAATCATCAAAACAAAACAAAACAAACAAAAAGAATCAACAAAACCAACTTATAAAAGCAACGGGTAAAACCAGAATGACAAAATATTAAAATGAAAGTTTCTATCGAGATCCCCAAATAATAGGAACTATATGGCTCACTGGGGCATGGGTCCATCAGAACTTGCAGAAAGATGGGGGGAAAACAGTTTGAAGCTGACCTGACAGACAGTTAATGCCCTTAACACGCTAAGAATAAAACATTAACATTCCAATATACATAGTGGCAAATACAAGAATACACAAGTCACAGAAGAGAAATACACATGGCCGGTAAACATATTTCAAAAGCTCATCCACATTACCAGTCCAGAAATATGAATCAAAATGGAGACAATTTTGTCTGTAAAATTGGCAAAGCTCTTTTAAATAATCATTTTTGTTGCTGCTGAGGGAGAAATGAGAAGCACCTTCACTCACTGCTGGTGGGCGTGAAATTGGTAGGACCTTTCTAGTAAGCAAGTGGACACCATGTAACAAGAGTCTGGAAATGTTCACACTCTTTGATCGATTAATTTCACTTCCAGGAATTTATCCTTAAATCATAACCCAAATTTTCCTCAAAGACATGTGTATAATGAGACTCATCATAGCATTTTTCTCATGAAGAAAAACTGGGAATGATTAAGTATGTTTTGTTGTCTTCTTATGTGAAATATATACAATTATTAGAAATGGTTCTAAATAGAACTTAATAAGGAAAAACACAGTGTGTTATCAATGAGAAGAAAACAGTAGAGTGAACTGCATATTTTGTGTCCCATTTTTTTGGCAATGTATTAATATAAATGTCTTAAATATGTAGTATCTCAGAAAAATCCATCTTTTCTCCATTTATTTATGATGCTTTCTTTATGCTTGGAAAAAGGCTGGAAAACCCCTATTCATGTTTGTAGATGAAAATATGAGCTTGGAGTGCGACTGGGTGGCTCAGTTGGTTAAGGGACTGCCTTCGGCTCGGGTCATGATCCCGGAGTCCTGGGATTGAGTCCCACATCGGGCTCCCCACTCAGCGGGGAGCCTGCTTCTCCCTCTCCCCACTCATGCTGTTTCTCTCTCACTCGCTCTCTAATAAATAAATAAATAAAATCTTTAAAAAAAAAAAAAAGAAAGAAAATATGAGCATGGAGACAAATGTGGCCGGTTACATAGCGGGTGGTCTCATCATGGGTCGCTTTGGAGGGGGCTGAGATGTGAGTGGAGCAGGGTGTGAGGGCAGGAAGGGAGTGGGGGGGAAACAAAAAACAAAGAGAAAAAACCACTATTAACAAATTCCACAAACCCATGAACAAACTATGATTCCGTTACTCCCCCTGGGATGGGGTGCTTGCTCCATGCCCCACTTCCTGCTCTATTCCCCTTTCTGGGGATGGGGGAGGTGTGTAGGCATCAGGGGTCTTGGGGTCTTGTTTGGACCATGGACCCCCTTCGCAGTCTTTATGGAGCCTTTTCAGAATTCTGTCTTTAAAAAAATGAAATACTTAGAATTGCAAAGGAAACCAATTACATGGAAACACAGTTATCAAAATACTTTTCAAAGACTCAATTGATGACATAGTAAGACATGTACATCTTTATTAACAAATGAAACCACCAGATCCAGCGGTCGAATGTCTACGATTTTGCAGCACTGTCTGAATGTAAATGACATTTTGAAGGATCTGCCTCAGCTGCCCTAGGACTTGAAACTCTCCTGTTTTTTTGTTTTTAAAGATTTTATTTATTTATTTGACAGGGAGAGACACAGCGAGAGAGGGAACACAAGCAGGGGGAGTGGGAGAGGGAGAAGCAGGCTTCCCGCCGAGCAGGGAGCCCGATGCGGGGCTCCATCCCAGGACCCTGGGATCACGACCTGAGCCGAAGGCAGACGCTTAACGACTGAGCTACTCAGGCGCCCTGAAACTCTCCGGTTTTCTCTTGGTTGACAAAGTCTTGGATTCTGCTATCATACCCAGGGCTTGTCCAAAACACTCACGAGTGAAGGCAATGCTCAATTTTAGGTGGAGAATAATGAAAACAAAAGAATATTGTTGTTTTTTTTGTTTTTGTTTTTGTTTTCATGCAAGCTCACAGATCCCCCGAATTCTACCCCGGGGCCCCCAGATTCAGCGCCTCTAGCTGTTGTGACCTCAGGATCCCAGTTTCCCGTCCTGTCCCCCAGGACACCAGGAGACTGAGCCTCTTTTTGCTCTTGTTTTCTAGTCCACGGGAAATGGTGCAAATAGTTGTCTGTGACGCCTGGATAGAGAAGAAGTGAGACAATGTGGACTGGACGTGCTGTGACTCATGCCGTCCCTGGCCCGACCAGAAAGCAAGAGAAGCATCAGATTGTTGTGGGATGCTTGGAAGTTCTCGAACACCCAGACTTGGATGTACACATTCATCCCAACCCCCCAGTTCCTTATTACGTAGACAGTCTGATATTCCCTCGGGGCATCTTAGGTGCCATCTCCTCTGGCATTATTGAGATAGCACTCTGGTTCCTTCCATTTCCAGGCCATGGGAGGACATGGGAGCTGGAGGTCCCCTGCCCACGGAGCCCACTGCTGATCCTCTGTTTGCTTCCGTCTTGTTTGGCTCCCACGTTTCAGTCTTGTTTTTCCCACATGCCTTTTCACTTGTGTCTGCTTTTTACTGAAAGAGTATGAAATTTATTTATAATTTTATTTCCCACCCATCACCTTCTGTGACTCAGTGATGAATCAGCCTTTCAAGGGGACCACAATGATTCTCTGACCCTGCTCTCTCTCCCTAGAGTGGAGACAAAGCAAGTTTAGTGGCCCCTGGGGACACCTGCTTTATCTGTTCTATCTTCACAGTAGATTACACTTTTCTTCAGTATGAAATGAATCTGTCAGTTCCATTGAATGCCTTGAATTCTATGTAGTCTGAAATTAATTTTGCTATCCTTGCTCTCTTTGTGTTTTCCTGATACACTTTGGCTCTTCTTATTTTTTTTTAACATTTATTTTTAACTTTTCAGTGTAATTTTGTTTTAGGTTTGTTCTTGAAAACAGCATATAATTAGAGTTTCTATTCTAACCTAATAATTTGAGAGCCCTTCTTTAAAAAAACTTTTTAATTGTTTTTTCCCCCTGTTACATGCATCCAAGCTCACTATTGAAAATACATATAATAAGCAAAAAGAAAACTAAAATCACCCAGTTTGTACTACTCAGAAGTAGCTCCTATTTCCTGAACCTGGTTCTGTATCTTTCTCTTTGATTTTGTTAACTCTCCTGTAACTTCCTAACTCATTGTTTTTCTGAATTACCCAGGTTCAGGCTCATTCTACTGCTTGCCCTGGGGTGGGGGTGGGGAGGCACTCATGACATGTTCTCTAGGCTCTTAGGTGTGGCAAGAAGGGCCTGGGGGAGCTGCGGAGGGCAGCTCTGCTCTAGGTCCAGAGAGGAACTTCTCTCTTCATTCTGATACCCTTGGGTTTGCCTTTTCTAACCACCTTCTTGTCACAGAATTGGAAAGACCATCAGGGCCAAGATTAGGGTGAAGATCTAGAGGAAAGGGTCAAGTAAGCAACCGTGGTGTTTAAAATATGTCCACAAATTCTTTGACACTCCTGCCTTCAAAAGGTGGACCTAATTCTCCTCCTGCAAATGTTGGCTGGACTTAGTGAGTTGCCTTTGACTAATGGAATGTGATGGAAATGATGCTATGTGACTTCAAGGCTAGGCCATCAAAAGGATAGCTTCCACTTGGTGTTCTCTCTCTCTCTCTCATCACTCACTCTGAGGGAAAACAGCTGCCATGTTGTAAGGGCTCAAGTATCTCCAGGAGAGTCCCACATAAAGAGTAATGGAATTTCCCCACCAAGAGCGAGCACCAACTTGCCATGCGGTGAGTGAGCCACCCTGGAAATGGATCCTCCAGCCCCATTCAGGCCTTCAGATGAGTGAAGCCCCTGCTGAAATTTGATATAACCTCATGAATGATCCCAAGGTAGAACTGTCCGGCTAAGTTGATTCAAAATTGTGATCCACAGAAACTGTGAAGATAGTCATGCTTACTGTTGTTTTAAGCCACGAAGTTTGGGGTAATCTGTTACTCAGACATAGATAACTAATACAGTAACCATTATGCCTTTAGCATGTGTGTTTGAGGAAAGAAACAAGAAGCATTCCCATGACTCCTATGATCCAGCCCAACTTATAAGGGTTGGAGAGTTCACCCTGGAGTTTGGGGTTAAAGCTCAGTCATAACAAACAAGGCTTATTTTCCTTGAATGTTCCTCACCACATCTCCCTCATGGATCTTGGGTTGTCCCTTTGCTGGTCAAAGATACAGGAAGCATTGTCCCAGCTGTTTCATGGCTTCCCATAAGGAAGGGGACTAACCTCTGATATGTCTTAAATTGGAGGCTTCTCTGTGGCCCCATACTGCCACCACACTGGACAGAGACTTGTCTTAGGATGGGGTCCCCCAGATGCAGACTATGAGACAAGAATCTGAGTGTAAGTGGTTTATTTGGAGGCGATCTTAGAAAGCTCTGGTGGGGGAGTGGGGATGGGAGGGAGGGAAGGGAAGGCAGCCCTACAGGATGGGTAATGAACAGATCAGTGGGCAGCTGAGGCTCAGTCATGCTGGGGAGTCTGGGAAACTGTGTAGCACTCTTCTCAAAGCTCTCACCTGAGAGACAAAGGACCAGGAGTATTTGTCTCCCATCTTCTGCCCCTCACTTGTTGAGGGCTACTTCTGAGGACATCAACTCCTTAGTACTTCTGGTCTGTCCCACATGTGAGCCAGCGTAGTTCAACAGCTGAGGGAAGAGAAAGAGGCAGTCAGACACCCTGGGCACGTGAGGAATGATGAGAGCTGATGGTTATGGGCTGGTTATTGACAGAATCTGTTAAAGACCTCCATCTCATATCTGAATTATTGCAGTAGCCTGCTAGCTGGTCAACTCCTCTTTGTTCTTTCACTCAGATTCTCTAATCTCTTCTCTATGTAGAAACTCAGAGTGTCTTAAAATGCAAGGGTGATTGAGCTACTCATTTCTTAAAACATTACAAAAGTGTCTTGTTTCCCTAAGGATAAAGTCCCCATCCCTCAGCACCGCACTTGGCACATAAAAACCACTGGGGAATGTTAGCTTTTGTACCATTATCCCCACTGCCATCATTATCATCATCATCAGGACATGAGCATTCTAGCTCGTGTCCCTGGCTTTGTGGATCTTTTACTTCATCTTCTATCCACCCAGAACAATCTTTTGTGAAGCCAGCCAGGTTTTGTGTGTCTTACCTTTCCAACTGGATCATTATCTTTCTGAGGATTGAGGTTGCATCTTGTACTTCTTGTGTTTTCCGCACTGTCTAGCCCAAGGAAGCTTTGAGGAATTAGTAGTTTCTGGTTGAGGCATTCAGTTAATTAATATAGACCCTTCCCTTTCCCAGCCCACTAAGATCCAAGCCATCACCAAGCTCCAATGCGCTTCTCCCCATCTCTCAAATCTGTCCACTCTTTTCTGTCTCTAAGACCACCACTCTAGCTCAGTTACCTTCAACTTTTGCTTGGATCATTGCACAAGCTCCTTAATCATCATCCCCGTGTCCAGCCTCACTTCTCTCCAATCCATTCTCCACAAAGCAGCAGAAGCAATCTTTAAAACCAACTCCAACCATGTCAATTCACATGCCTAAAAGGTTTCAAGGCTTTCTCAATATTCTTAGAACAAAACCTTAGTCATGTTCCAGTCCAGCGTCTGCATGGATCTGGCTTCCCTCCACTTCCCCTCCCACCTTCCTTCGCCTTATGTCTGGGCCCATATGACAGTGGTTTCCTTTCAGTCTCAAATGCTCCAATATCCACTCCAACTCAAGATTTTTGCTAATAGAGTTTTTTCTGTCTGGAGTGTCCTCCCATCCCTTAATCCCCTATGTGTCTCTTTTTACTTATTTTCCAAATCTCTGTTTTACTGTCATTTCCTTGGAGAAGCCTTCACTGATCACCCAGACTAGGTCAGGTCTCTTGTAGAAGCTATCTTAACATCTCGTATTTTGAGTCCTAGACTATGGTGCCCCAGAAAACAGAGGCTTAGATTTTTGTGTTGGGGAGAGGGATCCCAGGGAATAGGAGTTGAAGACTGGGAAGAGGGAGACATGGTGGGAGGGAAAGTCTATCTTCACTAACTTGTTAGTTCATAGATGCCTTCCATCAGCTGATTTTTTCCAGTTTTTCTAGCTATTCTCAGTGCGGTGGTTTGTCCAGTTTCCCCAGCACACAGCTGAGGTAACCACTTTCAACTCTTTAGTTGTTTCTTCCAGTATGAACTTCCATGTTTCCAAATAATGTTTATATTGCTTTTAATGTTTTAAGAAATTATCTACCTTCACTCAGAACTTCCCCTCCAATTTTCCTTATTCAATCTTCTCAATATAGTTATGCAAAAAAAAAAATGATTTGACTAAGTGTTTGGAGATTGATCTGCCTATTTGGATATTGTTCACTGTTCAACCAAATAATGAACTCTTAATAACGTTTTCTCTCTTGTGCAACTTTTTTCCTCTGAAAATAATAATTGCCTCATTTTAAAGTTTGCTTAGTTTTTACTATGACTGCTAAGTATTTCCCTTTCATGTCTTCATAGATCTGTGAAATGCTTATTAAGCAGCCAGCAAGGGAGAAGATGAACCAGAAGAGTGTGATATTGTGGAGGCCAACTATAGACAGTGTTTCAAGGAAAAGGAAGTGATCGGTTGTGTTACATGCTAGTAGTGGGTTGAGCGAGATGAGCACTGAGAATTGACCAATGGATTTGGCAATGCAGAAGTCACTGGTGACCTTGACAAACAAGAGTAAACTGGTGGGGACAAAGGTTTAATTGGATGAATGAAAGAAATGAGAACAGAGGAAGGAAAATCATACATTGTGATTTTCTAAAAAATAATTTTAACAAATTATCTAAAAAAGGCAAAATTTTAGGAATTTTTTTTTTCTCCAGAGGGAGCAGAAATGTGGTGGTCACTAGACAGGGATGTAGGATTAAGAAAAGGATCGGTGGCGGTCAGCTTCCAAGATGGCTCCCAATGATTCTCCACCTCTTGGTATCCACCCCTTTGTATAGTTTCCTCCCACACTGTAGTGGAGTTGATGTGTGTGACCAATAGCATATGGCAGAATTGATGGTATGTCATTTTCAGGGTTAGGTTATGAAAGACTACAGATTCTGTTTTGGATGCTCTCTTGCTTTCCCTCTCTCTTGGATCTCTCATTTTGTAAGAAGTAAGTGCTGTATTGTGAGTAACCTTTTGGAGAGACCCACATGATGAAGCCTCCAGCCAACTGCTAATGAGGAGCTGAGGCCTGCCAATAACCAGGTGAGTGAGTTTGGAAGCAGATTCTACAGCCCCAGTTGAGTCTTAAGATGACCACTTCCCTGGCCAACAGCTTAACTAGAGAGTTAGAAAATAAACCAGCCCAAACTACAAATGTACACACACAGAACTAAAATCAAGACTTTGAGGTAGACATCCTTGAGGGGCGGATGATTGCCCCACTACGATGCAGCTATCATGTCAGTCCTGGCATGGTTTTGGAGAATGGTTCTGTGGCTGTCTGTGAGGGATGAGAAATGGTAGCAGTGGCCTGGAAGTCTCAATGAAGAGCACCTATGGCTGAGCTTACTATTGATGGGTATAGCTGCCCCAAGAGTTCCCCTTTTAAAAAAAAAAAATGGTTTCCAGAGTTCTGAACAGTAACACTAGATGTATAGTGGAGATCTGGTAGGTGGCTGCAAAAACCAATGGCAGAAAAGATTGCACTAGTCCAACGGACAACAGAGCTCTCCCAGCCTGTAAGTTGAAATCTGTGGTTCTGCCATTTTGGATTGTGTACGCCTCGGTGTTCTTTTATAAGCTGGTTCAGGGTGGAAGCCCAAGAGTGAGATACTGGTCTTCCTACCAGTCTGGGGGAGCTGGTTCTAATTTAGTTTGAGAAATAAAGAAAAATGCTTCTATCCTAAGTGCTCTTTACATGGTTCCACATGTAACTGTTGGGTTAAACAAGCATGATTCAGGGCACATGTTCAGGGCACATCTCACTTCCCCTTGAACTAGATGTTGTTTCTGGTCTTTCGAGGCTGTCCTGCAGAGGACTGTTTTAGAGGCTTGACAAATGCAACACTCTGACGCATACATACTATAGAAGTGACAGTTTTCTCTATGGCTATGGTATCAGCCTCATTATAATTTCCAAGTACTGGGTAGGTACAATGCTTTACCATGCTGCAGGGACATCTAGGTTATATAGCATTGACAAGAATCAAATGAGCACAGTCATACTGCTCCTATGTAACAGTGACCAGTCTGAGAAGGAGCAAATGAATTAGGGACCTACGAGGGCCTGAGCCCAGCAGGCCTGTCTAAGAATTGTCCCATCCTTTGGGTATGACTGTGGAGCATGGGCAAGTCAGAAAGTTCTTACTTGTACTGGTACTGGTATAAGATGGGTTTGCCTTCTCTTTGCCTGGGAGATGTTTGAAGCTGACTCTCATGGATGGTCCCTCCAATGCTACCTTTTGATAATGCCCTTTGAATGGTCATTCCCACCGCTCCCTTGACTTCTGGTTTTCCACCCCACTGGTTTCCTTGCTTTCTGGAAAAAATATTCTTATTGGGCAGGTTCCTTTTCAAAATGACCCCAGGCCAACATTCTTATCTTGTGGGGCAGGAATGGTCCCAATTGTTCATGCTTACCTGTATCCATGCCCTTTGCAATGCTCCCAGCGTGGCTTCTATATCCATACCCTTTGAACCTATCTTGGCTTTGAGACTTGCTTTTGCCAATAAAATACAGTGAATGTTATGATGTGTCAGTTCTGTGCCTAGGGCTTAAGGGGCTGGACTAGTTTTCTAATGCTGTGTAATAAGTAACCACACACTTAGTGGCTTAAAACAACACCCATTTATTTTCTCATACTTCTGTAGGTCAGAAGTGTGGGCTTAGCTGGTTCCATTGCTATGGAACTCACAAAGCCAGAATTAATGTGTCAACAAGTTGGGCTCATCTGGGAAAGAATTCATTCAGGATGTTGTCCAAATTCAGTTCCTTGTGCTTGTAGGATTGAGGTCCTTATTTCCTTGCTGGCTGTCAGCCAGGAACTCTTCTCTGCTCTGAGGGGTCCTATGTTCCTTTTCCATCTTCAAGTCAGAGGTGGCATATCAAGTCCTTCTGATATTTTGAATCTGATTTCCTCTTCTGCTACCAGCTTAAGAAAATGCTCTCCTTTTAGGGTGTTCATGTGATTAGATGAGGGACATACAGATGATCTTCCTTTTGATGAACTCAAAGCTGACTTGTTGGGAAAAGCAGTCCCATGATCCTTAGTCAGCTGCGTAAGAATGGATTTTGGCTCTGGAACATTTCCTTGTCAAGGGAAATCACCTTGTGTGGGAATATCTTTCTTTGTTTCAGGTGCAATGAGCTCTCCTTTGTTCTGTTTAAAGTATGTACATCTTATGGCCACTGCTCTGTCTTCTGCAGGGATGAAATCTCTCCCACTATGGCACAGGAAGGGTGCATGCAGGTGAATTGCCCTGCCTCAGTTGCTGAGAGAGGCCAGTTGGCCATAGGCGACCAAGATGCCTGAAGGACAATGCTTTTAAGTTTCTTAGAAGCCTTCTGGTTCGATTGAAAAAATCTATGAGAAACACCCTTACTCTCTTGGAAGAGTTTTTTGTGTGTGGTTGAGTACACCAACCTTTTGATTTCATCCTTTTAAGCTAAGGAGAATTACATGAAATCTGAGGTTTTAGCAAAGGGTGGGACAGTCACACACTCAGACTTTTCTCTGTGTCACACTCTCAATAGCCGTTTTGGAGCTTTAACATGTTTTGACATCTGGAGAGGCTGAGAATTTCTGAAATCATTCTGGTTCCTTTTTTTTTTTTTTAAGATTTTATTTATTGATTTGAGACAGAGAGAATGAGAGACAGAGAGCATGAGAGGGAGGAGGGTCAGAGGGAGAAGCAGACTCCCCGCCGAGCAGGGAGCCCGATGCGGGACTCGATCCCGGGACTCCAGGATCATGACCTGAGCCGAAGGCAGTCGCCCAACCAACTGAGCCACCCAGGCGCCCCTGGTTCCTTTTTGTTTAACAGTTCTTCCCTCAATTTATCTCTCTCCTTTGGCACTTTATTATAAGGAACAAGAAACCAGGCAGCATCTCCAACACTTGACTCTGGAATTTCCTTAACTAAATATCCAAGCTCATTGCTTACAAGTTATGTTTTCTGGGCACCTGGGTGGCTCAGTTGGTTAAGCGACTGCCTTTGGCTCAGGTCATGATCCTGGAGTCCCGGGATCGAGTCCCGCATCGGGCTCCCTGCTTGGCAGGGAGTCTGCTTCTCCCTCTGACCCTCCTCCCTCTCATGCTCTCTGTCTCTCATTCTCTCTCTCTCTCAAATAAATAAATAAATAAAATCTTTAAAAAAAAAAGTTATGTTTTCCACATGACTGCAGGACACAGTTTTGGTAAGCATGTTACAGCTACATAGCAAGGATCTCCCTTTATCCCATTTCCAATAACATCTTCTCTGTTTCCTTCTCAGCCTTCACCATGAGCATTCTGAAAGTCAAGATTTCTACTATTGGTCTGCTCTTGGTTTAAGATTTCTCTACTACACACTTCCCTCCTCTTTACTGAAAGCTGGATCTATGTCTTATAAACAAGCCCATGCAAGCCTGATGGAGAATTTGGCCATACTAAAGACAGATGAGTTGTTTAACCGAGGGCATTCTAGACTACCCAGACCACAACAAACCCACCAGCTAGCTGACTGTCGGTGCATGAGCAAACTTAGCCAAGATCAGCCAAGCCCAGCACAGACTAGAACACCCCAGGTGACCCATTAACTTGTGAGCTAAATAAATACTTATTGCTCTATACCACTGAGGCTTTGTGGTTATCTGTTATGCAGCATTATCATGCAGTAGAAAACTGATACACATGGGATTTACATTTAGTCTCTTGGATTCTTGCACCTCTGACCTAGCCTGGAAATGAGAAGAGTTAGTTCAAAAAATAGCAACAATTCTTTCTATCTCCCTCTCTTCCTCCCCTCTCCTTTTCTCTGCTAGCTTAGCCTACCTCTAGAGCCATAGGCCTTAAAATACACTACTGTTCCTCATAATTGTAGGAATAAAAATCAGTTTTTCAAGTGGTTGCATTGAAGAATCCCTTATTTGGCTTGGATGAAGAGAGAAGCACTCCCATCTTTTTGCTTTAGGGGGAAGCTTATGTAAATGCTCATTTACAGGAAATCCTCTCCCTTTCTCCAATCCAGGGCTCTTTTATTTGTGCCCTTTAGGGAAGGGTTTTGACAGAACCTTTAAAAACTCACGTGTTGTTCTGGCAACTCATTTTGGAATGCATTGTGATACCTCAGTTGCAACTTCCATTTAATACCCGGTTACACTTAATTTGATTAACGCCTGTCTCCTCCACAAGACTGTAGTCCATGAGGAAGAAGCTCCTCTTGCTCGTGTCTCTAACATCAGCACCAAGGACAGTGTCAGGCATAGCAACCATGCTCCACAAATATCGTTTAATGAATCAGTGTGAATGAGCCTGTTGTACCTTAGGCCGTGAATATGAACGTATAAGCTGCCTATATTTCTCTTTTACAGAGCATGGATTGGGTCATTTTTCAACGAATCTTTTTATCTCTTTTATGGAGTGCCACCGTAAAGATCCCTTTCCTGAAATGCTTAGCAAGGTGGATCCCAGCTGACTTTCCCATTCAAGGCATTGTTGCCTGGGAAAGGACACAATGAGGTAAGTTTTACATAAGAGAGAAGTCTTCCCTGATAAGGTTTCTCTAAAAATTCTTCCACCTCAGAACCAAAGAGAAAAATTAGGATGTTTTATTCTACAGATATTACCACAGCTGTACTTGATTCTGCTCACTTATGTATATGAAGGGTCAACTTTGGCTCCTCTCTGGCTAGAATACCCTTTATGAGACTGTCCAGGGGGGTAGGAATGAAGCTCTTTTGGTTCTAATTTTAAGACAGCCCAATGAAAATGTCTGACTCACCAGGCTGTTCATGGGAAGCATTCACGCACTCATAAATTATGGAATGGGCTGTAAAGGGTCTGAATGTTCCCTGGAAGTGGTTTTAGTATCTTTCTAGATAAGAAATGAATCCAGATTCTCCATCTTTTCAATTATTACCATTACTCATTATTATTCAAATTACATAGCATGGTTCATGTCTGGAGATCAAAAGATCAGAAGGATTTTAAGGGCAAACTATGAAAATGAGAGTGAAGATAAGAAGGGAGAAAGACAGGAACCAAGAATTTAAGATCAGAGTTCTTTCTTTCAGTGCCTATTTATTTGCTGGTAAATTGAGAATCTAATTAAATTAGTAAGCACTTGTGAAGATTTGGTAACAAACTAAAATATGATCCGTTTTAACATAATCAAAGCCTCAGGTCCAAAGAATAATATCCTATGGAGAACATTTAAGACATGAACAACCCATGGCTAGGAAAATGGGGTGGTCCTGGACATTCAGGAGTCATCTTCATAGACCCGCCTACCACAAAGGGACAGAAAGGTCATAAAAGGAGTAAATAATACTTTTCCTATGTTATAGTTCATATTTTTAAACAGGAAATGTTTACTCTCCTTCCAACTCCAATTATGGACAGAGCATACCTCCTTGCCCCCTCAGTGACGTTGAGTTTGACCAGAGAACTTGATAATGAACATGATGCACAAGAGGCTTGAACTGTGCTTTCAGGTTTGGGCTTGTCCTTTGGTGTTTCTGCTATAGTCATGTAAAGAATGCGTCCTGGCTCATTCCCTGGTCCAAGGAAGATGAGAGACACATGAAGCTGACTAAGCCAGACCTTATCACAGCCTGGAGCTGGGCTCAACCAGTCTCATCCTAGATCAGCTGAGCTACTGATATGTGAGAATAAATAATTACTACTTTAATTATGTAGTAATTAAGCTACTGAGTTTTGGAGTGGTGTTATATAACAGAGAATTTGGCTGATTCCCTCCTCAACCCCTCATTTCTGGGAGCTTCTAAATCCTCAGAATTTCCTGAGTGTTAAGAGAATCTTTGTTATTCATGGCAGGCCCCTTGAACCACACCTGAGTTTATGCTAAAGAGACTACTCAGGATGGGGGCTGGTCATGCCAGAAAGACCAACCATGTGATTAGAATTTTGGAGCTTTGAGCCTTGTGATATCAGCCCAACCTTCCAGGAGGGAACGGGGGTTAGAGACTGAGTTAAATCACATGGTTGATGATTCAATCAATCAAGCCTATATAACAAAACTCTAATAGAAACTCTGGACACCAAAGCTCTTGTGAGCTACTCTGTCTGGTGATACATATCAATATGCCAGGAGGGTAATACATCATGAAGACACAGAAGCTCCATATTTGGGACCCTCTCAGACCTCACCCCTACGGGTCTCTTTTTTGGGCAAGTCTGATTTATAGCCTTTATAACAAAATTATAATAATAAGTATAGTGTTTTCCCAGTTTCTATGAATTTTTCTAGCCAATTATGGAACCTGAGAGAATGGTAATCCTGAATTAGTAGACAGTTGGTCAGAAGTGTGGGTGAACCAGGAACCCTGTAGCTGGTGGCTGGTGTGTAAAGTGAGGATAGTCTTGTGGAGAACCGTGCCCTTCATCTGTGAAATTTGACCTAACTCCAGGTAGTTAGGCTAAGAATTGCATTGAAGGTGGCTTGTTACACATCAATCCCTGACTGATATACCTTCCATACATGAAATGATAATCAAATAAAATATGACTATGAAAGTATCTATGTATATGTATATGAAAGTGTTTTCAGCTATAAATGCAATGTAGAGATAAGGAAGTACTGCTGTAAGCCAACCGTAAGTAAACGTATTTACTTCTTCACAAGCAAGACAGAGTCTAGTGATTTTTTAAGATTTTGTTCATCTGATGCCTTCCTCATGATGTCTCTCTAATCTCTCACTCTTGAATTCACGGCTCTCTTGTGGCTGTGGCTTTTTCTGCCTCAGAGATGGTTATATTCATGCCTGTGTTTATCCCTTCTGTGAAATTGTGAACTTCGTAAGGTCAAAAGCTGCATCTGGCATCACTTCCCTGAGCATTCCTCGTGTACCTAGGACAGCTCCTGACATTTTCCTAGTGTCTGACCTACCCAAGCATGGAGCCTGGTCTCCTTTCTGATCCTTTTGAGTTGGCTAGAACTCCCTCCCTCCCTCCCTCATTCACACTTCATTCATTCACCAAATATTTGATAGTGTCCAATACATGCCGGGCATTCTGTCAGGCACTTGGGATACAACAGTGAACACAACAAAGTCCCTGATTTCATGGAGCTTATATTCTGGCCAGAGAGATACCTAGTAAATTAATAACAAATGTCTTAGTATGTCAGAAAGTGTTAAAAGCTATGTGGAGTGGTTATTTTTTTTTTCTTTCTTTTTTTTAAGATTTTATTTATTTATTTGAGAGAGAGAGGGAGACCATGAGCAGGGGGTTGGGGATGAGGAAAATAACCCCTTGAGTGGTTATTTTCTATAAGATGGTATACAAAGTCTCACTGAGGGGCGCCTGGGTGGCTCAGTCGGTTAAGTGGCTGCCTTCGGCTCAGGTCAGGATCCCTGGATCCTGGGATCGAGCCCCACGTTGGGCTCCATGCTCAGCAGGAAGTCTGCTTCTCCCTCTCCCACTCCCCCTACTTGTTTTCCCTCTCTCGCTGTGTCTCTCTCGTTCAAATAAATAAATACAATCTTTAAAAAAAAAAAAGAAAAGTCTCACTGAGTATATGCTTTTGAGCAAAGACCTGAAGGATGTGAGAAGGCAGGGCTTATAAATATCTGGGGGAATACGGTTCCAGGCAGAGAGAATAGCAGAGGCCCAGAGGGATGAGTGTGTTTGGAGAATGTTAGGATCAGCAAGGACATTGGTGTGGGTGGGACAAAACGAACAGCAGAGAGACATTCCAGAATTGAGGTCAGGAAGGTTTTGAGGGTAGAGAATGAGGGGCAGATAATTTAAGTCAGTAAAAATGCTGACTTTCACTTTTTACTGGATTTTTGAATCTGTCTCCTTCCCCTCCTGACTTCCTGTTCCTAGCATTTCCCAGCCTCAGCCGCCACTGTCCCAGGTAGAAGTCTCTGTGTCAACCCCACCCCCTGATCACCTATCCCCAAACCAGAGCAACAGGGCCAGCCCTGGTCTCTTGTGAAGTAGGAGGTAGATGAGTATTGACTCTGCTTCAACATAGATAATATTTCTCCCAACACTTTTTTTTTTATGTTTGAGGAAGTTGAGGCTCAAGGAGTTTATCAATCAGGTTCCAGCGGGAAACAGATGACATACTCAAGTGAGGTAGACCCTGCAGAGAGGAAGTCTGGGGCGCACACACCCCGACCTCATTCTCCTCCCTTCCTCTGATCTCTTGCTAATGCCTTTTGGCTGGACCCAAACTGAGGGTCAATGAGCCCATTGTGGTAGCCTTCACTGGTTGGCCTCAAAAAGGCAAGATGGGAAAGGAGAGTGAGTGGTCCGCACAGCAAACACAAAATACCCAGCACGGAAAGGTTATGTAACTCACCTGAGACCATGCAGGTGGTCTGGTTGAATCCACATCTCGTTCTTTCTATCTCCATGGCTTCAATGACTATACTGTGTTCTCTTCTATAGCATTCACTATTTCTATTTGTTTGGGTTTTTTTTTTTTTTTTTTATCTGAGAGAGGGAGAGAGAGCACAAGCAGGGGGGAGGGGCAGAGGGAGAAGCAAACTCCCCGCTGAGCAGGGAGCCCGATGCGGGACTCGATCCCAGGACCCCGGGATCATGACCTGAGCCGAAGGCAGACGCTTAACTGACTGAGCCCCCTAGGCACCCCACTATTTCTGTTTGAACGTTCACTGTGCTCTGGCTTTGTATGATATGGTCTCACACTTCCCTTACTGGGAACCTTCTGTTAGAATACAAGCCACTTGGGGGCCAGGATCGTTTCTCAGGTATCTGTGCCCCTGGTGTCTCCAGCTCAGTGCCTCACACATTTTGGTGACTGTGCAGATGCGCACACTTAAGATCGAAAGTGATAAATGCCGTAAGCAGTAAGGAAAGTGAGCGATTACGTTGTTAGCTAGAAGGATCCAAGAGCAGGCCAGGGTCCTAAGGAGTGGTTGGGATTTGGATAGGAGAATAGCAAAGGAGGGCATTCCAGGCAGGCAAAGCAAGGCCCAGGGAGAAGTCAACGGCAGGGATTCCAGGAAGGGGCTGTGGCGAGAG
Organism: Leptonychotes weddellii; assembly: GCF_054177405.1. NCBI lineage: Eukaryota > Metazoa > Chordata > Mammalia > Carnivora > Phocidae > Leptonychotes > Leptonychotes weddellii. The sequence continues at coordinate 27,425,900 of NC_138378.1, read as the reverse complement.
GGCTTGGTAGCCGCAGAGCACAGCTGTAATGATGGGGAAGAGGAGTCAGGGACCACTGCCCATGGGCCCCTGGCTTACAGATGGAGTGTCAGCCCTGGGAGAGGCGTCTGATGTTTTATTGGAATTCATGGAAAACCATTGCTTAGCCAGGTGTACCCCACATCAAAGTAACAGCATAGAAACTGAGGGATTCAGTCCAGAATTGGTGAATCTTAAGGATGTCAACTTGTTTAACTTCTGTTTACCAAATTCACTGGCTGTCTGGACATAAGTTTTTCACAATATAACCCAGTCTCCTGTAAACTTTTAAGAAAAAAAGTATGGGATGAAGCCCTGAGTTTCCCAGGAAATTGGATAATATGTGAACATAATTAAAATGAATGATAATATATATAAGCACAATAAAAATAATAGCTTGATGTGTTACTTTTGGAATGTCAACATAAGTGAATAAAGCAAAATGAATGTCCCTAGACTATGCTTCTTGGTTCCTTCTTTTAAGAAACCAAAGCACTGATATAAGTCCTCTCCAGGACAAAGGTATGCTCCTTGTGGGGGCCTCAGCTTATCCACATCTGTTCAGAAGGCCCCTTTGAAGCTACCGGTTGAAGGTGGCCAATCTCTTTTACTACAAAAGCCTGACCTTATCTATTGCAATAAAAAATTCCAAAGCACAAATTAAAAAATGAATACGGAGCAAGGAGTATGTCTAATGTGTTCAAGTGTGAGTTCAAGTAAGTGTTACTCCATTTACAGGATAGGCGAATTCCAGTAAAAATGGCTCAATTTCTGCAAGGTGCATCTTGTTTCCCTGTGGTTTTCTTTTACATTCTTGGGACTATAATTCAATAGTCTCTTCACTCTCTCCACCTAAAAAAGGAATATAAACAATAGTGGTAAGATCCTTATAAGTCTTGAGCCCCCACAATGCAAAGAAAAGAGCCTTATATGTAGTATTCATGTAATTCAAACAAAATGGGTTACAGGCCAGACTAATTCTTTTTTTAACTCTAGTATCTTTTTTTAAAATAAACTTTTTATTTTAGAATACTTGATATTTACAGAGAAGTTGCAAAGATAGTACAGAGAGTTCCATTTACCCCACAAGCAGGGCCTCCAACTGTTAACATCTTACATTAGTATGGTACATTTGTTGTAAATGACGACATAATATTGATACATTAAGAACTAAAGTTCATATTGATACATTAAGAACTAAAGTTCACAGTTTATTTAGACTTCCTTGGTTTTTACCCAACGTCCTTTTTCTGTCCCAGGATCCCATCCACAACTCCATGTTACATCTACTTGTCATATCTCCTTAGGACCCTCTTTTCATAATTTCTCACACTTGCCTTGTTTCTGATGACCTTGACAGTCAGGTATTTTGCAGTTTCCCTTGGTTGGGGGTTAGTGATGTTTCCTCGTGAGAAGACTGAGGTCATAGGGTTTGGAAAGGAGGACCACAGAGGTGGGGAGCCCTTCTCACCCCTGGAGATCAATGGTACAGGTTTTCAACATGATTTACCACAGGTGATAGTCACATGACCACATTTGATCGCATGATCCCATCAGTTGTGTTTGTCAATTTCCTCCACTGTAGTGTTACTCTTTACCCCCATTTCTAACTGTCCTCTTTGAAGGGAAGTCACTGTGTGCAGCCCACACTGGAGTGGTAGGGAGTGATGCCCCCCCCTCAATGAAGAGCAAAATACACATGTAAGTACATACATAGATTATTTGAATTTTTTCTGCCTGGGAGATTTGTCTATTCTCTCCCATTTGTAAATTTATTCAATCATTTATTTTTACCAGTATGGAGTGATATTTATTGTAACTGTGAATTATAATCCAGTACGACCATATTTATTTTTGTTGTTCAAATTGTCCCAACTCGAGGACGCAGAGAAACTGGATCGCTCATACATTACTGGTGGGAATATAAAATTGTACAGCTGCTGTAAAAAATAAGTTAGCAGTTTCCTTAAACACTAAACATACAACTACCTTACAACCCAGCAACTGCATTCCTGAGCATTTGTCCCAGAGAAACGGAAACTTGTATTCACACAGACACCTGTATGTGAAGGTTTATAGCAGCTTTCTCATTGCCCCATCACTGTAAACTACCCAGATGTCCTTCAGTGGGTGAGAGTATGAAAAGCCGTGGTGCATCCATGTCGTGGAAGTACTATTCAGCAAAAAAAAAAGGATGTCAATTGACACTTTAACAACCTGAATGAGCCGCCAGAGAATATGCTCAGTGAAAAAAGCCAGTCTTGAGAGGTTCACACGCTGTATGATTTCTCAGTTTCCATAAACTACTTGGAGTCTTTTCCTCTAAAAATAATACTGCAGTTAATATTATGTATGCTGATCATTGCCCAATCAGTAACTAGATCTATAAGGTCAATTCTATAAAATGGAATTGCTGGGTCAAAGAAAAATGCGTTTGTAACTTCAGTAGGTATAGTCAAATGGCCCTTTGCAGTGTGCATTCCCACTTTAATGCAAGAAAGTGTCTGACACGATGTAGGCTCATGGGCAAGTCACTAAATGCTCTGTGCCTCAGTTTCCTTATCTGTAAAATGGGGAAAAAATGGGACCCACTTCATGGGGTTACTGTGAGGACCAAAGGAGTTACTACATGGAAAGTGCTCGTAACAGTGCCAGGCACGGTTAATCCTTTGTGCAAGTATTAGTGGTTATTGTTACCACAGCCAAGCTTTTTGATATTTGTCAACCTGGTTGGTGAAAAGTGATATTTTGTTGTAGTCATTTTAATTAGCTTTGATCTTATTGTGAGATGAAGCATCATTTCAATTGTTTAAAACCATTTGCATTTCCTTTTCTGTGAATTGCTGATGCAAGTCCTCTTACTCATATCGCTTGTGCTCCTATTCTTTTGGCTAGAACTAGTTATTCCATTGGCTAGAACTAGCCACACCTGGATACAAAGAGGTGCTTCTGGGAAATGTAGTCCATCAGACAGCCTCTTTACAGAGACCACTCTACACTGTGTATGTTTTCCCTCCCCTTGTTTCGGACTAAGACAGGTAACTATTTAATTTTGTATTTTTCCAAAACAATTAGCTAACAGACTTGTTTATTAATTCTATTTGTTTTTTTCATTTTTAATTCATCAACTTCTGTTTTATACTATTTTTTTCTTTCAATCTGAAATCTTTTTTTTTTTAATTTTATTTCTTTATTTGCCAGAGAGAGAGCACAAGCAGGGGGAGTGGCAGGCAGAGGGAGAGGGAGAAGCAGGCTCCCCACTGAGCAAGAAGCCCGACCCAGGACTCGATCACAGGACCCTGGGATCATGACCTGAGCTGAAGGCAGACACTTAACGAACTGAGCCACCCAGGCATCCCTTAATCTGAAATCTTTAGGTTTACTTTGTTGTTTTTCAGTCTTCTTGACCTGGGCCCTTAATTCTTTTCTTTTTTTTCTTTCATTCTATTTTCTTTTTTTTTTTTTAATTTTATTTTATTATGCTGTTAGTCACCATACAATACATCATTAGTTTCTGATGTAGTGATCCACGATTCATTGTTTTCGTATAACACCCAGTGCTCCATGCAATACTTGCCCTCCTTAATACCCATCACTGGGCTAACCCATCCCCCCACCCCCCTCCCCTCTAAACCCCTCAGTTTATTTCTCAGAGTCCATAGTATCTCATGGTTCATCTCTCCCTCCGATTCCCCCCCATTTATTTTTCCCTTCCTTCTGCTAATGTCCTCCATGCTATTCCTTATGCTCCACAAATAAGTGAAACCATGTGATAATTGACTTTCTCTGCTTGACTTATTTCACTTAGCATAATCTCCTCCTACATGTTGATGTAAAAGTTGGGTATTCATCCTTTCTGTTGGCTGAGTAATATTCCATTGTATATATAGACCACATCTTCTTTATCCATTTATCTGTTGAAGGGCATCTCAGCTCTTTCCACAGTCTCCCTACAACTCCCTACAAATGAGCCAAATTATCAAATTGCTGTTTTACACCCCAAGTCCAAAAGTTACAGAATAAAGTATTTAAAACTACTATATGCATGAATTTTAAAATTTTTTGCTTTGAGTTAAACGTGTTTGTGAGCAGAGGGTGATCTATAATCTGCCTGCAATCTCTTTTCTGATGTTCAAGGAAGAGACGTAAAAAGAAAGAATTCAAATAGAAAATAAGGAAGATCCGAGGTCCATAAGGACAGTGATGGTATCAGAACCTTGGAAAAGAGTTGGATGGGAGAGTGTGTGGGAATAAAAAGTTTAAACTAAAAAAAGAATTAACTATAGAAAATGGGGGGAGGGGAAGGTTGTTCTAATCTCATTGCCTGGACACAATTACTATTATATCATTCTATACCAAAACTTTTTTAATTGTGATCATTTTGGAATTGCAACCTTGCTAAAAAGAACTAGAAACTTCTGCTTTGGTCTTCTTACACAGTGTGGTAGAATAGAAAGAACAGTGACCCAAGACTTCAAATCTTGATTAAGCTGTGTGACTTTGGGCAAGTCACTTAACGTCTCTGTTCCATCACCTCTAAAAACAGCAATAATAACTGCAAACAAACAAACTGCCAAAAGAAGCAACAAAGCTTCGTGAACTGTGAGGGAGTATGTGAGAGGAAGTGAGCAATAAATATAGAGTGCTGAAGAAGACTTTTCTTGATGACTTAGGATCAGTATGAAAACCAATCAGAAGGTAAGTATTTGGGAGTTCTGATATTAATTTTAAAACAAAACCAAAAAGTCTTAAAATCATTGAGGAAGGCCCCAACCTAGGAGGGCGAGCACCATGGAATCTTTTTTTTTGGAGAGAGAAAGCGTGCACTTGCAAGAGGTAGGGGAAGAGGGCAGAAGGAAGGGGGAGAGAGAATCTTAAGCAGGCTCCACACCCAGTATGGGTCCCAATGCAGGGCTTGATCTCACATGACCTGAGCCGAAATCAAGAGTTGGATGCTTAACTGAATGAGCCACCCAGCCTCCCCACCATGGAATCATTTAGAATTGTTTCTTAGAAAGGCATTAAGGGTTGGGGGAGGGTTCTGGGAAGAATCTTCGCATGGCTCCTAAACTTCCTAGAACTTTCCATGTACTTACTTTCCTTACTCTTAGGGAGTGGATGTTACTGGGTAATTATGACCTTGGCTCTTTAGAAGCTAACCAAGCTCACTCACATTTGTAAATTTGCAGTGGTATATATATATATATATATCAATATATTTAAGAACATATCTTTTATTTAAGAACACTTCTGGGTCTTTAGTTGAGAGGTAGGGAACCAAAATTTATTTAGGCAGAGACTGGTCCATGTGTCCCAAATAAATCAAATGGCTGTTTTAATGGGACTTAGCCTCAATAGAGATGTATGGGGACTAGGTCAAGGAGTAGGTGTTGAGTAAATTTTGCCATAAGCCTGAAAGTCCTACCCCAGAAATAGTTATACAAAAGGGTCAAAGCATATGCTGCATTTGCTCAAATAATAGCCCAAGGATTTGGCTAAAGGTTATGGGCAATTCTGCCATCAGTGCCCATCCATAACTACCAAAGGAGAAATGCAAGCTCTGGACTAAGTCATCTATGTGTAGACAGGGCTGAAAGAATTATGGACAGCATCCAAAGATTGCTTGAATACTGCATGTAACCGCGAGTAAAGGACAGGTGAGGTTTTTTGATTATTCTGTTTCTTGGGGTCCTAAATTTCCATTTCCTTCTAAGTAAAGGAATCACACTGCGGTGTGGCCCAGAATGGGGAAGAATCCTCAATGACATCAGATCTTACTGCAAAGGAAAAATCGTCCTTGAATCATCAAGAGTAACCTCCAAAGACCAGTTGTAGCATCCAAGGTTTAGTCTTCTTAGAGAACTGGGTGATTAGCTGTAACAGCCAAGGAAAGGAAATGAAAAGAGACTTTAAGTTTTAGAAGGAAACTTGCCTGACCAGTGGTGTGGGCCCTTGGAGATGTGAGGGATCCATGAAGTGGGGGAAGCCAGTCTTGATTTTTGGAATCACTTGGTGATCCGAGAGGTGGTTGCATATATGAACAAAAAAGAAATTAGCAAGTAAGAATTGCAGTTTTGGCACACAAACAGGGGCAGAAAGACCCAGGAGGGAGATGGTGGATGTTGTGCTAATAAGACAGGTGGGATTTTGGCTAAAGTTTGTAAAATTGAATACGATGTTCTTGTTTTTAGCCTGAGTTTGTGGAGCAGTTCTTACTGATCAACTTATTTCAGTTGGTCCTCTTGGCCATTGGCTATTAACTTTTTTTTTTTTTTTTAACCCATGGATTCCTTTTCCTCCTGAATATGATTATCCAATTTAAGATTACGTGAAAAAAATAACCTAAGTATATGCTCCTAAATGTATAAGTTTGCATAGAATTTCAGGGGGTTTCCAGAATGTCTAAAAGATTTCTAGCCACTTGAATTAAGACCATTTTCTCTAGGAGGCAGACAAGATTAATATTATTTGTGCCCATCAAGGAAGAAATGGAAACCACAGTGGACAAATGACTTGTTCTAGGTCACTCAGTAATCTAGAGTCAGAGCAGAACTAGAACCCGGGTTTCCTGATTCTCTGTCACTACAGCACCCCTTAGAATGCAATCAGTATCTTTCCAGCAAAAGTCACCAGGAGTATATGTCTTTGCCAGGACACACTGTTGTAATGTGAGAAGTGCTTCTGGTCCAGATTTTTGATGAGGGAGCTGAGCCTGGAGGAGGCTGCATTGCATTCTGCTTAATTTCTTCATCAATAACCTTGATAGACTTGCCAGTCCTTGCAAACACTGAGAAATTGGCTTGTCTTCGAATTTTTCATTGCATTACTATGCTCCCAATCAATATGTGAATCTCTCCAGTCCTCTTGCCCTTGGAGAAGGATGCATCAGAAGGAATTTGTATTCTGAGTGCCATCTTGCAGTTATTTTCTGGGAGGCAAGTTGAGAGCTAGAGCTTGCCAGAAGACAGGAGACACTTGAAGTGTGGTTGTTACCATGCGTTTTTGTTATGTACACCCCTATCATGACACAACTGGCCTTTCTGTTTAAAAAGCAGGCAGGAGGGCCCTGGGGCATGTTTGTGTAGGGGTATAGGTTGCCTTTGGGGGCCTTTGGCCTCCTGCTTTGATATCCTACCCCTTTCTGGGGCTCTTGCCTCTTCCCAACACCAGTCTTGCTTGTTCTCTTTCAATAAATTATTTACTGACACCTGTGTTGGTGTTAATAATGGATTACAGCTTCAATCTCACATGGATCCTTACATGTTAATAAAGAGCTCGGGGAAAGCATCATTAATGATTCTCTAGTAACAGGCTACATGGCAGGCCCCAGAGAGATACTGTAGCATTAGGGTATCCCCTGAATAACATTGGGTAGGGAGCCATCCTCCTTTCCTTCCATGCATAAGAAAGACCTTGTGATGAATGTTATGGTGGCTTGCTTGGCCTAGGTTATAACCCTTCCTATCATACAAAGGCCAGAAAGCCAGAAACTCTAATTTCTACGCTCTTAAGAGTTCCAGCTATGGTTAAGCTCCTCCAATCAGATAAACCTGTGCAAAACTTTTAAAATAAAGATTGTATGTATTTATTTGTCAGAAAGGGAGAGAGCAAGAGAGAGAGAGGGAGCACAAGCAGGGAGAGCAGCAGGAAAGGGAGAAGCAGGCTCCCCACTGAGCAAGGAGCCCGGGGCAGGACTCAGTCCCAGGACTCTGGGATCATGACCTGAGCCGAAGGCAGATGTTTAACCAACTGAGGCACCCAGGCACCCCAAACTTGTGCAAAACTTTGAATTGGGACTTGGGAAAAGAGGAAGAGTGTAGGGAGTCTCTTTTTCTGGTGGTGACTGTGGCATAATTTCGAAGTAGGTCCTGAGCCATGATGATAGCTTTCCTAGCTTGCTCACTCAGTAAGTGACAGTGGGAGCATTTCCTGATCCATCAGTTGCCACAAAAGGCCTATGTGGTTCTGCAGGAATAACTCCCGGATGCTCAAGTCTAGAGCCTTTTCCCTTATTTTTCCAACAAATTTTGGAAGCACCTAATTCCCTACATCATTTTCCTTTCTGGTGACGCCAACTAAAGTTAATGCTGCTGCAGGCAACCCAACTCGGACCGATTCAGTAATTGGTACCAGAAACGGCTACAGGCAAAACGTTTTCAAGGCAATGGGAATCTGGGTTTGACCACCTGACCTGGTTGGACCTGAAGACAATGAGGGCCAGTTGCACATGGTTAATTTGACATCCAAATGTTTTTTATTATAAATTTAAATAGGATAAATAAAATAAAAGGGTATAATTTCTAGCATATTGTAAATACTGTATTAAGATTTCAAAATACAACAATTACATCACTCTGTTAAACATTCCCAGTGAAATCTAGCTATCGTGGTGATTTATTACCCTCAATTATCCACTTTTAAAAGTACACAGTCTTCTTTAGCAGAAATTTTACAATATTTACATTTTCTTCTTGAATTTGTATTTCTGTTTCACATCTACCATAAATTATAACTTAATAGAATGTATTTTATGCTCAAACATCTTTTATTGTTAGCCCTAATGCACTTCTCTGCCAAAAAAATAAGTTTATAAAATGAAATTTAATTTGTTTTGGTATGTGCTATGGTCATAGAAGTCCTCAAGTTTAGGAATTTCCTTATGAATTATTACAATTATGAATAGTATATAATTAATCAAAATAATACAAAGGTATTACACATTAAGTAATTATTGAACATAAAAGTAAGATACTAATGGAAACATTGCCCTCAATGAGATGGATGAAGCTCGTTTTTTCCATCTGGATTATGTTCACATGAATGAATATTACTTTTTACTAGAATGAAAGTTTCAACATCAATTATATTCCCATTTTTCATTCTTATATATGTAACCAGTGAAAAACCTTATTCACATCAACAGATCAATGGGAATGTAAAAAGTTTTGTTATAGCAATTCAATTCTTTGAACTCCTTCCCACAATAGTTCTTGAAATTATTTTAATGATCACTGAAAAATTCTAATGGTCCTCCTTCAATTTTTTAAAACAAAAAGAGGAAACTTCCTAATTTTCAAAAGAGAGGAAAAAGAGAATTGTTGCCTAGTCATCAGATTCACCCACTTTCTCAATTTCTGGGAAATATACCAAGAAACTTTATGAAAACCCATAAATGACCATTAATTATAACATTTGTCTTTCACTTTTAAAAAAATGTATTTAACCTCATAATTCAGAAAGGTTTAGGGGAATAAAAAATATTCTTCATTTCAATACACTTTTATCAATACATTTTAAAGGTAAAATACCTTTATCTTAACCGTGTGGTTTAAATTCTTTTATCAAAATTGAAGAGCTGAAGATTTAAACTCATTCAGTTTATGGGAAATGCCTGCCATATATCCAAATTGGCAAAGCCAGTGCTCACGATCAAATTAATGAGCGAAGTCAGATCTAATTTCTGTCAGAAGTACTCTGACTTATTTTTCAATTCAAATAAGCATGTTATTATGCATTCCTATGACAGCCATTTAACTTCCGAATTCGATGTCTGAAAGAGAAGGAAAGGTAGCATAAAGCATGGAGCCTTACTGAGTTTGCCACCTACGTGATATCCTACGTCTCCACCTTCAATAACTCTCACTTACAGTCTTTTTGTTTTGTTTTCATGGCAGTTTCCATAAGGACTGGCACATCCTTCACTAAGAGTCAGAAAATACAAGTGATGAGATCATTATAACACTTCTCCCCACTCTACAATATGCGAAAGCACCTCAGCAGAGGCCAAATACCTGTTTCCACAGTTATCCCTTAATAGATGTATACATAAGACAAGAAGTATCATTCTTTTCTTAAAGTTTTTATTTTAATTCCAGTATAGTTAACATACAGTGTTATATTAGTTTCAGGTGTATCATGTAGTGATTCAACAGTTTCAGACATCAGCCAGGGCTCATCACTTCGACAAGTGCCCTCTTTAATCCCCATAACCTATTTCACCCATCCCTCCACCATGTTCCCTCTGATAACCATCAGTTTGATCTCTATAGTTAAGAGTCTGTTTCTGGGTTTGTCTCTCTCTCTCTCTCTCTCTTGTTTTTCCCTTTGCTCATTTGTTTTGTTTCTTAAATTCCACATATGAGCGAAATCATACAGTATTTGTCTTTCTCTATCTTATTTTGCTTAGTGTTATACTCTGGAGCTCTCTCTATGTCATTGCAAATGGCAGGATTTCATTCTTTTTTGTGGCCGAATAATATTTCATTGTATATACACATCACGTCTTCTCTATCCATTCATCAATCAATGGATACTTGGGCTGCTTCCACATCTTGGCTACAACAAATAATGCTGCTATAAACATAAAGTAAATAATGCTGCTATAAGCATGTATCCCTTTGAATTAGTGTTTTTGTATTCTTTGGATAAATACCCAGTAGTGCAATTCTGGATTGTAGAGCAGTTCTATTTTTTGAGGAATCTCTATGCTGTTTTCCAGAGTGGCTGCCCCAGTTTGCATTCCCATCAATAGTGCACAAGGGTTCCTTTTTCTCCACATCCTCACCAATACTTGTTTCTTGTGTTGTTGATTTTAGCCATTCTGACAGGTGTGAGGTGATATCACATTGTAGTTTTGATTTACTTTTCCCTGATGATGAGTAATATTAAGCATCTTTCCACGTGACTGTTGGCCGTCTGGATGTCTTCTTTGGAGAAATGTTTGTTCATGTCTCCTGCCCATTTTTTAATTGGATTATTTGTTTTTGGGGTGTTGAGTTTTATAAGTTCTTTATATATTTTGGATACTAACCCTTTATTGGATAAGTAATTTGCAAATATCTTCTCCCATTCCATAGGTTGTATTTAGTTTTGTGGATTGTTTAAGAAGTATCACGGTTGATATGTCTTGGATTAAGGAAGCTTCCTGATACAAATATTTGGAATTGTACCTTTGATTGATGCCCTAGAAGGGTCTATATCTTGGACCAATGCCCCATATGTGGATGAAATGTGATGATTCTCTTTTGAAAAGTAGTTGAAGATCAGTTTTGAAAGAGAAGGTAGAAATGAGAAAAACTGGCATGACACTCCAACCTCAGGCAGATCAATTTTAGGAAAGTACATATGGAAAATAAGGTTGTAGCAATTGATTCCTTTAAAACTATCTGTATCTTAGAAAGACTTGTAGACAAACCCTGGTTTAAAAAACGTGGAGACAGAGGGAATTCTGTTGTCAGCAGCTGGACTTTGACCACATGGAAGTATTTGGAAACTTCACCCGCCATCCTGTCGACGCTGCTGGGGCATTTTCAGAGGACATAGATGACTGACTGGGATACGAACAAGGAGGGGGAGAATATTTGCTGGATCTGCTCTTATCTTCCAGTCTGAGCACTTTGCACCTTGAGACTTACTTCACATCCCCATTGTCTCCATCCCAGCCATCCTAGAAGCTAATGGTTTTATGAACATTCTACCGATCCTGCTGGTGTGACCTAACATTCTGTTTTCTTCTCTAGTAACTCCTGTGCTGCTCACTCCAACACTTGCATGTATATAGTAAACGCTGAATAAATATTTAGAGTCAGGGAATGTTAAAACTGAATACAACTTGAGCCATCATTTAATCCAATGATCTTGGTGTGCAGATGAGGAAACCAAGGTGCTAGACGGGGAAGTCATTTGTCAGAGGCTACAGTACCATTTGAGGTTGGTTGACCTGCCATGACTCTGCTCAGACTCAATGTCTCTAACATTGTACTTCTTAAACTTTCCAAACCTACAGGTGTCTCTGCCAAACAGCAAATATACCAACTACCGATAAATATCCTGTTCTGATACACTATCTTGAAAATAGTGAAGTCCCTTGTCCAGAAGTTACAGCCATAGGATTCTTAGCCCCAGTATGGTTCAGGACAGAATGTAGGGATGGCACAAGTGTGGTGTAAAAGGAGGAGTAATTAGGGTCAGAGACTGGGTAAATGGCCCTCTACAGCTGGATATGGCCCTCTACAGCTCTTCAGCCCTCCATCGGGCTCCAAAGAGGACAGAAAAATAGAGTTGAATCCATAGATAACAAAGATTCTTACCTGGTACAAGAGATGTGGCCCAGGTTACATCCTGGGTTTTAGGAATCCTGACCCTTTATTTTTTTTTTTTAAATTTTTATTTATTTATTTGACAGAGAGAGACAAAGCGAGAGAAGGAACACAAGCAGGGGGGAGTGGGAGAGGGAGAAGCAGGCTTCCCGCTGAGCAGAGAGCCCGATGCGGGGCTCAATCCCAGGACCCTGGGATCATGACCTGAGCCGAAGGCAGACGCTTAATGACTGAGCCACCCAGGTGCCCCAAGAATCTTGACCCTTTAAATAAGAGTTGGTACTAGTCATTTAGAAGAATGTTACAGTTCTTTTTTCAAAGTGAAAGACTGTGGATGCTGGTCCGTGGTGGCCAAGGTTGGACCTGGGGGAAAGTAAAATGTACACTGAGATTCTGAGTTCGAGAGTGGAGGTGCTGGGAGGTGACGGAGCCGTGTGTGCAGGGAGTTTGCTATATGTGGGGATGAGAAGCCTGAGCAGAGGGGGGCTGTGAGGCCATGACAGACATAGCTGTAGAACATCGGAAGGCAGTCATCTTCGGGGAGGTATTTTAGCAGAATGCAGCAGGGTTCAAATGCAGAATGGCATTGGAGTGACGTGCAAAAGCAGGCAGATGGCAAGACCTGGAGGAACTGGATTAAAGGGTGTTAAGGTGGAGATCCATTCAGATACTAAAGGTAAAGCCCAGTTATGGAGAAAAGATAAGCCATTGTCATGAAGGCGGTTTGGCAAAGTGGCCAGTCAAGATCCAGGTGTGAGGGGCGCCTGGGTGGCTCAGACGGTTAAGCGTCTGCCTTCGGCTCAGGTCATGATCCCAGGGTCCTGGGATTGAGTCCCACATCGGGCTCCCTGCTAGGCGGGGAGCCTGCTTCTCTCCCTCTGCCTCTGCCTCTCTCTCTGACTTTCATGAATAAATAAATAAATAAGATTTAAAAAAAAAAAAAAGATCCAGGTGTGAATGCTCACTCACCTAATGATCAGCTGTGTCACTGAATAGATCGATGGCAAAAACAAACAAACAAACAAAAAGTCTTCAATTCTCCACCCCTCCCTATATTCTCACCCTTCGCAATGTATCTCTGCAGCTCTTCCCATCTAGAGGAGGAATCTATTTTTCTACCCTCTGAATGCTGTGTGCAGAAGGATGGGGCAGAACTGTGATGTTGTGTCAGCTCTAGGCCATAGCTCAAGAGGCCTTGCATACCTCGGATCCTCTCTTGGAGTCCCATCTGGCTGCCCCGGGAACGGGGAACAAGCTTCAGCTAGCCTCCAGGAGCAGTCAGCCTACTTGTCCCACCTGAAGCCCCAGGCGTGTGAAAGAGCCCAGTCAAGAGCAGCAAATCGAGTACAGTTGTTGGAGAGAGCCCCGCCAAGACCAGAACCACCAGGCTGAACCCTGCCTAAATTGCTGATCCACAGAATCATGAGCCAACTAAATGGTTATCGTTTTAATCCCCTAGGTTTGGGGTGGTTCGGCACACAGGAATAACTAACACAGTGATCCTGGGAAAGTTATCAAGCCACTTTGCACATCAGTTTCCCCTGAGTTTCACATAGGGGATAACAGGACGTGATGAATTAATGCCTAAAAGTATTTAAAATGCCACTTGGTAAAGACTTTGTGCTCAGTAAAGATTTTTATTACTGTTATTCCTAGAATTGAGGCATGGGGAGGGTTGCAAGAGATCGTGGAGAGACACAAGGGGCCCCTTAAAATCCTCCCAAATGCATGATTCCAAAAGCTAGCAGGGGAGTGTCTTCATGACTGTACCTGTGGGGAACAGGAGCTGAGGAGGAAGCCAGCCTGCTTTTGTAATGAGTAACTACCCCCTTATTTATGAGGTTTGCAAATCTGGGTTTCTGCATTTCAAGTTTTCTGAAAACTGGTCTTGTCTGTATTAACTATTATTTATACGTTCTCAATATAGGAAGCCAGATGAGGCTGTTCTTTTGTGAGGATTTTATGAACCCCGGCCCTGTATGAGGCAGTAAAAACATATTTTAAAAAGGAATCTGAAGGCTGTTTAGGTACTAATTGTGCTTGAACTATTTTTAATAAACCATTTTTGTTCAGCTTATAATTTCCCATTTGCTGATAGCTCTACACAGGTACCATGAAGTACAATTCATCTTGGCAGACTAAAATATCCATCTAGCACTGAATGGATTTTAATCCAAAGCAAGAAATTAATTGTCATAGCCTAGTAATTACCAAGCAGGGATGGGATTTCATAAAAATTGCTGCTGGATAGAATCATGCATGACTCCATCCAATTTTAAAATTCTTCTTGGACTTAGCCTCTGATTTATGGATCAGCTGTAAGAGGCTGCAGGAAAATTTGGGGCAAGCCCTTGTCCTAGTGAAATCTCACTCTCCATTTAGGTAATTAATAGAGGCCACTACCACTCAGGTCTGGTTAGGCTTCTTTGCTTCCAGGGATTGAAATGAGATTCTTGATTGGGGAACTTGGAGCAGATGCAGCAACCTCTACTTTCTGATTGCAAGGCACAGTTTTTAAAGCTTCAATCACTTGAATTCGACAAATAAGATTCATATCAAACACTACAGAGGTGTTGAGGTCAGCAAGGTAGCCAGGGTTGGCAATAGATCTGGGAGAATCATAGGGTAGTTCCTGACAGTGGGATTTCTGCTTACCCTGACAATGGGATTTCTGCATGCGCTGGTTTATTTATTTATTTATTTATTTATTTATTTATTTATTTATTTATTTATTTATTTATTTGAGCATCCTGTTACGTGGCCGTGTTGTGGACTTCCTGTTTAGATGAGGCCAATTCAGACAGTGGGGTCTATGTCTCTTCTACTAGACCAGTTATTCTGACGTTTTTAGTGGTTCTAAAACTTTTATTCTGCAGAAGAGTCACTAAGGAGTTTTTCAAAAGTGCATATGACTGGTTGTATGTTTGATTTGGTAGGTTTGGGAAATCGGAATTTTTAACAGGCTCCCCGAGTGATTTCGATGCAGGTACTCCAAGAGCTGCTCTTTGAAGATATTGTTCTAGGCATGGATTTCTTAAATTCAGTTTGTCTGAAAGGAAAGGAGGACGAAACTGTTATCTGTGCTCGCAAGGCCCATATGGTAACAACAGCAGTGTTCTGCACACAGTGGTATTTCAGTGTAAGTGACTCGTCTTCCTCATGGTGTTAGAATTTAAACTCAGTCATTAACTTACGCTGTAGACAGTTGGGGATGTATTAGTGCACAGATAAATGTTGGTTCTTTGAGAAGAGTAATAAAATTGATAACTTTTATTAGCAAGAATAATCAAGAAAAGAGAGATGGCACAAATACCAATATTAGGAATAGAAAAAGGGTATCACTACAGATCTAACAGACATCATGTATTAATCATGCCTTTTTATTTGCTGATATTTTGACGTCTGGGGCCTTGTTGACCCTGGAGAACTGCCTATCCGAGACTAGCCAATTCCTGGAGATGGTAAAAGACTCTCCTGCAAATTCACCTTTCATGTACAAATCAATCCAGTGCCCAAACCTCTCAACACCTTCTTACTGAGCTCTCACATGTCAAATCATTATCTCCCTGCCCTGGTCACCCCAGGGCCAGGTATCAGACAATTGGGGGCAGCCCCTACACCCTAGAGCTCACTGAAATTATTCAAACTGGCCAACCCTACACCTGCTTCGCCTGCTTCCTCCCTGTGAAAACCACAATAAAGGCTCTTGTCTGTATGTTGCACCCCCTCGCTCCGCTTCCTTACTGACCTTGATGCTTCTTCACATAGCCCTGCATGCTGTGCGGGGCCTCCTGCGTCTAGGCAACTATGAAGCAGACTTCTACCTTTATCAGTATCGTTTTCAGGTCTGCATGTTTTATCACACACAGTTAAAGCCAACTCCAGGTCCATGTCTACAACACATCAAAAAGATAATAAGAGGGTATCATAAACAAATTTATGCTAATAAGTGTGAAAATTGATGAAAAGGACGAATTGTGAAAAAACACAAATTATGAACACAAAAAGAAATAACAAATCTCAATATCCTACATCAAATTAAAGAGGTTGAATAGGTAACTAAAAAAATCTTCCCATAAAAATACTCTGGGCGCAGAAGGAGGCTTCACTCTTGAATTCTTCCAATTTCTTTTTTTAACTTTAAAAAAACTTTAAACAGATCTACAGAATTATACTTTGAGAGGATTTTTACTTAATTTTCCAGTACCGTTATGAGTCGGTTGTATTGACGAAAAGAAAGCATTAAAGCAAAACTGTGCTGTGAATTAAGAATTAGTGAAAACAATACATTATTAACTTCATTTCTGTCATAACAGAGACCTAAGGATAGTCAGTTAATTAAATATTAAAAATTTACACAGGTTTAGATGAATTTTTCACTCTTCATTGGATTAGTAAAATACACTTTCAATATCCATATGTAAGAAAATATCTCTACTAGGTCCATAAATTCATTCTTCCGTAAAAAAGAGATGCTTGGTTTAGACACATTTAGAATTATTCATCTCATTTTAAATGGTCATTTAATGTTTTAATAGACTTCAATTTTTTAAAGCAGTTTTAGCTTCACATCAATATGGACTCGAAAGTATAGATTTACCATATACCTCCTACCCCAGTGCACACATAGCCTCTCCTATTTGAAACGTCCCACACCAGAGTGGTACATTTATTATAGCCCACGAACCTTCACTGACACATCGTTTATCACTCAAGGTGCAGAGTTTACATTAGGGTTCACTCTTGTACATTCTGTGCATTTTGGCAAATACGTAATGACATGCATTCACCATCACGGTATCATACAAAGGAGTTCCTCTGCCCTACAAATCCTCTGGGCTCTGCCTACTCGTCCCTCTTTCCCTACCAACCCCTGGCAACCACTGATCTTTCTATCGTCTCCATAGTTTACCTTTTCCAGGATGTCCTATAGTTGGAACCATATAGCATGTAGCCTTCTCAGTTTGGCTTTTTTCACTTGGTCATATGCATTTAAGTTTCCTTCATGTCGTTTTGTGGCTTGATAGCTTGTTTCTTTTTAGTGCTGCGTACTATTCCATTGTCTGGATGCACCATAGTTTATGTACCCACTCACCTCCTGAAGGGCATCTTGGTTGCTTCCAACTTTTGGCAATTATGGATAAAGCCGCTGTAAACATCTGTGTGCAGGTTTCGTGTGGACATAAATTTTAACTCATTTGGGTTAATACCAAAGAAAGCAATTGCTGGATCAGATGGTAAGACTTTGGCTAGCTGTATAAGAAACTGCCGAAGTCTCGTTTTCCACATTAGCTGTACCACTTTGTGGTCCCACCAGCAATGAACGACAGTTTGTTACCCCACATCCTCCCCAGCATTTGGTAACGTCAGGTCCTTGGATTTTGGCCATTCTAATAGGTGTGTGGTGGCATCTCACTGCTGTTTCAATTTGCAGGTCCCTAATGCCTTATGATGTTGAAATGCTCACTTAATTTTAAGGAAACTATTTGTGTTAATGTTGCTATTTCTTGCTAAAAAAAATCTGTCATTAAGAGGACTAGTACTAAATTCTAGTACCATCGAAAGCCGTATGATCTCAACTGCCTCGTCTTCACCATGCAGGTGTTTTTAATTAAAAGAAATTCTTATTTATATCATTACCAAGTGACTAGGGGTTTATTCAAATATAGATATTAATATACTAATTTAATGTGTATTTTGCAAGAGTTATACATAGAGTGCAGGTCATACATACATGTGCAGGTAATAACATTTTAAAATAATGCTTATAATGTTTATGTCTTAATTGCCACTTACTGCAGTTGTTTTTAAAATAAACTTCTAATTTTAAAATAGATTTAGACTTAGAGAAAAGTTGCAAAGATAGTATAGTATATCCCACACCCAGTTTCCCCTAACATCTTCCATTAGTATTTGATTAACATTATTATTAATTAAAGTCGATTTTATTCTTATATCCTTCGTTTTACCTAATGTTTTTTTTCTTTCTTTTTTTTTTCTTGGTCCCAGAATCCCACCCAGGATATCACAGTAGGATTTTCTAGACTGTAACAATTTCTTAGATTTTCCTTGACAGTTTTCAGGAGTGCTCATCAAGTGTTTTGCAGAATGTTCCTCAATTGGAATTTGTTTCATGTTGTCTCATGCTTATATGGGGTTATGGGCTTTTGGGACAAAGACCACCGAGGTAGAGTACAATTCTCATCACATCACATCAAGGCCATACTCTGAACAAGACATGACTGAAGATGTTAAGCTTAATCATATGGCTGCGGTAGTGTTTACTCTAGAGAATAAACCTGAGGTAGGTTTCTTCACTGTAAATTTATTCTTCTTCCCGATTTTTGTACTATATTCTTTGGAAGGAAGTCATTATGTGACGTTCACAGTTTTAAGGGGTGGGGGGGCTATGTTCCCTTTTCTTGAAGGGGGAGTAACTACATAAATTATTTGGAATTGTACTTTTCCATTTATTTATTTAATCACTTATTTATATCAGTATAGAGCTGTGGATATTTATTTTATACTTTGAGTTATAATCCAATACTACCTTATTTATTTTGTTGGTCTAACTGTTCCAGTTTCCTCCAAATTTTCAAGGAATAAATAATATCATTCCTACATAAACTCTTACAGAGAAATGGACAAAAGGGTACACTTCCCAATTTTTATGAGAACACACAAGTCTTCATACCAAACATGACAAAGACATTATAATGAGAAGGAGCAAGTGCACAGTGTCTTTTATGAATATAGAGGTCAGCTTTGGAGGGTACCCAAAACACATAAGGATGTAACTTCAGGGGCTCCAGATAATAGAGGCTGCATCCACCTGACCTATATTATTTGGTGGATCCAATAGTCCTCAAAACTTTTGTATCAGTTCGGGAAGTTACGTAGAGCATTTGGCAAGTCCAATATGAAAACTACAGGGCAGGCCCACAGATTTTTGGAACAAGGCAATTAGACCTCCAATAAGTGACAGTTTTCCTTTAAGTAGCAGTTTTAGGCTTGATATTTGGCTACATTTGCTACTGAACATCTGATCTTGGGAGACCAGGTGATCATGAGTTCTGAACAGCCCATCACGTCCAGGTGTTATGTTATCCAATTCATCATAAAGTAAGATATTTTCAGGGTTCTACCATTAAGGGGGAAAGGGCAGGTGCAAGACCAGGCCTCAGTGGGTAGGGCCTGAAGGGGCAGCTTGGTTTCAGAAGGTGGTGGCTCAGAACCCCTCTCAGCACTCCTGTTCTTGTGAGTCTTCAATATGTACCTGGCTACATGGGAAGTGCCTCATGATTAGTTAACTAAGAAGGAAGAAATGACCTTATTTACAGGTAACTGTGCACAGTATATCATGGATTAACTGCAGTATTAGAGCCTTACTCGGAGATACCCTTAAAGGATAATCAAGAATAGGAAATTTTCAATGATTATATATATTTCTCACTTTTCCTAGAAGGAAAGATGGACTGACTTAAGGATCCAGACTGAACAATGACTAGCATTTAATTTTTTGGCCGAAAATTAGGGACAAGGAGAATGAAACATGAGTGATAAGGAGGTTCAGGAAATACATATGGGTCCAAAATATCAGAATATTCCTATCATAATTAAATTTCATCACAAATCCCTCCCTTCTGAAGAATACTTTAATAACCAAACAAGGATGGGCTTATCCAGATGTCAGTCCTCCCCCTTCCCTAACCACCTGGGGTATTGTTCACATTGCTCATGACCAGGGAAGCGATGGTGAAAAAGTCTTTCCCTCACCACCACTGTTGAGAACCTAAAGTGCCGCAAAGCAATCATCTTCAAGACCCTCATACGTGGTCATACCAAATACCTGGTAGCGAGCCAGCCTCACTGGACCCATTGTGTCACAGGAAATGTTGTGATTTTTCCTTACCAAACTCGACATTTCTGGGACTGGATACTCTTCCCTGCTAGACCCATCATGCATGGACTTACCGAAGGCCTGATCCACTGCTATGGTGTCTATCTCACATATCGCTTCCTCTAACTAGGGATTCACTTCTGAGTGCCGAATTGAAGGCAATGGGTTGACAGGAGACAGTGGTCTTATCATGTTCACATAACACAGAAGCAACTGGCCGCATAAAATGGTGGAATGGCCTGTTAAGAATGCAGAAAAGGCAAAAGTAGGAACTCAAGGGATTAGAGCCTTTCAGGAATGAACATTTGGTCCCTCCACCCAGAAGGAATCCTACAGACTGAGAGGCTAAATAAAAGCGAAGCTAACATCAAAGGCACAGGGGAGGAGAGAACTCAGAAAGAACAGCTAGGGCCAGTGAACAGTTGCAGAAACGAGGGTCTGTTGGTCATGACTAAATCCGCCTCTGAGTCCACAGGCTGCAAATTTTTGAGAGGGTTTGTGACGGACTCAGAGGAAGAATGAAAAATACGCAGTGGCTTAGAAGTAAACCCGAGACAAGAATTTCTGTGCAAGTCATTTATTTGGGAAGTGATCCAGGGAAGTACCACTAGGAGATCAGGAAGTGAGATGGAAGAAGGAAAGGAAGTGTGCATTTGACACGTGTTATCAGTGTGAGCAACTGGGGCTGACGCCAAAAGAATTAAGAATTGTGAAAGACGAGAGAAGATGCACTCAAGAGCTATTCCAACAGCTCTTGGGGAGGTGAGGACACTTGGATACTTATCCACCCTTTAGTTCTTGCTTGAGGGCGGCTCCACAAGAAATGATAGCTTTCTGGTACATTCTGCCTGCCCCATGAATGGTCAGAGAGGTCTCCAATGGCCAAAGAAAACCCACAGGCAAAAAGTTGCCAGGGCTGGCAATTGAAAGTCAGGGCCAACATGTGCTGAAACAGAGATAGGGGGTACAACTTGAGATCCAATACTCGGAGAATAAGGGCCTTCAGACCTTGCTTCTGGGTGCAACAGTTGGCTGAGACTTTCAGGAAGGAGTGCATTTGAGTTTGTCGTAAGACTGTGTACTGTTGGTTGAGAGTATCAGTGAACTTCAGTGGGTGCGAATCGGGGCAAATGGACAGCCAGGAGAAGCAATGTATGAGCATCTACAGCTGCCACGTACCCAGTGTCTCTCTGGGAGAACTTGGTCCCAAACATTCTGTTCTGGTAGAACAGCTCATCAGAGGATAAACCCCAGCCCTGCTCTACTGACCACAGGCGTGAGCACATGCCCGAGGTAGGCCAATGAAATCCTGCCCCTTGGCAACATGTCTCTGAATGGGAATACACAGGGATGGAAGCTGGTTGGTTCTGAGTTATATGAAGGCAATGTTGTGATGATTAAGTCTGTGAATGTTTATGAAATCCCTAGAGCAGCACTGGTTGCCTTCTTCCAAACCAGAGGCTGGTTTGTTCAGCTCGTCTTTCAGTTCTTTGAACTATGAAGCATTCCTCCAATACACCCTCTTTTTGCTTAAATTAGAGTCGGTTTGGGTAACTTATCTCCAAACAACCTGAACTCACACAAAAGGTCAAAGTTCTTGGAGTGCCAAAACCAAAATTACCTGTTTAAGAAATTATTATTAGTTGTATTTTAAAGATTTTATTTATTTGTCAGAGAGAGAGAGAACAAAAGCGGGGGTGGGGGCAGCAGGCAGAGGGAGAAGCAGGCTCCCCGCTGAGCAAGGAGCCTGATGTGGACTCGATCCCAGAACCCTGGGATCGTGACCTGAGCCAAAGGTAGACGCTTAACTGACTGAGCCACCCAGGCGCCCCGCCTGTTTAAGAAATTATATGAGTCCGTGTCTAAGTAATTTCAGGTATATATTTTCCCCAGATTATATTAATTTCTCTGAAGAAAGAGGAAATTTAAGGCCAATAAAAAGTTAAAGCCTCTGCCTCTTTCAAGTTCAACAGGAGAGAAATTTATTAAAGAACTGCAAGAGGAAAACACTGGCCGGAAGCTAACTATTGATACAAATTGATTTCAGTTTCAAAGTGCTGAAATCTTCAGAAGATGGAAAGTGACATGATAAAAGAGGGAGAAACCAGGCAAGGTTATTTGGCATCAATCCTTCTGAATCACTCTTAGGAGGAATTCACATCTTTCTTTAATAAGAAGCCACTTCAGCAGTCCTTGAGGATGTCCTGCTGTTGCCCGGGAGGGAGGGAGAGAAAGGATGCCATGTAATATGGTGGGCAGGGAAGGTGAGTTGCCACTTGGCTCACCTCTCAACTGGGGATTTCTTTGTCTGATGGAGAGGAAATTGGGTAGCAGCTGACTTGGCGACTTTGATGGGCTTTTGGATAATAATGAGCCGTTGTGAATAAATGCCAAGAAAAGTTAAATGCCTGTGATATACCCATCTATGCTGATTTATTGGCAGTGGCTACTGGGAGGGTCAGACTAGATTAAAAGTTTCATCATGGGGCTCATTTAGAGTTCTAATAGTGTGTAAGTTTGTAAGTATCTTCCCAATTCAATTGCAAGATTTTTAAGAGAAGGCTTCTACATTTATACTTAATACCTGTCTCAGTTTGGGTTCCCCTGGAAGCAGAGGCTAAGATAAGAATGTGGGTTTGTTTGGGAGGTGGCCTCAGGAAGCCCTGATAGAATAGGGAACTGAGAAGGAGAAGGGAAATAAAGCAAAGAAAGAGGAGCTATTTACCAAGAAAGTTCTTCTACTTCCTGAGTTTCTTGCCTTCTTTTACATTGTTAATTATTCTGCAAGTCTTTGGTTATTCTTGTCTGTATGCTCATCATTGTGTGTTTTTTTAAGTAAAAATAACAGTTTTATTAAGATATGATTCACATGCCACAAAATTCACCATTTTATTTATTTATTTTTTAAAGATTTTATTTATTTGTCAGAAAGAGAGAGCGAGAGAGAGAGAGCAGAAGCAGGGGGACCTGCAGGCAGAAGGAGAAGCAGGCTCCCCGCTGAGCGAGGAGGCAGACGTTTAACCAACTGAGCCACCCAGGCATCCCCAAAATTCACCATTTTAAGTATACAATTCAATGTTTTTTAGTATATTCACAGGACTGGTTAACTTCCCCAATAGAAGCTTTTCATCGCCATGAAAAAAACCCTGGACCCATTTGCCATCACTCCTCATTCTGTCCTACCCCCTGGAAATCACCAGTCTCTTTTCTATCTTTATGGATTTGCCTACAGAATGGGAGAGAATATTTGCAAATCATTTATGTGATAAAAGACTTGTATCCAAAATATCATAAGAACCCAGATTTAGCAATGAAAAGATGAATAAGCCAAGTAAAACATGGGTAAAGGATCTGAATAGACATTTCTCCAAGATAAACACACAAATGACAAACACATGGAAAGATGCTCAACAATCACTAGTCATTAGGGAAATGCAAATCACAACACAACGAGATAACCACTTTGTATCCACTAGGACGGCTCTTGTGACTAGAAATAGACAGTAAAACATGTTGGCGAGGATGTGAACAACTGGGAACCTTCATACATTGCTGCTGAGATTATAAAATGGTGCAGCCATTTAGGAAAAGAGTTTGAAAGTTTTTCAAAATGTTAAACATCAAGTTGCCATATGGCCAAGCAATGCCACCCCTAGATCTATGCTCACGAGAAATAAGAACATATGTCCACACCAAAGCATGCACATGACTGTTCCTGGCAGGATTGTTAATAATAGCCAAAAGGGGAAAAAGCATAAAAGTTCATCAACTGATGAATGCATCAAAACAAAGGGGTATATCCAAATAATCGAATATTATTTGGCAACAGAAGAAATAAAGCCCTGATACATGCCACCACATCGAAAACATGCCCAGGGGAAGAAGCCAGATATTCAGTTCTATGTATCTGATCCCAAAGACCTCACGTTGCGTGATTGCAAGCTGTCTGGTTTTGGTAGGCTAACTTTCCTTGTCTGCAAAATGGGAATTACAATACTTACCTCAAAGGGTTATTATAATATTAGCAAATGTATGCAAAGCGCCCAGCAGGGTGACTGGCCCAGGAAAGCTTACAAGGGGTGATAATGCTGCTGTCATTGTTTGACACAGGACTAGATGTAGCAGATGCTTCCAAAGGACATTTTGACAGCTGATTTTCAGCTCCAGGGAATTCCACGGTTGGCTAAAATTCTGGGACACGTCTGAACCGAAACCGTGAGTCCGCTGTTGTGCGGGCAGAGAAACGCTTTCTAATTTCCTGATCCTGCTCTGATGGCCCTGCTTGAGCTGCCCTCTGATGAGCTGCCACACATTCTCCCCCACGGGGCAACAGTAACCACCAACCTGACATGAAAAAGTAATATGACACGTTCCAAGAAGATTTAAATCTTCTCTCCTGGAAAACTCCATTTGGGGTTCCTTTCTTCCTCTGGCATTTCATTCTATGGAATCTTTCTACCCTTTCCCTCAAATTTAAACAGCATAGTTTTATGGAACAATGGGCCTGTGGAAGACCTCTCCGGGGGGGGGGGGGGGACAGTTTGTGAGTCAAGGCATGCTTGCCATGGTAACCGAATCCCTGAAAGACAATGTCCCTAAAAGACAACTCAGTTTTGCTTTCCTCTGGGTCTGGTTGGAGTAGATACTTTAACAGGCTTTCCACAATAACATGTGCATCTTTGCACAGTAAACACCCATCCAAAAAAGTACCTGGCACTCAGGGATGTGGTGTGGGTGTGCACAAAGTTAGGTTTTCACAATCACCCAGGGTCCAGGGCATTTAAAAAATGTCTATTCTCTGATTTGAAAAAGAAGAGGAAGAAGAAGGTGAAGAAGAAGGAGAAAGAGAAGAAGAAGAGGAGGAGGAGGAGGAGGAGAGGGAGGAAAATGAAGAATAAGAACTTAAAGGTTCTGCTTAAGAAAAAGAATCCTCTTCCCCAAAGATAAACCTGAGTGTGCCAAGGAGAATGAGGTGTTGGGAAGAGCAGGAGCCCCAGGTTTGAGCAAGCTCTGAGCCTGACTCACGTGCAATCTCTGACCTCATTTCCTTGTTAATAAAATGAAGGATTTCAGCTTTGTTGTCTCTGAGCCCCTTCTGCTTCCAACATCTATGTTTTCCATGCTGTGATTCGGAAACTTGTAGTAATAACCTCTTGCCAGAGGAAAGCATGTTGATAGCCCCAATTTAATTTGACTGTTTCTCCAAATTTTCAGTGCCATCAGGGCTTGGGTATTTTACCATTTGAGAGACAAGAAAGACACTGAGAAGTGAAGGGATTTGACCAAGGTCACATCTAGCAAATGGAAGAATGGTGACCAGATGCCCAGTTGGTCAAGCCAATTTTAAGGCACGAGTAACCAATAGCCAAGTCACTAGTAAGACCCTTGGTGAACTTTCGGGTCATGTTTTTGCTCATTCACTCTCACCCACTGAATCCTTCCCTCAAGATCTCACAGTGGGGGAGAAACGGCCTCACAAAAAGACTACCGGGCACGTGACATCGTGAGTTAAGCCCAGGGTGAGGTGAGCTCCTCTTGAGGGAGCGTGAAGGGAGGGTTAGCAGGGAGCATTGGTTTCTAGCGAAGGCTCATCTGAAGGAAGAGAGATGGGAGTTGAACCTTGCAGAGAAGGGGCAGAGGGAAGAGGCGGCTTGCATTGGAACTAAAGAACACACTGTACTAACAATGGTCCAGATTCAACCTGCAGCTCAGGGTCTGTGGGTACCTGCAGCGATGGAGAGAAGGTTGGGGCAAGAGGTGGTGGCAGGACTTGGCAGGACTTTGTCCTGAAGGCAACTGATGCTGGGCCTCTGGGGAGCGGTGATGAGTGTTAAGGATTAGATGCACACGTGTGCGGCGTGGGGATGTGCCCAAGAGTTCGCAACAAGGGCGGGGGAATTACTTTTCCACACCTCGCGCTCCCTGTGATGTCCCTGCTACTTTCTGGTTGCCTGGGGATTCTTATTTCAGTCCTCCAGCCAGAAAGATGGTACTTTATTTATTTTGTTCTGTTACACGCTTCCTGAAACTGAGCCTGGTTCTGGGGCCGTATGGTGGAAGAACAGAGAAAGAAGAAAGGCAGTAGGGGTCGCCCCACCTTTTTGGGACCACAATGCCTTTGACTAGAAAGGAGCGTTACCCTTTCTTACAGTATTAGATTCCTGTGTAGCCACCCCCTGCCCCCTGTGTCATGGCCCCCACCACCTTGGAGTACTGCGTGGATGCTTGGGTATGAGAGAATGGAGAAAAGAGACAAGAGAATGGAGGAAAGAAACCACGGGGGATTTCCCCACTCTCTAAGTGTTGGGAGACATTTCCCACTGCTCTCCCAAGAACTAGAGGGCTTTTCCTGAATCTCTCTGTTGACACCAATGGCCACCTCTGGGTCTCAGGCCACATTGCATTCTGGCCAGGGGATTCTGGGGCAGGGAGGTAAACTCACTGCCGGTTTGGTATGATTTCAAATGCTCATCTTCCCCATCTGTCTGCAATAATTGACTTTTTTAGAGTCTTCAAATAGTTGTTCTATGAATGCTGCCCAGGTTTTATAGTTGTACTCTGTGGTAGGGGCGTTTTGGCATGAGCTTACTCTGTCTTGCCTGGACCCATGAAAGGCACATTTTATTTTAATTTTTTGTTTCAGTGAACATTGACTGTTTTCAACCAGAAGCATAATGCATAGCAAAACTATTTGCTTGTGCACACATGGTACTCACCATATACACAATTTGCGAAACCCCAGGTGGTGGCCTACTAAGAGGGTGGGCATCGCCAGAGAACTGGGTGGCATTCCTCTCAAGCACATAGTACATATTTGGGGTTTTGCAGGCCATTTGGATTCCATTTCAGCTACTCAAGTGCACCGTCATAGTGTGAAAGTAGTCACAGGAAATATGTAAGTCAGTGGGCATGGCTGTGTTCCAAAAAAGGATTCTTTGCAAAAACAGGTGATAGGCTGGCTTTGGCCTGGGGTTTGGAGTTTGCTGACCACTGACCTGAGAGATCAGGTCCAGCTGATGGTAGCAGTTATCTTTCTTCTGTAGTGAATTCCTTTACTCTTTATTCAGTTTTTAACATGCTGGAGCAAGGGTTTCTACCCTGGGAGTTCATGATCTAAGAAAAGAAAAAAAATTATCTTTATTTTCACCAATCTATAACTAAAATCTAGCATTTCATTTTATCATGAATGCAGGCAACCAAAGACAATAGTATTAACAGTACCTGTGACTTTGCCACCAATAGAAACCACAGATCTTTTACCATACAGTATCAGTTGTTGGAGATATTCTAAAATATTGTTTGTACTCATCGCTGTTTCATAATCAGGAAAATTCTCCCACCTGTCACTAGGTTTTGTTCTGAATATTAAAAAATTATTACATGTTACACATTACACCATAGGTGGTGATGGGCCAGCCATCCCAGAGTCTTCAGCTCTTGCTTTTCCTTTTTTAAGGTAATTTATTAAGGTGAAATTCACATAACACCAAATTAATCATTTTAAAGTGACTAATTCAGGTATTTAGTACATTCACAACATTGTGCAACCACCACTTTTATCCAAATATTTCCAGTCACTTAGAAGTTAAACTACTTTTCCATTAAGGAATTTCTCCTCATTCCCCCTCCATCCTCTCCCTCTCATCTCTGTGGATTTATCAATTCTGGATATTTCACATAAATGGAATCATAAATATATGACCTTTTGTGCCTGGCTTCTTTCATTTAGCATCATGTTTTGGAGGATCATCCATATTGTACCATATATCAGTACTTTATTCCTTTTTGCACTGAAATGCTATCCCATTATATGTATGTACATCAATTTGTTTATCTAGTCATCCATTGGTGGACATTCGCCTTGTTTCCATCTTTCAGCAATTGTGAATAGTGCTGCTACAAATGTGTGTACATGGACTTGCTTGAGCCTCTGTTTTCAATCTTTTTTTAGAAGCATACTACGATAGTTAATATTATCTGTTCAAGGGCTCCTGTTGAAAGCATTAAACCAAGCATGGGCTTCAAGTCTGTGAGCCCAGATTCACATACATAGGAAGATAAAAGCAAACTGTGATCCATGTACATGGATGAAAACCAAAGGGTCACTGTTAACCACATTGTAGTGTTTAAATGTCTACAGCCTAGAAGCCAGAAGTCACAGGTCTTTTAGGTCTTTCTGGATGTCCCACAAGGTAGGTGCACTTTTCTGGAGCTGAGCAACCTCATCATCCTTCAGCTTCTGGTTGATCACACTGATTAATCCCCGAGCCTTCAGGAAAAATGGAAGGCTCAGGAAGACTTCATTCTCCATGCCGTATATTCCCTTCACCATCAATGACAGTGGATGAATCCTGGATAGATTTTCCAACATGGATTCAATGAGATCAGCCACACTTAATCCAACAGACGGACTGATACATCCTTTTAGCTTCATGACATCATAGGCACTTTCAACCACCATCTTCTGCACTTCCTTCCAATTTTCACTCTCATTGCCTGTTCCCATTTCTGGATTCAGTTCCTGAGAGAAACGCCTACCACATTCACTCTACTCCACACAATCACACTTGAGTCACCATGTTCTCCCAAAATCCATCCATGACAGCTGCTGGGATGAATGCCAAGTTTTTCAGACATAAGAGTGAAATCTAGCAGAATCCAGATTATATCCACTTCTAACCACAGAGTGCTTGGGTAGTCCACTTAGTTTCCAGGTAACATATGTGAGAAATATCCACTGGGTTGGAAACCACAATTATGATACAATCAGGACTGTACTCGACTATCTGAGGAATAATGAATTTGAAGACATTAACATTCCTCTGCACCAGAATGAGATGGCTCTCTTCCTCCTGCTAGCCGACTCCTATAGTTCCCCCTATAATCTTAGATTTGGCAATCAGGGTAATCTTTATCTGCCACAATTTTAGCTGTCTGAAGAAATAAGCTCCCGTGTTGCAGATCCATCATTTTGCCTTTGAGTTTATTTCCAAAACATCCACAGGGGCAAGTTCATCAGCCAGAGACTTTCCTAGAATGCTGATGGCACATACCATACCAACTTGTCCAATGCCCACTACAGTGATCTTATTGTTTGGGATGGTTGCCTCTTCTTCTGCAGCTGGTGCAATCAGTTTTTCCTTAAGAGTTGCCATTGTGCCCAGGAGAGAGACAGCTATAAGAGTGGCGCAAAGAAGACAATGTCAGCTGCATGAGTCTCCTTGGGCGCAGGATCTGCTCAATTTTTTTTTTATATATATAGACCTAGGAGTGAAATTATGGGGTCATAAGGTAATTTTATGTTTAACCTTTTGAGGAATTGCCAAACTGTAAGTGGCCAAACTGTTTTTCATTCTCACCAGCAACGTACAAGGCTTTCAATTTCTCCAAGCCCTCGCCAACACTTTTCTGTTTTGTTTTGGTTTTTTTTATTATAGCCATCCAAGTGAGTGTGAAGTGGTAGGTACCACATTGTGGTTTTAATTTGCATTTTTCTAACTAATGATGTTGAGGATCTTTTCATGTGCTTGTTGGCCATTTGTTTAGCTTGCTTGGGAAAAATGTCTATTTTGCCCATTTTTAAGTTGGGTTGTTTGTCTCTTGTGAGAATTTTTTATATATTTTGGATACTAGATTGTTATCAGGTATATAATTTGCAAATATTTTATCCCATCTGTAGGTTGGCTTTTCACTTTTCTGATAATGTCCTTTGGTGTCTGTAATTTCAATAGAAGTTTGATTTATCTATTTGTTGTTGTTGCTCATGGTTTTGGTGTCATATCTAAGAATCTATTGCCAAATCCACGGTCATGAAGATTTACACCTCTATTTTCTTCTAGCAGCTTTATAGTTTTAGCCCTTACGTTTAGGTCTTTGATCCATTTTGAGTTGATTTTTGTATATGGTGTAAGGTAAAGGTCCAACTTCATTCTTCTGTTTGTGGATATCCACTTTTCCCAGCGGGTTTGTTGAAAAGACTGTCCATTTCCCATGGATTGTCTTGGCACCCTTGTTGAAAATTTGTTGACCATATATGTGAGTGTTGATTTCTGAGTTCTCTATCCTATTCCATTGGTCTATGTGCTTATCCTTATGCCAGTACCACATCGTTTTTTGTTTGTTTGTTTGTTTGTTTGTTTGTTTGTTTTTTAAAGATTTTTTTATTTATTTATTCATGAGAGAGAGAGAGAGAGGCAGAGGGAGAAGCAGGCTCCCAAGGAGCAGGGAGCCCGATGCGGGACTCGATCCCAGGACCCTGAGATCATGACCTGAGCCGAAGGCAGACGCTTAACCATCTGAGCCACCCAGGCGCCCTGTTTGTTTGTTTTTTAATTACTATAGTTTTATAGTAGATTTTGAATTCTGAAAATGTAGGTTCTTCCATTTCAAGATTGTTTTGATTATTTGGAGCCCCCTGCAATTCCATATTAATTTAACATTTGGCTCTTCCATTTCTTCAAAAAAAGGTCATTGAGGTTTTGATTGGGAATGCATCGAATCTATAGATGTCTTTGGGGCAACACTGGCATCTTAACAATATGAACTCTTCTACTCCATGTAAGTAAGATGTTTTCCATATATTTAGATCTTTAATTTCTTTCAGCAACATTTTATTGTTTGCAGCGTCATTTACCTCCTCAGTTAAATCTATTCTTAGATATTTTTTGTTTGTTTGTTTAGGATGCTGCTGTAAGTGGAATCACTTTTTTAAAGTTCCTTTTTGGGTTGTTCATTCTTGGTGTATGGAAACACAAATGGTGTTTATGTGTTGATCTTGCATCTTGCAACTTCGCTAAATGTATCACATCTGATAGCCATTTTGTAGGTTCTTTGGGATCTTCTATACATGGGATCATGTCATCTGAAAATAAAGATAGTTTGTTTCTTCTTTTCCAATATGAGTGCCTCTTACTTATTTTGCTTGCCTAATTGCTCTGGCTAGCACCCAGTATAATGTTGAATAGCAGTGGTGAAAGCTTCTATCCTTGTCTTGTTCCTGATCTTTGTCTGTGATGTCACTCCTTAGCTCTTGTTTTAAGCATCTTCTGCATCAAGATACCTGGTTTCCCAGATAAAGGACAGCAGTTTCCTGTGAAATAAAGCCTTTGTAACAATATGAGTTAAAGTAATGAATCTTTAAGCCTTTATAGAGCCCACGCATGCCTATTCCTGTGGTCAGTGAGAAAACAGGCCGGGCCTAGAAATGGGATTGTGCTCTATCTGTTGACAATAATAAGACCTAAGCATGTAAACAAAGTTTTTTTCACTTTGATCCTCTCAACAGCTTCCCATCTGCAAATGTGGATCTGAGCAGCAGACAAGCAAGTGACCATCTATGTCCCGTGACTGAAAGAACTGAACCTGAACTTTGTCCCTCAGGCCATTGCTTGGCTTTGAATCCCTGACTTGGAAACTTCCCAGAAGAGACCTTGGGCATTTCCTCTTTCCCTTCACTTTCCACTCCCCCTCTGGCCCCACTTGTCCTGGCAGCACGTGAGCTATCTACTGGCATGGATTAGACCTTGGTTGTCCCTGATCTTTGGTTTTGTGGTGGCTATTTTCAGGTGCTGCCCATTTCTTGTGAAATAAAACGCTGCCCATCTCAACTGCCACCAAACCTGCCCCCCTTTGGAAAAGCCAGATACTTGGTAGGCTGAGCCCCCCACCCTTCATTGGCAGTGCAGCCCAAGCCCTGTACGGGGCACCATTGGCCCCAATTGCAGATTCTTCTTACCCACCCATGGAAACATTCCAGTGCCAGATGGGGTCCTGGATGCCAACACAAACCAACCTGAAGTCTAGCCAGCTCATGCTCTCTGCTTCACGTACACATTTCTTCCTTAAATTAAGTAAAATAAAATGTATACCATTGTAAAATGCAAGCAATACAAGACATGTTGAAGGTACAAGATTATGTTTTCCCTTGTACTTCCTAACTAGTAGATCCAACACCCCTGAGTGTGCTTGGGGGAGCTTGCCTGTATGGCTCCAAGTAAATCAAGGATTTGGCATATGGGAGGCTTGCGGTCATCACAGGCTCTGCCTTGAGAGGGTCCCAATTAGGTCCCAGATGTGCTATTTCCTGTTGAGCTAGCTGGATGGCCTTTAGCTTATTTCCCTACTAGTTATATGGGGATAATTATAACACATAGTCTACAGCGTGGCTTTCAGGGTTGAATGAAAACTTTCCCTCCATACTTTGATTTCTCACTCTAGATCCATAGATGGATTCTCCTTCTCCTTGAGCTTACCATCACATTAACTATGTTCGTTCTTACCATTGCCAAAATTAGGAATAGCCTCTTGTAGAATTTGTACTTGCCTTAAACTTATCTATGCTTCAAGACCCAGCTGAAGTGCAACCCCTTCAAAGGAGACCAAGAAGACACATCCATCCTACACAAATCTCTTCCTCCTCCGAGCTCCTATAGGGCCATGACCTGGCAGGGTAAGAGGAAGACTGGGCAGAAAATGTGAGCAGGTAGTAGGGTGTCCACAGTACATTCTAGCTGGGATCGGAACAATTACAGCCGGCAGAGTGGAGGGAACACATTACTAAGCAATGTCAAACTGTGCCGAGTTTTAGGGAGATAAGTTCTTATTAAATAAAATCTCCATTTTATAGATTTATAGATTTTATAGATGAGGAATTGAAAGTGCCAAGAGCTATGTCTTGCACAGGAGGAAAATATCTCTTTCTGCTTCTACTTCTGCCTGGGTTTTGCCTACCCC
Source organism: Leptonychotes weddellii (assembly GCF_054177405.1). Taxonomy (NCBI): domain Eukaryota; kingdom Metazoa; phylum Chordata; class Mammalia; order Carnivora; family Phocidae; genus Leptonychotes; species Leptonychotes weddellii. The sequence continues at coordinate 27,393,152 of NC_138378.1, read as the reverse complement.
TTTCTAGTATCTGCCTGTTAACAAAGGCAGAGTTGGTAATCTGCCTGTTCAGGCCAGACATGATTAGATCAAGCCTACTTATGAGTCAGAATCCCTGGTATTAAAGGTCGTGCCCATACATAGGTCTCTACTTCTAGTCCTCTTTTCTGTTCTTGTGGTGGCCTTTCTCCCCAGCCATCACAGGCACACATAAGCATGCTGATCTTTGCTTTTGGCTTAGATTTGAATTCTCCAAAATAGCTTTAGGAGGCCTCTGGTAATTAATATCCAAAAACCTCACCCCCAGTGCAGTGCTGAGCACTTTGATTAGATATCCCCTGATGGCTGGACTGACTGGTTGTTCCTTCCCTAACCTCTAGCCCTGTTTTCCATGGACAGGCCACTTGCATGCACTAATGTTTGGGATTAACAGTGTGGTGTTTAGAACATAATAAATTGGCCTTAGGACTGTCTGAAACTAGAGTCTGGATTAGGAGAAGATCTGTTATCAATGTCTGAGCACTGGCCCCAATCCCTTCCATCCCCCTTCACTCTCACATCTCACCATCCCCTGAAATCAAGGTCTCACTGGATTTCCAGGGTGAAGAAATGAATCCAAGACTGGTCTGACTCATGGAGTATTAGAGAACTCTTTAGCCCTTGGGGTGTCTGTTGGGAGAAAGGAGGTGAGGAATGTGACATTTCCAGCTTGAAATGTAAACCCTTCCTCAAACTGCACAGAAGCAAAACCTTTTCTCCAAATTATAGCATCTTCTCCAACAGAAGCAAAACCTTTTCTCCAAATTATAGCATCTTCTCCAACCACCTCCTAAGTCTGCTCTCTCCCAGCATGACAACCACCCACCTTGCACAATAAGCAGTTGGAATCGTTTTTAAAGGAGGCAAATGAGTAAAACTTTTGATGTTCCTCTTCCTCTTTCTTCCTTCTCCTCCTCATCCTCCTTTTTCATGACCATCACCATCATCATCTGCATTATCATTCTCATCACTAACATTTGTTACATCTTCCCATGGACCAAACACTAAACCTAAATTACTTCATTTAATCCTCTCATTGTCCCCATGAGACACATGTTATTGTTATACTCTTCTCTTTCCTGTTGGAGAGGTTGTATAGCATGATGATTAAGAATTCAGGTTCTGAAATTGGAGGACTTGGATTCAAATCTTTCTCCAATATTTACTGCCCATGAGACTATAGGCCAGTTACTTAAACTCTATAAGCTTTGATTTCCTCATCCATAAATAAAGATAATATAGTGTCTACCTAGTGCTTAACAGTCCTACTAAAGGTGGAAAAGAAAGGAGGGAAGACAGGAAGGGCTAGATACAATTACAGAAAGACATTTCTTATAAGTAAATGCTGTGATTTGGCTATAAATTAGGAAAAAGTTAAGATAACCGAGTGATTACAAAGAGTTGATTGAATTAGAAGAATGGAAACTTTGGTCCAGAAGGTCATGAGAGGTACATGGGCTACAATTTCCAACATTCCCTGGTTCAGAGGCTGGACAGCCATGTCCTGAAATGGTCACATAGCTTTGGGTGTGGGAATCTGGGAAATGGGTACAACTGGAAGTCAAGTGGAGCCCACTGTTACCCAACTCTCTCCCTGAGGCATTTCTCCTTGGTTCTCATATTGGCTTTGTATGCTGTTTGGAATGTTAGGACGGAAGGAGCTCCCTCCCTGACTCCTGTGTCTCGCTCTGCCTTTTGGGCTCTGCTGGACCAGATTGGAGGACATCTCCCACATGCCCATGCAGAAGTATGGAAAGTAGCCATCTCTCTCAGCTCTCTCACTCCCTCTTACATGTGTGCACGCACGCAGGCACACACGCATGTGCACACACACACACACACGGGTGAAATGCTTGTATAGACTTGCTATGTATGAAAAGTGTCAATACCTGCTCTCCCAAAACCTGTATGAAAACTACACAGCCTTGTAAACAAGAAAACAGAAGGACGCTCCCAGTAAACAAGACGCATCCAGATCTAGAGGTCCCAACTTGTGGACTGGATTTCAAAAGGATACGTCAGGTTCAGTGTTTGGAAACTCCCACAGGAATTTTT
>NC_138378.1:27328939-27390579 GCF_054177405.1 Leptonychotes weddellii | reverse complement strand
TTTCCACTGACCACAGCCATGGGAGGTGGCTGACAGATCCATTTGAGGAATCCTTGAAGGTCCCATCACCCTGCCACTGCACTAACTACCAAATAGCTATCTATACAGTATTGTTTAATTCATCAAATAGTTATGGAGCACTCACACCGGATAAAGTGATGTGGTGGGTACTGCATAGCATAGACCCTTCCCCTTGCTCTTTCCTCTCTGCTTCACATTTCATGCTCACATCAACCTTAGTCTGCTATTCTCTTCTCCTTCTTGTCATCCACCTCCTTCCACCCCCATCATTTACAGATGAGGATATTTTCGACCTGGGACATTCCACAATCCAGAAGCAAGGCCACAAGTAGGTAGTAGACTTCTAGGCTGTTACCTGGAATTGTCCTAGTTAGGAGCATCCCTCTGAGCTAAACCAGAGCAACGAGGAATCTTTTCCAGGATGCCATAGCAAAATACTCATGTTCTCCAAAAAGGAATGACCTTTTCCTCTAGCCAACACGTGGTAGCACAGGGAAGTAGACTTCGCTAATGGGTTATTCTTATTGCTTTTGAAGTAAAGATTCTTTAAAGGCATGAGACAGCAGACAGGTGAATTTCAAAAAGAACAATGAAATAAAACAAAATGATGACATGATCTAAGTGGAAGTAACCACAACTATTCTGAGCCTATAGAAGGTGATCAATAAAAGTTAACTAAAACCAGTGGTTCACTTTCAGAGTCCAGGCAATGGTCAATGTCCTGGAAGGCAGAGAGCGTGGGTAGTGGGGTAGGCAGGAAAAGTAAGTGACTAGAGGCAATGATACAAGGTGGATCATCTCAGGGATTTGCTTTCTTGCTAGAATGAACTGGACATTTCCCAAGGATGGCAGATGCGAGCATCGCACAGAGGAGTGTGGCGGAACGGGGCACCCACTCTGGAGAGTGCCAGGACTGCTTCCCCCCTCTTTAGTCTGGACATGTCAGTCTCACTTGGTGGCCACATTGTCCTCGGGTTGCACTGAAGCCTATGTTTGAGGAACTTATGGCCCTGGGAAACAAAGTTTACCCACCATTTCGTGAGGGACAGTCAAGAAGCTACTAAAGAGTATTCTGTCTAGAGGCACCCATAGATCCCACTGTGGTCTCAGTAGGTCTCCCATGTTGGTTAGTAAGAGGCAGCCATCAGGGTCTGATCAGAGAAACAAAGCTGATCCCTTCCCATGCTTGCTCACATGAGGTTGAAGTTGTGAGTCTATTACTTAGACCCCTTTCCAGATGTCTTCCAAGCATCACAGCATCACAGCCCTTCATAGAGAAGAAAAGCAGGATCCACATGAGAACAGAATGAGAAAACCCAACTTCTGGTTCCAGACATTCCGTCCTCTGGCTGTGACACATTCTCTAAATGTCGGCATCCTCCTCAACAACAAGGGATGATTGCTATCCCACCCACCTCTCAGGCTTTGGGGGAGGACAAAATGAGACAACTGATATGAAAACACCTGCAAAGGTTAGGCATTTTCCAATTTTTAAAAAAGATTTCATTTATTTATTTGACAGAGAGAGAGAGAGAGAGCACAAGCAGGGGGAGCAGCAGGCAGAGGGAGAGGGAGAAGTAGGCTCCTTGTGGAGCAGGGAGCCTGATGTGGGGCTCGGTCCCAGGACACTGGGATCATGACCTGAGCTAAAGGCAGACGCTTAACCGACTGAGCCACTCAGGCGCCTCTCCAATTTTTTTTTAAAAGGGCAAATTACTTGAACAGACCTTTCACAAAAGAAAATATGAATGCCCATGGGGCCCCTGGGTGGCTCAGTCAGTTAAGCATCTGACTCTTGGTTTTGGCTCAGGTCATGGTATCAGGGTTGTGAGATCCAGCCCCACATCAGGCTCTGTGCTCAGCTCAGAGTCTGCTTAGGATTCTCTCTCTCCCTCTCCCTTTGTCCCTCCTCCTGCTCTCTCTATATCCCCCAAATAAATAAATAAAATCTTTTTAAAAAATAAAATATGAGTCCCCAAAAAGCAAATGCAAAGACGCACAACATAACAAGTTATCAAGAAAATGCAAATTAATGGCAAAAATACCACCTCACTCTCACCAGAATATCTAAAATCAAGAACTGATAATGCCTAGTGTTGGTGAGGATGCAAAGCAGCTAGAACTTTCATCTGTTGCTGGTGGGAACATTAGATGGTGCAGCCACTTTGGAGATTATCTGCAGTTCCCTAAACAGGTCAGCATACACTTAGGATCCAGGAACTCAATGAAGGAGAAATAAAGGTTGATGTCCACAAAAACACTTGTACAAGAATGCTTGTAGCAGCTTCATTCTCGATAGTCACAAACTGGAAACGACCCAAATGTCCATCAACAAGAGAATTGATAGCCACACTGTGGTCCAATCACCCAGTGGAATATTAGCACTAAAAAATACTGAACTTCTGACACAATCTGGATATATCTCCAAATTATGCTGAGAAGAAGAACTGATACAACAGAGTATGTACCGTATGATTCTGTTTATTTGGAATTCAAGAACATACAAAACCAACGGATGGTGTTAAAAATCACAATAGAGCTGGCTCTGGGGTGGGATAGACTAGAAATGTGCAAAGGGAAATTTTGGGGTAACAGAAGTGTTCTACACCATTAAAAATTTGGAGGGTTTGCTTTTTTTAATTAAGGTGTGCTTGACATATAACATTATATTAGTTTCAGATGTACAGCATAATGATTCGATATTTTTATATATTATGAAATGATCACCACTATTAGTCTAGTTAATATTCATCACCATAAATAGTTACAAAAAAGCTTTTTATTGTGATGAAAATTTTTAAGATCTACTCTCTTTGCAACTTACAAATATGTAATACTATTAACTAGAGTCACCATGACATTTATTTTATGGAAGTGTCCTACATCTTGATTTGGGTATTGGTTACAGGGGTGTATACATTTGTCAGAACTCATCAAACTGTATACATCTGTGCATTTTAAATATGTAAATTATATACTTTAATATTTTTAAGTTTGTGGAGTTGTGTGTGTGTGTATCATAGAACCAAGGGACATTTTTTTTTTTTTAAAGATTTTATTTATTTATTCATTAGAGACAGAGAGAGAGAGAGGCAGAGGGAGAAGCAGGCTCCCAAGGAGCAGGGAGCCCGATGCGGGACTCGATCCCAGGACCCCGAGATCATGACCTGAGCTGAAGGCAGACGCCCAACCATCTGAGCCACCCAGGCGCCCAAGGGACATTTTAAATATTCTTAAAGTATAGAAAGATATGGACATTATATTACAGAAATCACAAAGAAGGTAAAACATCTTCCAGAGTCAATGAACGTTCATTGTTTTGATTTATGTCCTTCCAGTATTTTTTCCTTCATGTATATTCTTTGCTTTGCTGAGTCAGACTTCTGGAGGTAACCATGCAATTCTTCCATTTATAGAGGAAGATACTGAAGCCCAGGTGGAAAGAAACAAATCAAGGTAGGTCCTGATCAAACCCAGTGAGACTCAAGTCCAGTTCCCCCAGCACTTTATCTGTGGTATTATAAAGGATGTATCTGGTCTTAAGCTTTAAAAACTCTTGGAATTCCCTGAGAGGAGTTTCTTTGTTATGCTAATGAGACAATCCAGATAGGTGCCTGAGTGGTTTCAGGATGGTTGCTGGTGACCAGAAAGACCGTGATTAGAGGGTTGGGACTTTTCAGTCGCTTGACCTCTGGGGGAGGGGAAAGCTGCTGGGGATGGAGTTCAATCACATGGCCAATGGGTTAATCAGTTGTGCCTTTGTAATGAAGCCCTAATAGAATCTCTGGACGCTGAGGCTTGGTGAGGCTTCCTTGTTGGTGAACATGGTGATGGGAGGGTGATGCACCATGACCCCACAAGGGGTGGGCACGAAAGCTCTGCATCCAAGACCCTTCCAGACCTTGCCCTATGTGTACCCTTTATAACAAAAGTGCAATAATAAATATAACCCTTTCAGTGAGTTCCCTTCCTATTTCTGGCTTCTCAGTGGACTTGGCGCCCATCCCAATGCCCTTCCCTTGTCTCACCCCCGAAGTGTCCTCTTCTGAGTGTTGGACCTCTGCTCTCCCCTCTTGATTTATGCCAACGACTTACTAAGCTTTTACTCTGTGCCAGGCCTTTACACATCTCTCCCTTATATGCACGCCACACCACGCAGTAGACATTACCACTATCATCCCCGAGGCTCAGACAAGGAAGCCGGGGCTCAGGGAAGATAAATCACTTGCTCAAGGTCACAGAAGGTACTAAGCGGCCAGGCCTCCCGGCTTCACACCTCTGTCCTTCCACGCACATTACCTTCCAAACAGAAATTCTCTTCCTCCTCAGTCATTCCCTATGACATCGTCCCCTCAGCCCCACACAGGAAACGTATCCTCCCACACTCCACCAGACTTTCAATAAATATTTGTTAATTTTTATTTGATGACAAGTGTATTTAAGAACTGGAGGCCCTGAAGAGCAGAGGCAAAGCCGTGACCAAGAAGAGAAACTTTGTTCCTTTCTCCGGAGACTGGAGAATTTGTTACTTTTTCTATTGACCTCGTTAGTGGAGGTTAAATCTTGTTAGCTTTGAAAATTCCATGCTAGCCCCCAAGGGCCAAGGAGATGACCCCAGGCAGCTGGGAGGAATCAGGTCTAATTCTAAGGCAGGAAAACAGTTCCTCATGCTGATTGCTGGTGGTTGTGCTCTCGGCCATTGTTATTTTAATCAATTTCTCTGTGTTCGGAGTCCAGGATAGCAGTCTTCTGAGCAGCGAGGGAAATTAAACACATAAATCATGTACTTGCCTCCCTCCACCCCCTCAAAACACATATGGCGCTATAGAGAATCACGTCAATAATTAGTCCAAGGGGGAAGAGCTGTCTCCATCCACCTGATTCAAAGGTAAACTTCCTACCACTTGCCTCCCATTTTCTACCTCTATTATCAGCTTCCCAGGGTACATGACTACACTCACGAGATTTCCCGTTAAAGGGATTTAAATTGCACACTCCTCATCAGGTTTAATTACATTCTTCCGTCTCCTTATACAAGACTCTGTCGTCTTTAAACAATTCACAGCAAAAGTAGATACCTACCTAAATGTTGGAAACCATGTCTTGGGGCAGAAGAGGGAAAATCTGCTTTCTACAAGAGACCCTTATAATCCTCATTCCACTTCTCTTGATTCCAGAAGAGCCTATTTGACTCTCTCTGAAGGCAAGTTGAAAATGTATTAAATTGCCTTTTTTTTTTTTTACGTTCAAGTGCGGATCATTCAATTATGTTTTCATTTTGGTAAAATATATATAACAAAAGTTGCCCTTTTAACTGTTTTTAAGTGTATAATTCAGTGGCGTTAATGACGTTGTCAGTGTTTTTGAGAATCACCATCACCACTATTTCCAAAATTTTTCATCATCCTAAGCAGAAACTATAATCATTAAGCAATAATTTCCCATTTCCCCTCCCCTACCTCATAACCACTACTCTTCTTTCTGTCTCTATAAATTTGTGATTCTAGATATTGCTTGTAAGTGGAATCATACAATATTTTCTTTTGTGTCTGGCTTGTTTCGCTTAGTATGTTTTCAGGGTTCATCCATGTTATGGTAGGTATTAGAACTTCGTTCCTTTTTATGACTGAATAATATTCTATTGCATGGATAGACCAGTATTTGTTGTTGTTTTTTTTATCCTTTCATTTGTTGATGACACTGGAGTTGTTTCTACCTTTTGGTTATTGTAAATAAAGCTATTTGCATACATTTGCATACACGTATTTGTTTGAGTCCCCATTTCAGTTCTTTTGGATAATTACCTAGGAGTGGAGTTAATACATCATCTTTTTATAAGAGTGTGGGCTTGCTTGGGCCTGCACTTGCTCGCCTGTAAGAGCTTCATGTTCCTGTCACTGCCAAGCCCTCCTCCCTCCCTTTGGCCCACCCCTCCCTACCTTTCTCTGCAGTTGACGTTATTCCTTTTTGGTCCATGTACCTCCAGACATTTTTCCTATTTATTATCTACATTTGCAAAACTGCTGCCTAGAATTCCATAGCATGGATAAACATGGTTTATTTGGACTTTCCCCTATTGGCAGAAATGTAGTTTGGGTTCATGATTGCAACAGAGTTGTAATAAACATTCTAGTATATGCCTCTTTAGACCTCTTGGATTGGTACCAAGAAGTGGAATTGCTAGGTCACAGGACCACCTTGTTTTGAATTTTAAAATTTACAGCTACAAGATCCTCTGCGCTCCCGTAACCAATTCACTTTTCTACCAGTTGCATACAGGAGAACCCATTTAGCCCATTCTCACCCAATATTCTCTCTCAACTGACGTTGCCTGGTGGCAGAGGTAGGCAGCCATCCACTGGTGAGTCCTGCTCTCATTCTATCCTCCACAGTTGTTGCCGAGAAGGAGTCACTCAGCCAGCAAAGAACTGCATTTCCTAGCTGCTCTTGCCTTTGCCTTTAGGAGAGGCCATGTCACTGGTTCTGGTCAAAGAAAATTGAGTAGAAGTGATGAGCTGACCTGTAAAAACCTCTGGTACAATCCTTCCTCTGAAGCGAGGCAGAGGATCTCTTGCAGAGCTCCATGGCCCATAGTGGGAAACACTCACAAAAGGGTAACAGCCTGAATCCATGGATGACTTGCTGGAACAAAGCATCCCTCCCTATCACTGCTGATAGTCTTGCACTGGAAAAAAAAACCAAAAAAACCTCTATTTTATTAAGTTATTGAGATTTGGGGGTTTATTTATTAACAGCAGCTAGAATTACCTTATGAACATATTATCTCACTTTAGTATTTCCACCAATCTGATGGGTAAAAATTGTTATCTTGTTTTGATTTGCATTTCCCTGCATGCTAGCGAGACGGGGCATGTTTTCGTATATTTTTGGTCACAAGCTCTTTATATACAACCTCCTTCAGTTTACAATAGTCTAATAAATTAGTTATTAAAATAACTATCTGAAGATAAAAAACTATCTTGAGTCCCATTACTAGTAAGTGATGAAGGCAGAATCTAAACCCAGGTTTGTTTGGTTCCAAAGCCATTTGGGGTGGGTGATGGGCAGGGCTTTGGACAAAGCCAACATTATATTCAATAGGGTGTTAGTTTTCTGACTTTTGTTTTTAGCCATTGAATCCTGTTTCCAAAGGAAATTTTATGTGGAGGCCTAAGAGCCCTGGGGGTGATGGTGACAGTGACCACAATGATGATGATGGGGATGAAGAAGAAGATGATGAGCATCAGAGCTCAGGTCCTAGGCTGGAGAAAAACCAAGTTGTCTTATAAAGAGGATCCGTATTATATTCTACCTTCACATTCGTTTATTCATTCACTCAAAAAATATTTATTGAGCACGTCTTACGTTCCAGGTACTGTCCTGGGCACTTGGGACACAATGGTGAACAAGACCAAATGTTGACCCCCATGCAGGGCTACTGCATTGCACAATTCCAGGTGGTATAACACTTTGTGTTATACATGAATGGTAGCCCCCAGACTTCCCAATATGGTGGTGCCAATCCATGGACCTTACCCTCTGGTGGAAAATACAGGTAACAAACAGGTAGACCACTCAGTATAGATTAAGTCCAGAATGTCATATCAGGTACTCTATCAGTGCTATAAAAAGAAAAAAACCAGAGTGGCACAGGATCTTCCTTTTTATCCTGAATATCAAAACCCAGTGAAAGGCAAAGGCATGAAGGACCATGGAAGGTGAGCAAAGGTGGTTTTCTAAGAGAGCCTCCCAACGTTTGCTGGACAAAGGCTCCTTGGGGCTCCCACAGCAGTAATTATAATTAGAGCAATAGTTCTTGGCTGCAACTGGAATCACCTGGGGAGTTTTTAAAAATGCTGATACCTAGGTTTCACCCCAAGGATTCTGATTTAATTGATCTGAGGTGTTGCCCCGGGGCTTTGGGATTTTGTAAAATCTTCCCCTCTCATCTTCTGAAAGATCTTGGCATTAGTGAAAAGGAGCTGGATGTAGGCTCATCTTTGATTCGGGGCATCCTCTTGGGCTTTCCTGCTCCTCACCTTCAAACATGAGCAGAATCAGGGAACAGTTTGCAGAAAGGTTGATGCGGTGCTGCTGTGACATCTGGTTTTGTGGTGACCCACTGTGTTGGGTCACTAGTCACTTGACAAGCTGCTATGGGAACAGAAGCCTGTAGAATCTCTGTTTGCAGGTGGCGGTGTCTCCTCTCCCTGTCTAACTAGCATCCCCACCATCTGCTTACATGTAAGATTGACTTGTTTTTCTCTTCTGTGCTGTGACAATGGCTTTTTCCAAATCAGAAAATATTAAAGAGTTGGTTGCAGTCATCCCTTTTTTGAAATCATGTCCTAGCTCTGCCACTTACTAGATGTATGGTCTTGAGAAAGTTATGGAATCCCTCTGCCCTTTACTCCCTCATCCATAAAGTGGGAATAATAATGTCTCCCTGGAATCATACCCACAGGAAGGGTTAAACAAAGGATGAAATGTAAAGCATGTAGCAGAGTGCCTGGCACATAGGCTTCACAAACACTAGTCCTCTTTTTGCACACTACCCCTAAAACAACTGCTAGGAGTTGTGCATAGAATTCTCTAAAAATTCCCAATGAGAAAGGCCTGTGACTTTTGTCCCTGCATTTCTAATCCCATTTTGTCCCTGCATTTTCTAATCCCATCCAAAGTCCTCCCACTGAGGACTTTGGATGGGATTTCTACTCTGTTTTCTACTCTGATTTCCCCTCCTAGTTTACCCAGGACTGGCTTGTACAAGCCCCTTAGAACAGGGGCTAGCAGGGTAGTTATTGCTAGAATGTCATCTTGGTGTAGATGGTTTGAAGGTGGTGGGAGCGGTGGGGCAGCCAGGTGAATACACTGAATCTAAGTCTTCACCCACCGAATCTATTCACTCCTCTGCCCAGAGCAAGTTATGTCTGTGTCTGTGTTGGGGTATGGGTGTGGGGCGGTTGGCTCCTCCAAGATTTCAGCCACCATCCCCCAACTTTGATGGGTGGGTGGCTATAGCAAGAAGTCATAGTGGCACAAGGTTGGTGGCTAACAGGTCTTTGTCATGGGCCAGCTCTTTTTACCTCTGTATCTGGACTCTGGTCAGAGATCCAAAGCTGAATCCCAAGCTTCTGTCTTCCTGTCTTCTCTCTAACAGACTCTCCTACACGATGGAAAGGGGGGGTAGGATTTTTTTAAAAAGGAGATAAATATCTAGTTCATCCTTCAGCATCCCCTCCACGTCCTTGCTCTTTTGTTTGTACAAGTGGTCCCCAAGTCCATGTAGCAAAGACCATGGGTCCCCAAAGCAAAGCCATTACCGCAGTGCCCACTTTTGCAAGTTGAGTATCACCCACAGGGCCCTGGAGAACCCTCTCCTTTCCCTGTGAATATGTCACCCTTCTCAAGACTCAGGGAATCCTGCTTTCAACTGTAACATCTCTCTTTGATGTGGTCCAGATAGCCCTACATCCGTCAGTTGCCCAGAATCTGTGGAATGGGACTGTGGCTATTCTGTAGTCTCCTTGTATGTGGAATTTCCTTTACTGATTTTGGTTGTTTTTGTTCATTTCAATCGGTTTCAGGAAGTGGAGTTTGGCCAATGTGTACTCACACAGCCACCCTTCCCTAGGCTGCTTTGAAAAAACAAGCAAAGCCCCCAATTTGTACACAAGATTTCATCTCAAACATCATAGATTTTTGATGGTATAATTATATCAGATCTTAATATATATATTTTTAAAGATTTTATTTATTTATTTGACAGAGAAAGACACAGCGAGAGAGGGAACACAAGCAGGGGGAGTGGGAGAGGGAGAAGCAAACTCCTGGCTGAGCAGGGAGCCCGATGTGGGGCTCGATCCCAGGACTCTGGGATCATGACCTGAGCCGAAGGCAGATGGTTAACGACTGAGCCACCCAGGCGCCCCTGGATCTTAATATAATTTTATTTCTGTAGTATTTAGGGCTCCTGTGGTTGCAAGTAACAGGAACCGTCTGCATCTAGATAGAGTAGAAACAGGGTTTCAACCTCAGGGCCACACAGGTGTGTAGGGAACCAAAGGGCAGGGGGACAGCTGTGGCTCAGGCAACGCCATGAGCAGAAGCTGGAATGCTGTGGGGAGCTAGAAAGTCTTTTTACCAGCCTCACATCCCGGCTTCTGACTGTTGTTTCCCTTGACAGGCTGGTTTTCTCTGCCTGGATACAGGGGAGAAAATGGCGGCTGCCAATAGCGCCGAAGTTTACATCTTGGTTTAAGAGAGCAGCTATCCCAAAGTGGAGTCTATTTGGGAATGACTCTCATAGGCCCTACTTGAGTCAATTGTATAGCTCTGGTCCAATCAATTGTAACAATTAGGGTGTGAGCATGGCTGTTCCTATGGTAAGTGTGAGGAAGGGGTTTCAGTTTCCATGAAGGGAGTTGAAAGATTTATTATAATTATGATGGCCTTTCTTCCTTAATACCTGGAAGAAGAAGAATGTTCTCCTCTCGGTTTGATGGCTTGAATTGCTGTGACATGGTTGTAGCCGATTACCTTTTCCAAAGGTGGTCACCGTAATATATCCCATTCCTTATGTACTTCTATGATGTGATATTAAGTGATGGGGGTCCATGTTCTCTTCCCTTGAACCTGAGTGGACTTTTGTGACTACCCAACCAGGACAGCAGAAGTGAAGTTTTATGACTTCAGACGGTAGATCACAAAAACTCTGTGCAGTACTGCCTGTTCTCTCGGGACACTCATACTTGAAACCCAGCCCAAAAATCCCTGTGGAGAGGACACATGTAGGTGTTCTGACCTCCAGGTGAGGTCCCAGCCAACAGCCAATGTCAACTGTTAGGTGTGTGGGTGAAATGAGTCTTCAGATGATTATAAGCCCCCAGCTGCTGAGCCATCCCAACCTTCAAGCCACTTCATCAGATGCTGCGTGGAGCAGAGATGAGCCCCATCCAAATTACACACTTACGAGCAAAATAAAGGATTGTTGTTACTTTAAGGCACTACATTTTGCAGTGAATTATTACCCAACAGCAGATGATGGATGCGACAGTCCTTTCATTATTCCAGTATTTGGTTATCTAAGGACGGAGCCACACTGATGCTGGTTGAATGAGGTTCTGCTTAAAGGGAAGACCTCCACCTGAAATGCAAGTATGTGTCTCAGAAGAGGACTTAAAATCTGGAGTCCGAACTTTAGGGAGGAACGTTCAGCGAATATTCACTGCCTTTCCTGCCCACTGGGGAAGGAGTGTACTTTCCCTGCCCCTCCCTGACTGTGGACCAGCTGGCTATGGATCGATGGCAGATAGATGGAAGTGACACTGTGTCTGTTCTGAGCTTATATTTTAAGCAACGCTGCAAGTTTCCACTTGTCCTCTTTAGCACCCGCCATCCACCATCAGAAGAACTTGGCCCAAGTATTCAGGGCTCCTTAGGCTTCAGAATGCAGACACATAAAGACCTTGATCAGACGTGAAGCCTGAGGCCATCTAAACTCAGCTGAGCCCAAGCAGCCCACAGCCAACCCACAGTCAACCCACACACCCATGAGTGAGAAACCGATGTTGCCGTGAGCCGCTGAGATCCCAGTGTTTGCTTTTGCCGTGGTGGCTAACTGATTCAGAAGGCCACCAGAGGGAATGCTTATCTCAAAGAGCCCATCATAAGGATGAGCAGTGTTTAATAATCACACTCAACTACTTCGAGTCCTGGGTTTGCTACTAGTCAACTGTGTGACTTCGGGAGATTTACTTAACATCTCTGGGCCTCAATTTTCTCTTCTTAGACCACAGAGGATAAAATTAAGCATTAAGTGAGATGATGTCTACAAGCTAAATACCCAACACATGGCAGGCAAAGATGAAAGATTTATTCCCTCTTCTTCACTTTTTTCCCACTGGGATTCCAATGGGTCTAAAAGTCAAAGAACAATTTCTAGGAAAGGGATTAAAAGATGACATCCATCAAATCCAGGATGTGTGACAGAACCCAAGATTCCCTAAAATCAAGTTAGCTCTGGTGGAATCCCAGCTATTTTTGGAAATTTTCTTGTTTTGATTCTGTGAGTATTCTGCCAATTTCCCTTAGGATTTAGCATTTTTTCATGCTTCCGGCTCTCTTAGCTATGAAGAGAGGACTAGGAGGAGGGGAGTTTTTTCCCAAGTGGGCCAGGCTGTGACAGGGGAACATCCCAGGGCTGGGGGCAGCGGGCTGACAGCATGAGAGACTCCAAAGGGAAAACTGAAATTCAATTTTCCCATCAGAAAACTCTCCTCATGTTCTATATGACAAATATACACATACATATGCACACACACACATATGCACACACATACACACATGCATATACACATACATGTACACATATTACATGTACACATACACTTACACATACATATACACATACATATAATATATGGATATGCGACATCAGTTAGCATCCTGTCAGGGCAGCAGAACCACTATGAGTGTGATGAAATAAGGGATTTTTGTGGGAATCAAACCTACACAAAGGTAGGAAGGACTTGGGAGGTAAAGGTCCAGGAAGGGGACCTGGAAAACAAGAGAGAAGTCTTTCACCAGCCCTCCTGGAGCACTGGAGTGGGAGGACAGGTTGGAGTTTGCAGGGGACGTGGGGAAGCCAGGCAGGCACCCCGCCTGCCCTCGTGGAGTTGCAAAGGGGAGGTGGTAAGACTATGCAAGGCTACCACCTCTCACAGCTACCACCTCTCAGATTGTAGCCAAGAGGGGGAATCCAGAGGCGGATCCCAGAGGATGGTCCAGGGTTGCTGTTGGTAACCAGAGGAGGACCAGAGGAGAAGAATTGTGGGATGCTGGGTAGGGGAGACAATGTAGAACCTGCCCCTTCTTTTTTGTCTTCACTATATCCAACCACAGCAGATTTCAGAGAATAAAGGTTGCTGATGTATTTCTTCTTTCCTCATCTCCTGCAAACTTCTCTTTCAGCCAGCTTTAACCCAGAATCACCCAGAATCACACAGAGAAGGGGAATCTGGGAAGAAGATCCAGTGTAGACAGGTCCACGTAAGCACAAAACTGCTGTACACGTGTGTGTTTAATTACAAAATTCACATATGTACCTATGCTTGCTGAAGCAAATTCAAATGAAATTATATGATATAAAAGAAAAGAAAAAAGTTATCCTTCCATTTTCATTTTGGGGTAACTACTTATAAGTCTTTGTTTTTTCTGCGCATACATACAATATATATATGGGCATTCGTTGTTATACATGTACAAATTATACATATTTACATACTTTTTATATATTAAAAAAACAGTATCAGGCTATGAATATTCTTTTGCAACTTGTCTGTTTGACGAATGTCTCGTGGACTCCTTTCCATGTCATCGTTGTATTGACTACATAGCATAGTATTTGTTTATATGGGTTAGAGAGTGAGTGTTTCCTGTCTCCTTATTGCAAATATGTATGTGTGTGTGTGTGTGTGTGTGTGTGTGTATTTACACATTTCTCAGCTTGTGTGCAATTTCTATAAACCATATTTCTGGAGGTAAAATGTCATTTAAAATTTTACACTTTAATGTCTCTAAATAAACTGTCACCTGTAGGATATACTTATTTCTGTTACTCTTCCGTTCCTTGTAGATTATGTCCATTTTTCTAATGTACTATTTGTCTGTTTATGTTGATTTGTTGACTGTTACATACAGTGTGAATGTATTCTCTAATTCAATTATCTTTTCATTTGTCTGTGGTGTCTTTAGTTCAGAAGTTTTCTGTTTTAAGCGGAACTTCTCCACTCCAAGATGATAAAACTTTCACTTATATTTTATTCTGGTTCTTTAACTTGTTCTGTATTTAGATCTTCAAGCCACCTGCAATTTGTTGTTACATGTATGTGTGTAGTAAAGAATTTAACTTTGCCTCCCAAGGGGTCTGGACTTTAATCTCAGATTCCGGGAACTAACCCCTAAGTCCTTGAAATGTCATGCCTGATAGGAGTGCCTGGGTTTGCCTGGGAGCCTGATGTCAGACTGGATAGTCTAACTGTATGATCTATGGTAGGGGCTGAGCAATCTTAAGAGTAAGGGCTGGCCATGCCAGAAAAACAAACAATATGATTTAGGGTAAGGGCTCTGGGTCATGTGGTATCAATCAATCAATTAATCTTGCCTATGTTATGGCACCCCAATAAAAATTCTAGCATCAAGGCTTGAGTGACTTCCCTGGTTGGCCATAGTCTGTGCGTATTGTCTACACATCGATACCAGGGAAGTAATGCATCCTGACTCCCAGGGGTGAGACCAAGAGATACTCTGCATTTGCTACACCCCCAGATCCCACCTATGGGCTTCTTCCCATAGCTGATTTTAATCTGTTCCCTTTCCTTGGAATAAACTGTAACCATAGGTATAATAGCTTTCAATGAGTTCTTGGCAAACAAAGTGAGGATGATTGGGGGAACCACCCACATCCACGATTGCTGTCAGAAGGGAGGGTGATCTTGTGTAGACTATTCCCCTAACTTTACAATTGGCGAAACTCTGGCAGTGAGATAAGGTAGGAATCCAAAACTTCTCTCTCTCTCTTCTAAATGAACAACCAATGTTAGCAACTCTTCTTCCCTATCACAAACTTAGAAGAAGAGCCCTATCATATACTAAACTCAGGAAGTTGTTTAGAAATAAAATATTGATCTGTTTAAGGAAGTTTGTGACTGGGTTGAGATTGATCAGAGATGGAGTTGGGGTACTTCTTGGGACCATGCTGAAATCAGTGTTGTTCTGAAGGAATGAATAAGGATCCAAGGGACATTGTTTCCATACCTGTGTCTCTCTCAAGCCCTGTTGCCCACGGCTGTAGCCATAGGTCTCATGCACACCTCCCACTGCCGTCACCAGCTGTCGCACAAATACATCCTCAGCAGGTACTAATTAAACGCCTCTGGATGACACCATGGAACCATCACAACATGGGGGACCCATCTGAGAGTCATTATTTCATTCCATGCGTCAGTTTCTTTTCCTCATCTCCTACTCCTACATGTGTCCCTTCCTGGGGTATTTATTGAGTGATAGGAATTGTTTCCACAGCCCCCCCTCTCCCCCCATCCGACAGGGTCTTTGCATGGGACTTCCGGCCATGTCTTCATTGGAGACATAAGTCCAGGAACCCTAGAATTCACCTCAGGCAGTGACCAAGTTTTTCTGCAATTCCATTGTTTTGTTTTGATACTTAATCAAAAGCACATTATGCGTAATTGCACAAGAATCATCTTGAAGCTAGGGGGGTCACTTCTTTTAGAGTAGAAAGTCATGGGAGAGAACAGCGTTTCTGACCCGTCCTGTTTTGACGGGCTTTGTCTAGCTCCTCTGATTGCCCTTGCTCTTCACCTGTCCCTTTCCTCTCCTCTGGCTATAGGGATAACACACTTAGGAACGCCTCCTAACTCCTTATTCAAAAGGCCAACACTTTTTTCTTTCTGTAAAGGACACACGCCAATGAGGACAGACTCCAAAAATCTGGAAATATTTCTTTCAGCTTCTCTCTTCCCTCTGTACCAGGAGTGCAACTACCTTGGCCTACAGGCACCCACATGCATGGTCCCAGCTTTTCCCGTGCTGAGGTGTAGCCTCTCAGGCTGGCTGCCCCCTAAGAGACTGTTCCATACACCCTGCATTCCTGAGCCCTTACCACAGGGGGAGAGGAACACAGCCAAGCACATCAAGCAGCTTAAGTGGACACGGGAAAACCTGATGAATGAGACAGAACAAAATACAGTTTCGTAGAGAAAGCAAGACTCGGGAACTACGTTGTCCAATGTGGTAGCCACTAGCTAAGCATGGGCATTAAAATGTAAATTAATTGAAACTATATAAAGGTTCATCATTTCATATCTCAGCGGCATGGGCCACATTAAAAGTGCTCAATGGCCACACGTGGCTAATAGCTGCCCTCTGTTAAGCAGTGTGGGCAGAGAACACTTCCAGTCACTGCAGAAAGTTCTAGGGAACAGTACTTCTCTACAATAAGCACTTCTTGGTTGGCCTGGAGACCTGTCTCTCACCTCTACAGGTCATCTTGGGGAAACACTGGCTCCTTTTTGTAACTACCACTGTCCCTATGTCCCCAGGGTTTTGTCCTTTCTATGGCTATCCGTGCTGTTTTCTCAGATGTGTTCCAAGTCCTCATTCACAATTCCCAACGGGAATGATTCTCAGTAGATCTGCTGAAATGGGAATGAGTACCATCAGCTGCAAGCATTGACAATCCAGTAGGCTTAAATACACATGAATGTGTGATGGAAGAGTGGAGATAGTCTCCTCCAAGGAACATATTTACTTTCCTATTTGGTAGTTACCATGTGAATAGAGAGGAGGCTTAGAAGATAAATGTTCTAGCGCTAAATCTGTTTATTAGCAGGGGCTGTTGTACGTGTCTTTACACTTGCCGTCGGTGCCGGGACAAACATGTGTGGGTGATGACAGCAGGCTGTCACTGTTGCAAGCCTTCCCTAGTGAGTCTCTCATCCGCACTCCCTCACCCTGCCCCTTTTGGTAGGCCATCCATACAGTGGGATGACATTTTTATTTTGCTGCCCAGTGGTTCCCAGATGTTCTTGTTCTTGGGCCTCCTCCCCTGGGGTGTGAGTGGTGTCAGAGCTGAGGCACCCAGAGCCTAGCGTTCCCCCCGCATCCTTCTATCACCAGCGCCAGGCACTCTCCTGCTTTTCACTCCTTTGGAGTCTTACTAGCATCTCTTGAAAATGCACCAGAGCAAACCATTGCCCAAGGAGCTGGCATAAGAACAAGTGGAAACAAAAGAAGTGCCTCCTGAAGACAAGCAAGGTCTTTCACCATATGTTTGTTTAACTCCTAAAGCTGTTATCTCAGCCAGTCGCCTTCTAGCCATGGCCCTGCTGTGTGAGGATCTGCTGTCCAAACCGGTGGAGGAAAGGACGCCATCGCCTCCTGGGAATGGCTCAGCTGGATGCCGTGGACCCCTGCAGGCTGCCCTTGGAATAGGGTGGCCCAGGATGCATCCAGATCAGCAGGTGCAGCCTGGGGGAGGCAGCTCAGAGGGCAGAAGGAACCCAGGGTGAGGAGCTGGGAGAAGCGGGGGCCACTTCTGGACAGGCTGGGCACAGCCTTACTCTCTCCCAGCCTCGGGAGGAAATGCAGATCACTCTCAGAACCCTGGCACCCTCATGGAATCCCCATGCTGAATTGTGGCGCTCAGAATTGTGCTTCTCAGATCGCAGATGTCTCTTATTGGGTATGTGCTGTGGAGAAACACTACTCTTTCCCCTCCCGTTCCCCGGATGGGTCTGAGGGACACATGGGAACCCCATACCTAGCAGAATGTTCCTCCTACAGTGTCTATTTCACAGTTACCCCAATTAAACCCAGCTCTGCATTCTCCATGCCCACACAGTATTTTTTTTTAAAGATTTTATTTATTTATTTATTTATTTATTTGAGAGAGAGAGAGAGAGAGAGAAACAGCATGAGAGGGGGGAGGGTCAGAGGGAGAAGCAGGCTCCCCGCCGAGCTGGGAGCCCGATGCAGGACTCGATCCCAGGACTCCGGGATCATGACCTGAGCCAAAGGCAGTCGCTTAACCAACTGAGCCACCCAGGCGCCCGCCCACACAGTATTTACACATTAACCATTATCTCTAGTTGTAGACTGAAGGCTCTGGTTAATCTTTAACAATGGGGGGAGGGGTCAGAGTTGGCAAGGGTGGGTGGGCATATTGCCCCTGATAATGTAATTCATTCATGGCCCCAATTCTTCACCTCTCTCCCATGGCTACGCTTTTTGCCAATAACTTTTCAGTTTCTCTCACTAAACAGGTGGAGTCTATTTACTCACCATTTGGATATGGACTCAACCACGTGGCTTACCTTGGCCACCGGAGAGTTGCCAAAGTGACCGTGTGACGATTTTGAGCCTAGACCTCGAAAAGCCCCGCACGGGGCAGAGATACTGGGCCCAGTCGTCCTAGCCGAGGCCAGTCTTTACCAGCCGACAGTCAGCCAGCCCCAGATCACGAGGGAGGCCTGTCCAGACCAGCAGAGTGCCGAGCTGGCCCCAAACACAGAAGTGGTAAAAGCTTCCTGTGTAATACCACTGACATTGTGTGGCTGTTTTTGTTTTTTTTTAATGCAGCATTATTATGGCAACAGATAACTGATACCCCTGTAAAGTGAAGGATGACCCCTTCTTAATATTGGGGAGAAAGTGAGTCTCTCGGAGGGAAATGGGATTTTCTAGAAAGACACGGAGGCTTTAAAGTTGTAATCTCTTTGTGTCACTCTAAGTTTTTCATTCTCATAGGTGAGCCCATTGACTCAACCTTAGGCCCAGCCTTGCTCAGACCCCCCGGGGCCAGTCCTTTTTCCCATTCTAGTAGGACTTAGAGAGCCCTACAGCACTAGCTCAGTGATTCAGAAGTTCAACCTCAGGCAATTTCGCTACAGGGTCTGTTCTCTTCTCATCTTCTTCCCGTGACTAAGTCCTGTTCTGTTCTCAGATTCACACAGCTGTGACCTTCTGGGTTCTCAGGGTCCACACGTTCTCCACTCCTTTGAGTTGCTGAAGCCCTACTGCTGACGTATGTTTTCCGATTTGGGAGCACCACATACTGCCTATTGCCATAGTTACGGGTCTAGGGTGTAAGTGATAAACAACAGCAATGGACTACCTCTCCTCTATAAATTATTCTCTGCTTTCACAACTGGATTCTGTCTCCTCCAGTCCCCGAAGGCGTCCTCCACTCTGGAGGAGTGCTTTTCCTGTCTTGGGTCTCATCCCACCACCAGCCCAAACCTTTTCAGGACAGAAAATGAAGATATGGGGAGTCTGGCCATGGGAGACAGCTACTGGGACACTAGTAGATGGATTCCAGGGAAAGATGGAGTCCAGGTCCAGGCCACATGGCTCTCCTGATTAATATGAGCTTAGAATAAAAGATTAAGAGACCTCTGGTTTCATCAGCAGCTAGAAACCGCCTTAGCAGCTGGATAGTGATTCAATTTTAACCAAACCTAATTAAAAAGAGAAATTAGGGCAGAATTTCCCCAAGTGTAATATTGGGGATATTAGATATTGCAGAAAAAAAGGGGAGTCCATTGCCATAAATTATGAGAAACACTGGCTGATCCTTAAACATACTTCTTGGTTGTAGTTCTTCTTAGAAATTTTTACAAGTGATTATTTATTGTCAGTCTCTAAAAGGGAAGTTTTTAAAATGCATTTACCTCATATCACAGAGTCTCTCCAGGGACATTGTGGAACACGGATGTAGCGAAGAAGTGTGACATCCAACATCCCAGCAAGGACAAAGAGGGCCCACGTGATGGTCTATGCAGAGCAATCTGAACCCAGCAGAGAACTCAGGCTCTGGAGGTGCCGGGGAAGAGGCGGAGCCCAGCTGACACGCAACTCAGTCTGGAGACACTTGGGAGAATCGGGACACCTCCCTATAGAGAGAACTGGCAGCGTCTTTGTGCTCTAAGGATCTAATCAAAACTGGAAGATGGTTCTAGAAAGGCTAAGACTTTTGCTTGCTGGGGAGTAGATCCAACTCAGATCTCACTCAAACCAAAAGCTGGAGTGTCAGCATCAGGAACCATCCCAGGAAGGAAGAGGTTGTACCTCCACTCCCTCCTACCACCACCAGGAAGCTGCCTCAAAAATCCAGTCAGTTTTTGTTAACTGCTAAAAGCCCGGATCAGAAGTCTGTATCCTACTTTGGAATTGTATGGTCCACCAAGTCTTATCACTCTTGCTTTGATCTTTTTGTTTCCTCAACTTAGAAATTTTTATGATGGAGAATTCTTTTATATCTTAATTCTTTTTTTTTTTTTAACTTCCTGGAGGATATTTAGGGATAGGGATATTTGCGATCCTTTATGAAAATTAAGGACATAGATTTCCTTTCCTCTATAGATAGGTCCATATGTAATTTCCTGTTCAAACAAATTTGCTTTGGAGACAAAAAGGCGGCACCGTTCATAACTATCTTGGGAGGAACTGTCCCAGGCAAACTGCAGTGTGTGGTCACCCTGCTCATAGGTGTATAAACATCTGTGCACATGGAATTTTGATAACAGATGTCAGATATTGATAAAGCTTTAGAGATGAGGGGCCAGGGAGAAAAGATGGGTGAGTGGCCCAGAAGGACTATGGGAGTGGCTGGTGCCAGGAATCCAGAGAAAGGAAATGACTCTGGTTATCATGGTGCATGTAGACTATTACAGTCGTGGGCACGTTGACTTTGGAGGACATTGGAGATAATATTAAAATGCAGAGAAAAAACCCGGCTTCTGCAAGTTTGGGAGAAATGTTATGTCTTTGAATTAGGCTCAAGTTGTAGCATAGCCTGTTCTGAGGCTGATAAATCTCCTGATCTTTGTATGTCAGGGGGGCTCTGGCTTCCCTGCATTAGTTTAGCACACTGATGGATCTTTGCCACAAGGGACTGCGGGATGCCCACGGAGTTGACTTTGTAATTCTATGACGCTTTAATACCATTAAAATACATGCTGATTTTCAACCATGGGATATTAGAAACCAAGAGGTATTAGGATTTGTAAATTACATTTCATAGAATCACTATTATTCATAAATCACATCATATAATGACAATTTAAATAAACTGCAGTAGTTATCAATTAGAGGTGTAGTATATGTCCAGGATTAGAAAACAGTAAATTTTCTAAGTGGGAGAAACTTAAGACTAATTTCATTCACATTGGTTATTTTTTTTTTAAATTTTGTGTGTGCATTTCTCCTTTTCCTCCTCTTCCCCCTCCTCCCTATTATTATTATTATTAGTAGTAGTAGTGGTGGTAATATTGTTTGCTAATGTTAATGAACAGAGCTAGGCACTGTGCTGAGTGTTATTGATCCTGATACCATCACTAATGAAGTCCCCATTTTATAGATGAGAAAGCTGAGGTTTAGGGATATTACATGATTTGTCTAAGATCAGAACACTAGTAAATAGGTTTAACATCCAGGTCTATAATCCAAAATCTGTGCCATTATTAACCTCCTCAACTTACCAGTTAAGCTAACGTGCCTAGGATGATCTGGCACAGAAAATTTGGTCAGCATTTCCCATTTTCTAAGTTTAAAAAATCAGAGCCTGTTTTTTCTTTGATTCTTTGCACTGAGGCATGCTAGTGGCTTTCAGTTTAAATGGTAAAAAAAAACAAGAGAACATGAGTCCCTGACGTGGGGGCAGTTATATACACAGAATACTTGACATCCCCAACAGATTATTTTTCAAACCCTCTCCTCTGTGCAACAAAATTATTTTCAATAATAATTAGTACTGATCAGTGATAACCATTATTTTCTTGATCTGCTATTTAGTTTTAAAAAACAAATCATTAAAAAAAGACTACATTTCAATTTTAAAGACGTTATTGAATTTTGGTAAAATATTTCATGTGTGAACTGAAATTGGCACTTATTAAAAATAGTACACTTCAAAGTTGGCATACTAATTTTACAATTTCAACGCAAATATGACTCCTCATGGTCACATGAAATGACAGAATTGAACTAACTCAAGTTTGTTTGTATTCCCTGTGTGATCATTGTTACTTTGAATCTACTGGTTAAGGGCAAGAATATGGAGAAACCGGGTGATGGAGACACACAGCACCGGAAGGTTATAAACCGACTTTCAAAATGAATGTAGGAGGCCTTCTGTCAGGGCTAACTACAACTGGGAGAGCTTCAAATTACCTTCTATGTAGAATATAGTGTTTAGGAAGGCTACATAACAAACATGTACTAATATGAAGTTCCATATACATTATCAAAACCCCACAGTACTCATCCTAATTGTTTAGAATGCAGTCTAACGAAAGATTTTTGGGGAAAGAACAATTTTATTACATGGTTTAGAATGGGTGGCTCACATGATAATAAAAAGCAGACCAGGGCGCCTGGGTGGCTTAGTTGGTTAAGCGACTGCCTTCAGCTCGGGTCATGATCCCAGGGTCCTGGGATCGAGTCCCACATTGGGCTCCCGGCTCAGCGGGGAGCCTGCTTCTCCCTCTGACCCTCTCCTCTCTCATGCTGTTTCTCTCTCTCTCGCTCTCTAATAAATAAATAAATAAAATCTTAAAAAAAAAAAACTTTTACTCATTTTTAATACTCATTTGAAATTCCCAATAGCCCATGCCCCCCTTCACTGCCTATACCCGAGCAGAGCACTCCCACCACCCACCGATGGTATCCCGCTGCTTTGGGGGACCCCAATCCGGTTCAGGGGGCTTGTGCTTCCTGTAGGGAATGCCTCCACTGTTGGGGAGCTTTAGGAAGTTCCCACTTCAGTAGAAAAATGACTCTTTGGGGGAGTTCTCAATAATAGAGGGGAGAGGGGGCTCACGTGTTTAGAGAGGGTTGAAGTTGGGAGAACAGGGTTGTGTCCTTGAGTGCCTACCTACCTGAGTCTGAGTGGTTTGGAAGAGCTCATGTTCAGAAATGCAGCTAGGAACCAAGGGCGGCTGCCACCAAGGAAATGCCTCTGGTTACTGCGGCACGTCACTTGTCACAGTCGTGGAGAGGCTGATACGGGAGGACACTGAAGACAATATTAAAATGCAGAGAGAGGGCTCTGCTTTTGTATGTTGTGAGGAAGTTTATGTCTCAGAATTAGGCTCAAGTTTACCATCAACCGGAGCTTGCCTTTTATTTTCTAATTCTTTTTATTTTTTAAAGATTTTATTTATTTGAGAGAGAGAGTGCCCGCACAAGTGGGAGAGGAGCAGAAGGAGAGGGAGAGGGACAAGTGACTCCGCACTGTGTGTGGAGCCGGTTGGGAGGCTCGATTCCATGACCTTGAGATCATGACCTGAGCTGAAATCAAGGGTGGGACGCTTAACTGACTGAGCCACCCAGGAGCCCCAGGAACTTGCCTTTTAAAGCAGGTAGACAGCAGTACGCTGACTGATTCCTAGCTGCATGCTAGGGCTCCCCAAGGGCCAGTGGCAGGCGATGAATGATGGGGCTTATCGTCAAACCACCCTTAGCAGCCTGCCAGAGCTGAGGGGATGGATGCGAATAGAGTGCAGAAGGCAGGTTCTGCCGTCCATAGGCTGGCACATAGTCCTCGGAGCCTGCCAGAGATCTTAGCAGGCAACATTTTTTTTAATCTGAATGAGTTATGAAGAAAGACAGCTTGTGAAAACTTATGTGAAATTTGGAAAGACTGGAAGCCTTATTGTTCTCAGCCATAAACTGCGCTCTTAAATTAAAACGCCCAAGTTGCTGGTGCCAAGTAAAGGTCTTGCCAGATGTACTTTAATGAATGAAAAAGAGTAACTTGTGATTATGATGTGTGTGTTGTGTTCAATTAGGTCCTGTGTGGTTTAAAGAGAGTTTTCAGTGACATTTTTTCTGATTATAAAAATAATGAAATCATTGTAGAAATCACAAGAAAATATTAAAAGAGTAGTCACCCACAGTTTTAACTCCCAGAGTGTGTATAGATTGTTAAATCTTGTCCTTTTTACTTCAGAGTGCACTGAAACATTTTCCTCTGCAGGTAATCATTCTGTGGCAATACTTTTAATAGATGCATATTACTTCACTGTATGAATATGCTCTAATTTATTCACTCTATCTCCTATCACTGGACTTTAATATTTTTTCTTTTTTTTCATATAATAAATAACACTGTGATGAACACCCTTGCCAATAAATCTCTGTATATAATTCTGAATGCTTCCTTATCATAGATTCCAAGTCATGGAGTTATTAAGGAAAGGGGTAAACATTTTAAGACTCTTGGTGTGTATTGCCAGGTTGCTTCCCTTATAAAGGTTTCTACCAACTTACTATCTCCCACCAGCAGTGTTCTAAATTCTCCCAATTTTAAGGGAACAAAATAACATTATCTCACTCAATTGTTTTAAATGGTGATTGTGGTGTAGTAAAGGATATATCTGGTCTTTATTTCTGATTCCTGGCACAGAAATTCAAAAACCCTTGGGATTTCCTGAGTGATAGGCATGTCTTTGTTAGGTTAATGAGATGACTCAGGAAGGGTCCCTTGATAGCATCAGAATGGGGGCTGGTCACCAGAAAGACCCACCTGTGTAATGAAAGGGTTGGAACTCTGGGTCAGCTGGACCTCTGGGGAGGGATGGGGCTGGAGTTGAATGAAGTAACATTAATTTAATCATCAAAGCCTACCTAGGGAAAGCCCAGTAAAAACTCTGGCATGGGTTAGTGCAGTACACCCGGTATGAGTGAAACAAATGATTATTCATCGCCTGCCCTTGGCCCTTGGGGAGCCCTAGCATGCATCTAGGAATCAGTCAGCGTGCTGCTGTCTACCTGCTTTAAAAGGCAAGTTCCTGGGGCACCTGGGTGGTTCAGTCAGTTAAGCGTCCCACTGTTGATTTCAGCTCAGGTCATGATCTCAGTGTTGTGAGATCGAGCCCTTCCTCAGCCTCCTGAAGGGTATGGAGTCTGCTTAAGTTTCTCTCTCTCCCTCTCTCTGCCCACCCTCTCTCTCAAAAAAAAAAAAAAAAGCAAGCTCTTGTTGATGGTAAGCATGACCCTACTTCTAAGACACAAACTTTCTTACAAACTTCAGAAGCACAGCCCTCTCTCTGCATTTTAATATTATCTCTAATGTCTCCATGACTGCCCCAAGTGACCTCGTTAAACTTTTTTCATGGTTACATTCGACAGATAGTTATTGTACACACCCTCTATGTGCCAGGAAAGGTGGTAGATGCTGGGAATTCCATTAGGAACAAAACTGGAAACAATTCCAATCACCCATCATGTAAAATTGTACAATGGGGAGGTGTAGGTGTTATGAGATCATGCAATAGGGAGGTTTGACTTAGAGAGGTCAGAGAAAGCTTTCTTGAGCAGGTCAATGAACTGACCTCTGAAGAAAGAGAAAGAATTAACTAGGAGGAGAGGAGTGTGTGGAAGGGAGGAAGCACTCCAGGTGGAGAGTGCGGCCCATGCAGAGGCCAGAGCGTGGGTGTGCAGGGGCTTGGAGAGTGAGGCATAGAGCTGCCAGGCTTGATGTCTAATGCACGACGGCTGTCCGACTTAGGATGACTTCAAGCGCTGGAAGGAACAGTTTCGGGCTAGCTTAAGGAATTAGGAAAACAAAGGAGGCAGTGGTGAGGGAAAGGGTTATAAACCATCCACTGGGGTGGGAAGCACTGGACCAGCTACTCAAAGAGCTGGAGGTGTTCGCGTAGGAGTCTCACAGACCTGGGATGTACTCAGGAGACTACAGGGGGAAGAGAATGGGACAGCTGATACCTAGGAATCCTAAAGATGACAGTGCTGATGAAAAAGAATAAACCTTCAGAGTTAAAGACAGCCAAGGCCACTATTGGGGGTTGGAAATCTATCCTCAGAGTGTATTTGTTGAACAAAATAAGACAATGAATGTGATGAGCATGCGCAACTGTTCTCAAGGCCAAGCCTTGCCCATGGGACAATGTCCCAGGGTCCACCAGCAGGTCACCCACGTGCCTTTACTTGTGGGGAGTTTACCTTCACAGGGCTAGCCTGTGCCCCCTCCTGCGCAAGTCTTGGGAAATGTGCATGCCGGGATTATGATAATTAATTATCAGAAAGGTAGCCACATTTCTCGGTCTCCCATAAAATACTCTGGAAACTTAGAGAACTTTAAAAGCTTGACAGCTTTCATTTTAATTTAAAGGAAATCAGTTTTACCAAACGCTCTTACGAAAAGGTAATTTGTTCTGATATTTAAAACTGGAGAAACATCTGACAAGGGAGAATGAAAAGCCCTGTCTGCATTCACACGTGCTCCAGAGAAAACAAGAGCAGCTGTGAGGTCCGTACTCTCAGGATGGCTCAAGAAGGCACCCAGCCCAGGGCCTATGTGGCTCAATGAATAAATAATAACAATTGATTCTGAATGTGAATGTAAAAATTAGTTCTTGTTCTATTGAGATTTATACTGAATTTAGAATCCAATTAGGTCAGGGACATGATGTTTACAAAACTGATCTAGGAGGTAGAAATTTCCACCAATATTTTGTAATATAGATTAAATTGGGGAGATAAGAAAGGAAGGATATAACTGTCCCTACTACCCCCAAACCCCTCTCCCCTCACAAAGAAACCTCTGTCGTTTAAAGCAGAGACAGCCTTCCCATGCTAATTAATCACGACACTCCTTCCTGCCCAGGGAAATAGTCTCAATCTTTCTCAACACCATACTCTGGGCAACCATTACAATTAGTTGAGCAGAGCTGGCATACCTGGTGAAAGGCATTTGCAATCCCTTGCCTCAAGGTATTCAGATCATCCAATTAAAATGGATATTGTAAATGAATTGTCAATGAATAAATAATAATTATCTTCATGTGCCAATAAAAAAAAAATCCCAGCACTGCACTGTCCCAAGTTACTGGATATCCACACCAACATGCCATCATTAGGAATAGCTATAGTTTTTGTTTCCGTTTTAAGTAGTTAAGAGTTATGGTTGCTAATTGGGTACAAATGAACGGACTCAAAGAGTCTGAATGTGAATGTTCTATCCACTTTCTCCTAGAGGCACAAGCTCAGGCCCGCAGACACATGTGAACATCAAGGTCAGGGTTGGTGGAGATAATGCAGTGAGAACATGATAGAGATAGAAGGGGGTTCAGGGCCCAGAATTTTCCTAAAGGAAGCTGCAGGGTCATCAATGACCACATGCTTGCCTAAGACTTCAGAAAGAAGGCGGGGCCACAAGACTTCTTAGCATTAATAGCCGTCATTTATGGAGCGGTCTGCATGAGTCAGAATCTCACTGTAATATCACGACTACTATAAAACAAAATTCGATTGAGTACATTTGAAGATCTAATTGGCTTTATTAAGCGATTCATGAACCGGGCAGCATCCCATCTAGCAAGTAGAGAGACAATCCAAGGAGCTGTACGAAATGAAAGGCTTTTGTAAGAAGGAGGGTGGGGCAAGGAAATTAGCAAAAGAAAAGAAAGGATTGTCTCAGACCAGGACATCTCCTTTTGGGGGAAAGGGACCTGCAGGGTTGCTAATCATGCAGATGACCTCAGTAGTGTTGGTCAGGAAATTTCCCATGGACTTAAAAGGTCACGTTCCTGAATATGTCGAAACTGTCATTAAGTCTTGGTTTGCTGTTGTGGGCGGGGAGGGGTAAGTGACTCCATTTTAGGATTGTTTTTCTCTCTCTCTCTTTTTTACACAGCCAGTCATCATGTAGGGGACGTTTCCTTCTCCTCCTTTGGCTCATGAACAAGCTAAGGCTCAGGAAACTGAACGATGTGCTCAGGGTCACACAGCCCGTAAGTTTAACACTTGAATTTGATCCAGTGACGGGGGCTCCAAAGAAAGCTCTGTAAATGACCACACGAGGCTCTTCAGATGTGGCAGGCATGTGGCACCAAGTAGATATTGGGAGAGTTACACCCAGGGAAATACATGTCAAGCAAGACCAGAGATTGGGCAATGGGGGTGGCGGGGGGTGGGAACTGTTGGCAGAAAGAGTGAGAGGTCCTTAAAAAAGACAGGCAGAGTTTTCTTGATTTGAGCAAAGTTCCCGGCCATCTTGTGAAAGAATGTAAGAACAAACTGCTCCTATCAGGCCAGCAGGTAATCTAATCATATCAGGGACCATAAAACTCCCAGCGCTGATTCAAAATTGAAGACTGACCTGACGCCCATTGAGTTATCTTTATAGGATCTAAACCCCCTTGAATACTGAAACCAGACCAACTGG
The DNA here is from genome assembly GCF_054177405.1 of Leptonychotes weddellii. Classification (NCBI taxonomy): domain Eukaryota; kingdom Metazoa; phylum Chordata; class Mammalia; order Carnivora; family Phocidae; genus Leptonychotes; species Leptonychotes weddellii. Next base: position 27,362,789 of record NC_138378.1, on the reverse strand, counting down.
AGCCAGAGGACTGAAGTGGACCCTTTGCCCCAATTCCATGCCACATTCCCCACTGCACAAGCCCCTTCACAAATACACACACATCCTTAGCTGAAAACTTGTCCAACACTGCTTTGGGAAAGTTTCCCGGTATTCTTCTTTACTTGTTGCCAGTAAAACCCTCTCTTTTCTTATTCTTTGGCTTGGTTGTGTCTTTTGGCTCGACACCCACCAAGAGGCAAACCCAGTTTCGGGTCACAGGATGAGATGTTGGATAACCCTGCCGCTTCAGGTTTACTTGTTGATTTACCCAATATTATGAAAATAACAGGATGCATTAGTTAACTGCTTCATTTAGAGCTGGCTAGCTATAGGGCTGCAAGACCTAAGAGGGTGTAAAAGAAATAGAGGATCTGAGTATAATGTGATCCCTCTTGTTACCGTCCACGTGCCCGGGTGGGGCCCCAGGCTTGCTTTTCCCAGGGTCACCTCTGGACCTGCAGCTGGCCTTGCCTGGGTCCTCGTTAGACAGAGAGAGTCTCAGCCGCCACCTTGGACCTACCGAATCAGAATCTGCTTTCTTAAAAGATCCTTAGGTGGTTCCTGTGCACATCGAGGTTGGAGAAGCACTGAGCTAAGGGTACAAACCAGAAGGAAAGAGCAGATGTAAAATATCAAAAGAACCAGCTAGCTATACTCAGAAAAAAAAAAAAGAAAGGCAAAAAAGGTAGTTGTTGCTGTTGTTTTCTCAGGAAAAAAAAAAAATAACTCAATTTCAAGTTTAACTCAGGGAGGTGATTTTTTTTTTCCTGGTAAAATGATAAGCAGGATCGGTTCATGTAAAACAGGATAAAAAAGACTAGCGGCCTAGGACAGCTGCTGTCCATCTGGTGGGCATGAAATCAGAATGGCTGAATAATGTAGTCTTGCTATTCCTTTGTTTATGAGCTAGACCTGGTGTCTTCAGGGTCGTCTTCTTCCTTGGTGACATCCCAAACCCAAGGAGAGGCATGTTGCTAGAAATTATAAAATGCCCATGATATCTTGCAGAGGGGGTGGGAGAGTTGGAGGGTTGGGGTCGGAGGGAAGAGAGACCACTGACCCAGGCCAGAGAAACAGGGAAAACACTGGAACTGGGGCAGGGCTGCAGAAGCTGCCTCAAGCTGGACGATCTCAGACTTCTGCTTGGTGATGTGAAATTTCAGCTGTCTCTAGACATAACTCTCAGGAAAATAAAGAATAACTTTGTTGGCCAGGAAACCGACATCTATTTTTTTCCCAAATGGACATAGCTTTATGGTTTTCTTTCCTGATGACAAAATTAATACTTATTGCAAAGCAATTAAGAGTGAAAAAAAATGTGAAATAGAAAATGAAAATCACTTCAAACCCCAGAGAGAACTATATATTGATGTTATACACACACACACACACACACGTGCACATGCAGACACACACCATCACACGCACGCAGTTTTACACACCTGGTATCACATAAGACATGTTCTCAATGTCAGGCTTGGAGAATGTAGTGCTTTGTGCTCCTAAAAGCCAAAGGATGAATGGTTCAGATGATCCTCTCTAGTTTGAGGGCTAGAAGTAGACACAAATAATTAATATTAATCTTGTAAAAAGTTTTAAGCCATTTTATTAAGTCTGATGCTAAGACAACAGTATTCCTCCTATGAAATTCACATAGAGCAGGGTGAATTTATACGGCTAAAAAAACCCAAAACAACCCAGCAAGTTAACCTACCCTCCTTTAACTAGAATCTATAAGCATCTTTCATTTGCGGTAATCTACAGAGAACAATAGGAAAGGGGGAGGAGGGTTGTGAGAGAGATGGTGTCAGCATGCCTTCAAGGGAAGTTGTTCCCTGTGTGTCCTGGCCAAAGCACTGAGCTGGGGAGGGTGCAAGCCTTTGTTGAACAGACTAGTCCACTTAAACTGACCCTCAGGGGGGCCCCAGGGTCTTCTCAGAAACCCCAGGCTTGAAGCAGCTCCCTCCCAACTCTGGGGCACAACTGGGTACCCCACCCTGCAGCCTGAAAGCAACCCCTTGAATTACAGATTGAAGGTGAATAAATGCTTGCTTTGAACCCCCAATGCAGGTCACATGTGCCGGAATGGCTTTGGCACTGCTCAGACCCCAGACTTCTTCCCTGGTCTGGCCCCTGTGAGCCTCCCCACTCAGAGCTCCCACCTCTGGGCTTCTCTCTTGTTAACCTTAAGAAGAAAACGGTCAGTTCTTTTACACGCAAAAGATGGAGTTATTTGGGAACAGCAGAGAATCGCAATCTGGGACAAGCAAACTAGAGCAAAACCATAGGTAAGTCTGACAAACAAAGGAGAGGAACATTACTTTATGGAGAAGAAGGATGAAGTTGGGAGGGGGTGTTTTGAACAATGGTCCCTTCGTTGGAGAGAAAGCAAGAGTTTTCACTGGCTGAGTTGCGGGGGTGGTCAGTTTCCTATAGGGGCTGCACTGCCCATCTTTTCCTGTTGGGGCCTGTCACTGATGATTCCTTCCTGTTGAGAGTCTTCTGTTGGGATCTGTAATTCACAGTTCTTCCTGTAACTGACATTTAGTGCTATAGTTCCCCCTACCTCCCCATCTAGCACCCCGAGTCCACTTTAGTCAGGTTTCCCTGTATTCATTTTCACACTCTCAGCCTCTGGAGCCAAACAAAACCAACCACCTTGATCTTGCCTGGTGCTTGCAATCCCTTCCCTCTTCAGGCCTGATACTTGTGCTCCTGACCCTGCTCTGGGCATTTGCTTTGTCACTACACTGCTTTCTTCCCTTGAGATTTGGCATCGGTGCCCTGACCCTGGTCGGTCCCAGGGTCAAGTGTCCTGTGACTGGGACAGCTTTCAGCTATGGCCCCTCCTTCCCCTACCAACCTTTGCATTACAGGTTAAGTTTTTGTGGGCCAAGGCCTTGACCACCTCCCCACTCATCCACCCCCATTTTATTTGTAAAACCCATACATCTGCATCAGGGAAGGTGGTGATTCAAGGGCATAAGAGAAAAGTTAAGGTAGTTTCCATTACACCAAGAGGGGCAGAGAAAGGGGGCAAATTCCTCCACTGGCAATCCCACAACCATGAAAGTAGATGAGGAGGTGGCATTTTTTTATGCCTTGCTCATCAGAGGATAAAATCAGCATCATTTCCCTGTGCTGTGAGAACTAGGTTGGAAGTGCCCCTTTAGGAAAAGGTTGTTGTTGTTTTTTTTTTTTAATATAGAGTTCTTGGTCGCTTTCCCAGATTCTTTTTAAAAAACAAACTCTAACCCAAAGGGGCACACACGGAGGCAGGCTAACACACACACACACACACACACACAGAGGTACACACTCTTAATTTGCATTGATTCTAACCATTCCAGATACTTTGCCCTTGAGGCCAGTGCCCTTGGGGCCAGAATGAGGACCTGGCTTCCACCTGCCTCTTCTTAGGCAAAGGATGATCATGCTGAATATCACAGCTGAGAATTGACAAGTAGGGGCCAAGTCACAGGGCTTACTGGCACAGGAGAGATTCCTTGGCAAACTACGGGTATCAAGAAGGGAAAAGACAATAATTGAGCTCTGGGTATTATTTATAGACGTCTGTGGCTGGTTTGATGTGAACTCCAAACAAGTAGTTGATTTGGTTGGAAACTCATAGGAGCCATCTTGTGTCATGTTGTTACAAGAACCCTTGGGTATGAGGGAATCTTTACTTCTTCCTTTGGCTGATTTGGTAGGGTTCATAAGGTCACCTTCTTCCTGTTTCTTCTTGTGGATCCTCAGGTCCGAAGGTCAACCTGAATTCACTCTCACCTTCTTCTACTGAGTGATGATGGCTTTAGTAATGCCTTCAATGTAGATTTTGCTTGCTCTTCAGAACGGTGCTTTGAAGAATCCAATTGGGAAGATGGTGACATGGGAAGTGAGGTGAGGTGCCCAAAGCCACCAGGAGGGGTTGAGGAGCTGGAACTGCCCTTCCTAGTCATCTGGCCTTGTTGGCCTTGCTGTGCAGACTTGCTGTGACTCTATCGTGTGTCCTCCATGATCATGGCCATGCTTGAATAACTGATTGGATATCCTGCCCCAAGCCCTGGTTCTCATGCTATCCAAGCAATCTTGACTATTGATAAATCACCTTAATTTCTTGTGTCATGTGGTTTTGTTCTTAGCATTCCTGGGTTAAGCTTAACTTGTGGGAATTGGGTTTGAACTTGTGCTTTGAAAGAATAATACTGAACATTCATTCATTCATTTGTTCAACAAATACTTACGGAAACTAGTCAGTTGAACTGGGAGATGAGGACTGTGCCAGGCACGGGGATCTAACAGTGTTCAGCATCTCTCTCTCCCAGCTGCCCCGGAGAACACTGACACCTCACAGATAAGTCTGCAATTAGAAACCAAGGTGAACGCAGAGAAGGAAAGAAACGGGGTTCTGTGAGGGCACGTGATAGAAGAATCAGGAAGGCTTCCCTGCAGGGTAGCATGTGAGCTGAGGTCTGGAGTATGAGAGGGATTAAACAGACCGGGGAGGGGTGGCAGCAAGTGCGCTCTGGGCAAAGGCCCTGTGGCAGAGGGTGCCCGAGGTGCTCACGGAATGGAAAGCAGGCCCCGTGGCAGCAGCTTGGCGAGAGTGTGAAAGGCTGGACTGGGTCACCCTGAGATCTCTTCCAGGGCCACAACAAAGGCAGCCCCCCAATATGTCAGGGGCTCAGCTGAGCTGGGGGACAGCAGGCTGAGCTGCCAGCTCTCAGAGAAGCCTGTGAAAGCCAAAGCCATAGTGAGAGTGAATGCGATGGTGTGAGAGCCTTAAACCCGAGAAAGTTCTGAGTCCCCACGTTCCTTTCCCTCCTGGACTGGATGCTGGTTGAGCGTCAGGTGGATCAGCACAGAGGTGGGGAGAGCCCTGAACAGAAGGCTCCAGCACAAGCTTGTCATGGACCCTGGAGAGGGGAGGAGAAGGGGAGGGAAAGTACTGGGGACTGAGAGTGGGGACCCGTGTCTTCAGGGCTTTCCCCCCCTTTCCCTGAGGAGGCTCAGCAAGGCTCCCGAAGAAGGTCTGCCCAAGGCCCAGATAAAGAGACTCAGGAACCAAGGTGCCTGCGCTAGGAATACAAGCGTGTGACCGAACACGGCTGACTTGGGGGGTGGGGGTGCCTGAGACCCTGACTACAGCGCTCCTCAGAGACCACCCCCCACCTCCAGGCGGGTGCAGGAGGCCAGCCAGGTAAGCCTGGGTAATGGCCTATGGTCAGGTCCGAAAAATCACACAGAGCAGAGATCCGGTAGAGAATAGGAATCAGCCCAGAGAGATCAGAGGGAATGATGTCTCAGCCGAGGAAACAGCAAGTACGGAGACCATGGGGAGGGGTTTGTGCTTCATCCTGACCAAGAGGGGGATATGACCAAATGTGAAAGGCTTGGGGGAGAAGGGGAGGGAGAGGGGAGAGGAAAGGGGATAAGGGGAAAGGAGTAAGAACAAGACAGGAAGGAATGGATAGCCTCAGGGTAGGGGGCGCGGACACTGGACGCCCAGAGCTTGCTGGAGTTGCCAGCCCCTGATGAGTCAGCTTGTTCATCCTCTGAGCTGGAAGTCATTAGTCCTCACCAAGGGCAGCAAAGTGGGCTCTAGGCAGCTGAAGGTTCAGAGACAGGCAGAGGCCTCATGTCCCTGCCCCCAGGGAGGCCAAGATGGGATGCTCCCCACCCTGTACAAAATCCCACAAATTCCCACCCAGGCCCTGGGTTTGCGGATTGAAGGAGACCCCACTCCTTCAGAGTCTGAGCTCAGAGGCTAGTTAATTGTCACTTAGTATCATTAGCATCATAACTACAGATTTCATCCTACAACAATTATAATCCCTTATTTTACAGTAAGGGATAAGGACTTGCTTAAAAGCTGTTATGAAAAACTATCCAAAACTTGCAAATAAGGCAAAAGAATGTGCACCCTCTCAATGTCCCAGAGGGAGCACTGTCCAGCGGTCCCTCCCAGGACGTGTAAGGTGATGCACCTTTGCTGGACTTGACTATTGCTCGTGGCCAACCCGGTGAAGGACAGCGTCTGTCCTGGAGTGCGGTTCTCTGTCCTCCCGTCCCACGGTCTAGCATCTCACTGCCACTTATCACCATTAGCTCAGTGAGTTTAACCTTCCACTAAATCTCTCTGAAGAATTTTTGCCCTTTTGTATTAGACCGTATTTCTGTTCAAATGCTTGATGTCAACTTTAATTACCGTTCAGACTAGTTGCTCAGCTAAAAGGATCTGTTTCTTGCCCAAAAGGTAATTATGAGAATAAAATCGGTCCGCTAAGGACATGTATTTACTTGAATCTCTTTATAAGGCCGCCACAGGGATACAAGGACAGGAGGGTAACTCGTTCTGCGGGCACAAGAAAAAGTGGAAAGACACAGGAAACACACATTGCCAAATTCACAGCTCTCCTCAGACTCCGTCTGTCGGGACGGTTCCTTTGAAGCAGCCACTGGGGGCAGAGAAGAACAGAAGAGAACAATACTTTCCCCAGGCATGCGCAGGAATGGGAGGTGAAATTTAATTTGAGATAGCTTTACTCTCATCACACTGATTGATTTGAAGAATGAATTGAGCAAATTGGCCTTGGCTTGGGGCTTTTGGAGATAAACCTCATCTTCAGCTATGATTCTGAGACTTCTGGTGGCGCATCAGTGTGGTGAACTCTGTCCAAAATCCAGCCAGTCAGCCAGCCAGGATGTTTTGGTGTCATTGTTGCGGTTTGATTAGATCATTGCCTGAATTCAGAGAATCTTTTGGCGTAGCCCACCGATGTTGCTAGTTGAAAATGGCCATTTTTAGCTGCACCCCCCACCCCGTAATCGAACTGACAAGATATTTGGGTGTGGTATCAAAACGACAGCCATGGTCATAACCTCTCTCGATCTGGTTGCTTCACTAGTAAACTGGGACTAAAAATACCCTCCTTGCTTCCTGCACGTGGATGTTGACAAATCACCTGAGAAAAGAACAACACTTGACATTACGCCTGGTATATGGTGTATCGAACGCCGTAAGTACAATGAAAGTTCCCAGAAAGGAGGGAAACATCCAGTAGTCGTCAGCCCGTAGTAAGGCTGGGCCTCTGCTAGGCAGACCTTTGTGAAGACTCTGTGCTCTGGAGGTGCTGAGAGCTCCTTAGTTGGCCATTTTTCTCTGAGGCCCCATCTCTGGTGGGCACCGAGGACGCTGCAGCTCTTGGCGGGGAGCATCACTCGCACTGAACTCATCCTACTCTTGCAACTTTGAGGCCTCCGTGTAGGTTTCCAATCACAGGCTTGTGGGTCAGGCTCATTGTCTGACAATTCCTTCAAGAGCATGGCAGGCTTCTCTTCAATTTGCTTCTAGGCAGTTGTAGGTGCCAGAAACAACATCTTCTATTGTTTTTCCCCAAACATATTCCCCAAGTCTGCTTAATTTCTTTGCTTCCCAACCTATACTTTCCTATTTCTCAAAGTAATGTACCTATATTGAGACCCATGGAATCAATGGGCTTGAGAAGGCAACATTCTCAATGTGACCTTTGCCACAGGTCTAAGCCCCATTGGTTTACTGGAGAGTCCTAATGAGATTGTGCTGTGCAGAACCTTTTCTGGTCTTGTCGCTTACTATTTAGGGTCCAGAAGCAGTAGGTCTTTCTAACACCTCAAAGCCCTTCATCTCTGAACTTTATAGCTTTCACTCTCTGCTTGTAAACCAGACCCACTTGAGCTCGTCTCTCTTTTATAGTACTGTAATACCTTCTAAGCCCTGCAACAGCCAATACACACTGTCACTCTGGATTGTTCCAGTAAGTTCTTTAGAGTCAGAGACTCAGCAAGCGTGTGGTCTGCCTCCACATCACACCCACACGAGTCTCCATCTTTCCTCCTGCTACACGTGTTACCCCACCGCTGTTGCCTGATTCAGCCAATGCTGCACAATTTTAGTCTTTTTTTTTTAAAGATTTTAGTTATTTATTTGAGAGAGAGAGTGAGAGAGAGCGTAAGAGCAGAATGAGGGGCAGAGGGAGAAGCAAGCTCCTTACCGAGCAGGGAGTCCGATGTGGGGACTCGATCCAGGGAGTCCAGGATCATGACCTGAGCTGAAGGCAGACACTTAACCAACTAAGCCACCCAGGCACCCCCAATTTTAGTCTTTTGAAAATGGCCGCATCCCACTTCACGGTACAAATTTTTGTGCTAGGTTGGCTAGGGTAGACTGTGGGAACAGACTCAAATGGGTAACAGCTTAACACTTGGACATTTATTTCAAATTCACAGAATAGTTCAGGAAGATTCCAGATCAGCAGGGAGATTGTACGTGTGTGTGTTTCTGCTCCACACAAGTCATTTTAGAGACTGGCGCTTCCCATGTGGCTTTGATGGCACCATCCCATCATCCCATCAGCTGGAAGGGAAGAGAGATGTGTGAGGTTTTTATGGGCCAGGACTTGCAAGTGGCTCACGTCACCTCAGCTCATCTTCCATTGACTAGAACTCAGTCACGTGACCACAGCTAACTTCACGAGAGGCTGGCAGATGCAGTCTAGCTGTGTGCCCAAGGAGAAGAAGGGCATCTCTGTAAATAGCACCAGTGTCTGCCATAGTGCTCAGACACCTCATCCAGAACATGTGAAGGAAGGCTGGCCTCCCAGGTCTACGAGGAAGAGAAGGTGAGGGTGTTGTGGGCCAGCACCTTGAAATGCTAAGACATGGGTGAAACATCTTGGGGGTGACATAATAAAACACCAGGTAAAATATAATCAAACAGAGAAACTGTCTCCACATGGACTACATTAGTAATTTTTTCCCTTTACTCTAGACTATTCCTTTATGGAAAAGGATGCCTCTCCATCAACAGAAATAACCTCCAGTTATATGTTTGTATGCATCCAGGCACCGTACATCGAGCACATAATTCTCTGCTGTCTTTCATAAACTGTCATTGAGGAAGAATGTGGCAGCCTTTTACACAAGAGCTTTGACAATAATGTGATGCCTGAGCCATTTCTAGATACTCTGTCTACAGTAAAAAAAAAAAAAAAAAAATGAGCTAGACAAACGAACTGTCACTTTTTCATGGCTATGTACACATGCCTCACATCTATGCCAACTTGAGCCATCTCTCTCTCTGTCTCTCTAACTGACGTATAGTTTACACACAGTGTTGCGTTAGTTGTAGGCATACAATCTAGTAGACAGCTCTATACATTGTACTATGCTCACCACAAGCTTTGTTACTATCTGTCACTATACAAGGCTATTAGAATGCCATTGACCATATTCCCTATGCTGTACCTTTCATCCCTGTGACTTATCCTTTCCACAACTGGAAGCCTGGACCTCCCACTGCCCTTCACCCATTTTGGGCCATGTCTCCTGATAAAGAGGCTGGTGGTGGAACCCAACCCTGTGGGGAAATGTTTTCAGAGTGAATACTGGGAAGCATGTGCATCTCAGTGCTCTTTGATCTCACGAAGTGTCCAAGGGGATGCAGAGCTGGAAGGAAGTCTTCTGGTGGCTTCCAGGTTGAGAGAAGGAGGCAACCCTTGTCTCTGGAAATACCGGAGGAGTTAGAAAAGTCTGGTGGTGGTGGAGTGGTTTCTGGGAAGAAAATCCAAGTCATTAAATGGCAGGCAGACAAGCATTTGATTAAGTCTCTGCATTTGAGGGATAAGAAGAGACTTTTGTGACATGCAAGGTCATTGTAAAAGGCAGATCTCATTTTATTCTTTTGATTACAAAACAATGTTTTCACTAAGACCCCTCTTCTGTCTTCTTGGGCCTTATTAGCACAAAAATTGAAAGGTCTTGGCTACCTTCCCAGAACAAAATGAGGTATCAGTGTGTGTTTCTAAATCATCTAAAATCCCCATCTTTCTACTCCTCAAGGTCATCTAGGAGTATAAGCAATTAGTGACTGTTTTTTTTTTTTTAAGTCAAAGTGAAGTATATAAGTTTAGTCTTATACTACATTTCTTTGTCTAAATATGTGCAAAATGTGTGTGTATAGGAAGTAATTCTCATACAAGAAAATAAAATTAAAAAGTAAATGGATCAGATCAGTATTCAAGGAGATGTGATTGCTTGTGCTAGTACTAGCATTACCAGTGATATTAAGAGTGTTATTATCACTATTTAAAAGTCTTTTTTCTTGAGATATAATTGACATTGCTATTAATTCCTGAAATATAAGTATTAGTGTTAGACAGATGGAGTGAATGATCTCTGAAGAGTAGACCAACCCTAAGATTTATGATTTTGTGTTATTCATATTGAATTACCACTTAGTATAATATATCACATGCTCAACACACTTTGTTTACATTGATGCCCATTCATTCCCATTTGTACGCATACCCAGAAGGGGAAACAAGCATTTTAGGCAGAAGGAACAGCCTCTGCAAAGGCCTGGAGGTAGAAATGGGTCTGTGATGGCCAGGGGACACCTGTGAGATTTGGTTCCTCCAGGTACTTTCTTACCTTGGTTCCTGGTCAAGACCAGGATGGGGGAGAACAGCCCAGCAGTGCCCTTTGTGGATCTTCTTTGGGGCCTGAGTCTGGAAATGGTTCAGTCAATGTAGGAATCTGCAGGAGAGGGTGAGGTGTCATTGGGGCCAAACCTGAGGCTATGGAGGGTTATGCTCAGAAGCCTGCAGCCCAGGAAAGCTCTAGCACACGAACATCCTTGCCCTCTTTATGAATGACCCCCAAAGCCAGGCTTACCTTGGTGAATGCAGTTAGTGCTGTCAGTAGAACTATGTTTGAGATAGTTTCCTTCCTCCCAACTCAGTCATTCCACGAGCAGCTCAGAACTCCGGCTCAAGAAATGCTAGACAGACAGCTAGGAATGGGTGCCTCACTCTCAGAGTTGAAAGCCTACTTCCAGGTCTCTAAGCCAGTTTTCTACACCTGGGCTTCCAGCTGCAGAATCTCATGGACTTGTCCACGTGCACATGTCCCCCCAGGTGAGAGTTCTCAGCTTTAATAAGATTCTCAAAGGGGTCCCTGATCCTAGAAAGTTAAGGAGCATGGGTTTGGTACAGTGGCCGGACATGAACAGTTCAATCTTTGATTATAGCATGCTTGTCCCCGCATAAAAATGGGCCACCCAGCTGCTTCTCGCATGCCCTCCCTATGAGGGCTACAGATCTTGTCTTCCACGCTGGCTAGGATCACACAGCACACCGCTTCCTTCCTTTTCTCCCCCACTTCTCCAATCTCAAAAGCCCCCATGCCTGAAACTTCGCCTTGATTCACCAGCATGGCTATGGTCACAAAGCTACATTCACAGGGACCAAACCAACCCTTCCCACTGCTTTAGACTGCTCCTCTCTCTACGTTCCTTAAACTATTTGCTCTGTCAATAATATATTGACATTTCGTGCTATCCTGGAATTTAATAGATACCAAGCCTGGCCTGCTTCTGTGTGCCCCGCGGTGGTCTCCCAGTAACACTTTTCCAAATGTCACCATCCTCATTACCATTAACAACCAGCATTCGTAATTATAACCATAATACCATTGCCATAAAATGCAGTTTTGTTTCTATACACTCCCAGATATGCTTTCTCCTGCGAGCCTTACAATATTGTAAGAGGCGGGCAAGAGGGGTGCTCCTCGTTGTTTCAGAGATGAGATAACAGGGTACAGCCTAGAGTTTAGTGACTGGTGCGCAGTCCCCAGTAAGTTAGAGGCATAACAAAGAATGGGACAGAGATCAAAATCCCCCTTCCTGCTTCGGGCCATGCTACACCTTTGTGTACATTTTTCTTTTCTTTTCTTTTTTTTTTTTTTTTTTTGGACAAGGAGTCGGATTTTATTTTAAGCCTCTCTGAGGCCCCTAACTGGCATCTTGTTTTAATTATGCCACTTGCTTACTGAATTTATTATGGTTGCCAGGCGAAGATTTGACCACTTAAGTCACTCTGGAGGAAAGCACTGGAACGGGGCTTTTAATTGGGTTGGCTAAAGATAAATCAAGCATAACCACACGTGAATTTTTAAAATGATTCTATTAGGCAGATAGAGCCAGTTTTTCCCCCCGCACATTATAGTTACTAATCATCTCCTTTTCCTGATATTTTTTATATTCTGTCTTTTCCTTTTTGTTTGCCTGCTCTGCTGGAGAAATTCAGTGCTTCGCGGCGTGGAAACGGATTATTACATTGACCTTATTATGTGAAAATGCTGAATTTACTGCATTTAGTACATAGAAGCAAGGTCTTGGCATCTCTGTATCCTCTCCTCTTTCCTACTCCCTCCACAGTGAACCAAACTGGGACCCTAGGCAAACCTTTAGCCGGTCTGGAATTGGATTAAGAGCGGTGTGCATAGCCCGGCATTCCCAGAGGGAGGATGAGAAATAATCCCCACTGTTCGGAAGTCCAAACTCTGAAATGTCCACAACTCTACAAAGTTCTTGGATTGAGGGAGGTGACAAAGCCCCCTTCTCCATGTAATTATTGGCAAACAACCCTTACCTAATTGACCACCTTCTGCTGCTTATAAGCCTCCCCGGTATAGCATTAAGGAGGGGCTAAATAAGGTAGGTAATTGGGAATAATGTAGTATGTCCTGTGGATAACTAATACTAATTAACCTTGTGGACAACCAGACCGGGGCTCCTGCATCTCTGATGTCTCTATTAACACCAGCCCCCTTGCGTCAGGGCAAACCAATGGAGCCATGAACTGTGATTTGACTATCCAGATCCTTTGATCCTCTGATATAAGTAGGAAAAATTCCAAGAGTCATAGGTGATCTTTCAGGTACAGTTGAAAAGGAAAGCTCTATGCACGTATGAGTGGGATTATCTCTTGATTACACTCGAAGACCTATTTTGAAATTTCTCATAAACTCAAACAACAAAAAGTATTTTGTCAAGCCAGGGAAGAAGCTCAAGTGGCTAAGCTGAGGCTGCTCGTTTGGGTGTAAGATGCCTCCAAAGCTTTAATGAAATGAGCAAATATGTTCTGCATTCTTTAAGTCAATTCAGGAACTATTAACTCTTTGCTCTGTCCAGAGTGTGGCATTGTGTGAAAAGAATTTCAGCAAAACTCTGTAGTAGGGGATGTAAGGCAGAGCGAGCCCAAATACAGGATTGGTCTCTTCCCATTTGTGGAAGTTTCTTTTTAGCCTGACAAATCAAGGAGAAGTTGAAATTTGACACCTAAAGATGAAAACATGTGGAAACCTACCATGACATTCTCTGCAGCCCTTGTTCCCAAAATTCAGCAGCCGTGATGGAACACATTACACTCCAACCCAGCTTCTCCTGGTCCTAAGATACTTCTTAGCTATTACCACATTGGAAAGATGCATTAGTTTCTTCAGTAGCCAAAAATCAAGTGCCCCCCCACCAAAGACTGCATACTGGTGGTGATTGGGAATGTTCAACGGGGAGAGGCTTAGACAGCAAAGGAATTAAATATTGCAACGTTTTCCATTCAGCAAACAGACAGTGAAGAGACCAAAGATTTGCTTCATGATGGAAAGAGAATTTACCTGCTAGATAATTTCAGCAATATGGAAGCATACCCAGTATTTCTCAGTAGCGATTGCCCCCCCAGACACAACTATAAAGTTGATGAAATTTGCCTTTAGGGACTTCTGCTCTGTCCTCTGCTCCATCCCTTCCTCCCAGATGCCCTGCATTCCGGGCTACAGCATGCTGCCTTTGGCTACTTGTCTGTCAAAAGCTGCACTTTAATCTGGAGTGATTCTTTTGCAACCCACTGCAGCCAGTTTCTCTGATGACTTTTCTCCACCTTCCACTCCAAATCCAATCCAGTGGCTGAATGTTTTCCAGCTTAATTCTCCTCTGCTAAGAGGCTTAGAGAACATTCTTTAAAGATATTGGTACTGTGAATTTTGTTGAAAATTGCTTTACATCCCAACACATAGTCAATTCTGATAAATGTTCTGTGTGCCCTGGAAAAGAAGGTGCATTCTGCCATTGTTGAAAGCAGTATTGTGCTCAAATCTCCACTGTAATTATGAATTGGTCTATTTCTTTTTAGCGCTCTCAGTATTTGCTTTAGTTTTGTTTTTGGTTTTTGGTTTTTGGTTTTTTTGCTTTAGAAACTTTGAAGCTATGTTATTGGGTACATAAAAGTTTAAAGTTGTTTTAGATTCGTGATGATGCGGGGCGCCTGGGTGGCTCAGATGGTTAAGCGTCTGCCTTCGGCTCAGGTCATGATCCCGGGGTCCTGGGATCGAGTCCCACATCGGGCTCCCGGCTCAGCGGGGAGCCTGCTTCTCCCTCTGACCCTCTCCCCTCTCATGCTGTTTCTCTCTCGCTCGCTCTCTAAAAAATAAATAAAATCTTTAAAAAAAAAAAAAGATTCGTGATGACGCATATGCAATCATTATGCAATATTCCTCTTTATTGCCGGTAATGCTCTTGTCTTAAAGTCTACTTTGTGCAATAATCATACACACACATCCTCTGTCTTCTATTTAAGTTATGCCTCATTATAGTTCATTCTCGTTTTACTTTCAAACTTTCTGCATCTTTATACTTAAAAGTGTGTTTCTTGTAAGCAATAAATAGTTTTGTTTTGAAAATCTAATTTCATAATCATTGTCTTTTAGTTGGAAGATTATCTATATATTTATATTTAATGTTGTATTTGAATTTAAGTTGGTTATCCCACAATTTATTTTTTTATTTAGCTCACCTCTATTTGTTTCTTTTTTATCCCTCGCTTGCCTTCTTTTTGACCAATCAAGTATTTTTATTAATCCATTTCTCCTTCTCCATTAGTTATACTATATTCCATTTTTTAGTGTTACCCTCAAAATCACTGCATTTATTCTTTACTTAGAATCTAATATACATTAATATTTTACCACTCCCTGGATGATTCGGAGACCTTAGAACACTTTAACTCCATTTATCGCCTTCTGTGTTCTGTTTTATAAACCAGGTCTTCAAAAATATTTAGACATCTGTTTCTCAGATTTTTATTACTCATCTTTCTATGACATTACATTCTTTTATTGTGATTACATTTGCTTCATCTTTCTGATATTTGGCATACAATTGAAAGTAATTTTTTAAGAATTTCTGACCAGTGTGTTTTCTGAACCTCTCAAGGTCTACAATTAGCTTTCTCTCTCTTTTTTTTTTAAGATTTTATTTATTTATATGAGAGAGAGAGTGAGCAAGAGAGAGAGCACAAGCTGGGGGGAGAGGCAGAGGGAGAAGGAGAAGCAGACTTCCCACTGAGCAGGGAGCCCGATGCGGGACTCGATCCCAGGACCCTGGGATAATGACCTGAGCCGAAGGCAGACACTTAACCGACTGAGCCACCCAGGTGCCCCTACAATTGGCTTTCTCTTGCTTTCCCACATGAATGACAACTTTTCTGAAAATGTGGCATTTATAAACTTTAACTCTTATTGATAATATGACTTTATTTTTAATCAAGAGACTTAAAGAAGTTCTTCTTTATTATAGTTCAAATATTTGCCAGGTTTCGTCTAGGTGCAGGTCTTTCCCCATTGATTTTACCTGTTACAGTTTTCTATTTATTTGTTTATGCCTTTTAAGAGACAAGCTCTATGCCAATGATACAACACTGAAAGTTAAAATCGCTGCTTTCAAGGAGTATAAAAGAGTGTCCATGGGGATAGATAAATAAAATACTCATTATAATTTAAAGGATTAAGAACCATGATGTGGGAAATATAAGGCAGTGTGGGATCACAGAAGAGGAGCACAAAGCCCAGATGAGGGGCGGGGAGGGGGGGCGCTCAGGTAATGTTTCTTGGAGGAAATCTGAGATCTTTTTCTGAACCACAATAATCTCTGGATGTTATTGTTACTATTATTATTACCTATAAATCTAGCCTCCGCCTCTCTGATAGAAACCTTGATTGCCATTGTAACAAACACACCTTTGTGCCCATGGCTGGGACTCATGACCAGTTGCCCTGAGGGGGCCTGTCTTCTCAACCAATTAACCCAGGTGGAGGATCTCTAAGTTATACCTGCAGGAGGAGTTATAATTCAATATTATATGTGGCAAATAGTGACTGAAAGATTGTTCATTGGTTTCAGTACATCCAGCTGAGGATAGAGTCAGGGCTTTTGAACTATGCAGTATCCCCTCCATGCTTCAAAGATTTGCTGAAACACATTTTTCTGGCCTGATCAAGCAGAATGTGATAAACAACTTGTATGACATCTTCAAATACTTCTGGAGGCATACAAGTGTGACTTCTTAGCTTGCACATTTCTCACCTTCCTCCCCCAGCAATGCTTGTTTACAAAGATTGATGAGGCTAAACGAATCATAAAAATTACCGTTTGTCTTAATTTGGGTATTCCCAGAAAAAGACAAGGTTTCAAGTGCAAGTAGCGGACTTGGAATGTGTGGAGAACACCAGCAGAGGAGCAGGGCAGTGATACAGGAAAGGGAAGGCAGCCAATAAGGGGCAGAGGAGCCCCAGGGGAGAAAGCCCTCACATAGAAGGATTCAAGTACTGGCAGCTGACAGTGGGCTGGGGTTCTCTGAGGTGGGGAGCCCGAGGGATGGCGATGCAGTCAGTGTTGCTCTTGGTACTTCGTGCTCTTTGCCCAACCTACACCAGTCCTCACAGAATAGTTTCTTAAAAATGAAAACCCATCCAGCCTTTTAGATCCTTGAGGAATAAAGACCATGTTTGAAGAGCTCAAGCTACACCATCTCTCCCTGAACACAGCAACTCATGAGGAGTTCACGATGGTCCCTGGGGCCATCCTTATTTACCCAGTCTGCCTCTCACCCCTGAGCTAACTTTACTGCCTTTGACATGGCCCATTTTCAACCTAACAGTCTGGGGGGAAAATCTATTCTTTCATGGAGGAAACAAATTTGAGCAGTTCCTCTATGCCAGGCACTAAATAGAGCTCCCAACAGGGCAGTCAAACCCAGCACATTCCACTGCTTTGTGTTCCTTCACCATTCACAAGTGGCCTCCTCTCTCCTGCAGGTTCCTACTGCAGCAGATCCATGGCCACAGGCACTCAACCCCCTACTGGTATGCCTAACTGTGGATCCTTACCCCAGGATTTCCCAAAAGCAATTCTTCAAACTGTCATATATGCGCCATAAAATATGACATTATAGCCCAAATGATTGGAACAATATAATTAGTAAGGTAGAATTCATGACCATTTCAAGTTTTGTCTTACAAAGTTATCATTTCTTTTATAAAATATATTGTATAGGCATTGTAAAATGTGCCTCCTTCCTAAACGCCCTCAGAATTTTTTTTAATTTAAAAATCTACAGTAGTCAGTCCCAAGAAACTAACAAAGGCATAAGTTAGAAAGATGAATATATGCAAACCATGTTCTCAAAAGTAGAGCAGAACTAGAAACAAATAATAAAAGGTAAGACAAGTTTTATGCATGCTCTTTTAAATAGTTATTGGATTAAGGAGGAAATCAAAGGAATGAAGACAGCTAATTGAAGAATAATGAGAATCAGGATAATTCATATTAAAAATTATGGCATATGCGTAAAGTTGTTCTCAAGCAATCTGTAGTAATAAATATATTTTTAAAAGCAAAAGCAAGAAAGCACATTGTTTCAACTTCAAAAAATGAAGAAAAGATAAAAGTAGCCAAGGAAGCAAAAAGAAAGAAATTAATGTCATAAAAGCAAAAATAAAAATAAACCAGGAGAGAAAAATGATGATATGAATAGATAATGAATCTCAATTAAATGTCTTTGAAAAGAATCAGTAAAACGGACCAGATGCTGGAAAATCTAATTTAAAGAAAATCTTATATTCAAAATGAAAAAAGAAAAAAAGGATAAAATTTATATAGAAATTTAAAACTTTTTGGTATAACAAAATGCATACTTGATTTCTAATAAATTTGAAAGTCATTGAAATGGAATTTTTATTAAGATGGCTAGAATTAATGAACTCAGTAGGAATCATCTGGTTAAATCATTTAAGGAAGACATGAAGAAAATTGTTAAAGAATTATCCTCTAGGGGCACCTGAGTGCCTCAGTCATTAAGCATCTGCCTTCGGCTCAGGTCATGATCCCAGGGTCCTGGGATCGAGCCCCACATCGGGCTCCCTGCTCCGCGGGAAGCCAGCTTCTCCCTCTCCCACTCCCCCTGCTTGTGTTCCCTCTCTCGCTGTCTCTCTCTCTGTGTCAAATAAATAAATAAAATCTTAAAAAAAAAAAAAAAAGAATTATCCTCTGAACCCGACAAGCTAACTATATATCAAACCATTACAAAGCAATAGTAAATACAACAGTCTGGTCCTGGGGAAGGAATAGACATTGTGTCAGCTTTGACAGCAAATAACAGGAAAACCTGCTTCAAATGGACCAAAATATTAAGGAAATTTATTGCCTCTTATAACCAGAAGTCCACAAGCGGTAGCTTCAAAGAGAACATAATCAGTGCTTCATGTCATCAAGGAGTCAGTTTTTTTGTGTTTTTTTTTAAGATTTTATTTATTTATTTGAGAGAGAGGAAGAGAGAGAGAGCATGCACGAGCACTGGGAGGGGACAGAGGCAGAGGGAGAAGCAGTCTCTCCGCTGAGCGGGGAGCCCGACTCGGGACTTGATCCCAGGACTCTGGGATCATGATCTGAGCTGAAGGCAGAGGCTTAATCAACTGAGCCACCCCAGCATCTCTAGGAGCCAGTTCTTACCAGATCTTACCCAGGCATCCTGGTTGTCCTGGCTTTGCCCTTAGCCTGGCTCTGGTATGGTTGCAAAGTAACGTCAGCAATTTCAAGCATCCTATCCAGACATGAAAAAATCTAGAGAAAGGAAGAGACTGCGTCTTCCCTAGATTTTTTTTAAAGATTCAGATACTTTTGCCCATTCCAGCAGATACTGTCTAACGTCTCAATGGGCAGCATTGGGTCACACTCCATTCCAAAAATGGCCAGCAAGGGAGTGCGTTGACCATAATTAGACATCATAGACAGCAGGTAGTCAATTATTCAAACTAGTAGTTTCTTAGAATAGAGAACCCATGTCTATTTGGGGCGTTTCAAGGAGGATTTTAAACTTGTCCTCGTAGGAGTTTTACATATTTTTTGTTAAATTTATATTGAGATATTTATATTTTCTCTTTCTACCATAAGCAAAATCATCTGTCATTACATTGTTTAACTTATTTGTGTTATATATGAAAGCTGTGGATTTCTACATACTAATTTTCATAGCTTATTTATTTACTGTATTCTCTTTCTTGTTCAAAGAAGTTTTCGGTTAATTCTCCTGGATTTTCCAGGTAAAAGTCATACCATCTACAAAGAGTGATAATTTAACCTTTTCTTTCCCAATGTTTCCACCTGAAGTACTTTTCTTCCATCCAGTCGGAGAGGATCTTACACAATGTTAAAAGGAAGTGGGCATCCTAATTGTATTCCTAATTTTAGTGTTTATTAATTTCCTTTTTGAAAGTCTTTTTAATAGAGTAAAAGTCTTTTAAATTTAAGAATGGGTCAAATGCCATTTCAGCATCAATATGTTAAAAAAATGTTCTCCTAAAATCTATTGATTTTTTTTTTTAAAGATTTTATTTATTGGGGCACCTGGGTGGCTCAGTCATTAAGCGTCTGCCTTCGGCTCAGGTCATGATCCCAGGGTCCTGGCATCAAGCCCCATATCGGGCTCCCTGCTCCACGGGAAGCCTGCTTCTCCCTCTCCCACTCCCCCTGTTTGTGTTCCCTCTCTCTCTCTTTCTCTGGCAAATAAATAAAAAAATTTTTTTAAAGAGACTCACTAGAGTTCTTTAGAGATTCACTAGAATTCTTATGTGAAATTATCTGGGCCTGCATGTATGTTCTATGAGTTCATGGGAGGCTTATTCTTTTTTTAAGATTTTTTTTATTTGACAGAGAGAGAGACAGTGAGAGAGGGAACACAAGCAGGGGGAGTGGGAGAGGGAGAAGCAGGCTCCCCGCCGAGCAGGGAGCCCAATGCGGGGCTCGATCCCAGGACCCTGGGATCATGACCTGAGCCGAAGGCAGACGCTTAACGACTGAGCCACTCAGGTGCCCCATGGAGGCTTATTCTTTAAAAACTTTATCTATTTCTTTTCTCTCTCTCTCTCTTTTTTTTTTTTTACAGATTTATTTATTTATTTGAGAGAGATAGTGCACTCGTTTGTGTGAGCCGGGGGAGGGGCAGATGGGGAGAAAAAGTATCTCAAGCAGACTCCCCACTGAGCCCAGAACTGCCACAGGTTCACAACCCTGAGATCATGACCTGAGTAGAAATCAAGAGTCCGACACTCAACCAAGCCACCCAGTGCCTCCTCCCCTCTAACTTTTTGAGTTGGATATGTAATGCATTGATTTTCTTTGTTTTATTTTTCTCAATATAAATATTTAAGGCTAAAATCTTTCTCTGAGCTCTGCTCTGTTTTTGACCCATAGTTCTGGCATTTCTTTTAATGATCATTGTTTTCTGGAAACAATGGATGTCTTAGCTCAGTTGCTATAACAAAATATAAATTGAGTGGCTTGTCCACCACAAAAATGTATTTTTCACATTTCTGGAGGGAAGAAGTCTGAGATCATGGTGCCGGCATAGTGGGGTTAGTGAGAGCCCTCTTCCGGTTTGCAGATGGCTGACTTCTTGTATCCTCACATGGCAGAAAGAGGGTGAGTTAGCTCTCTGGCCTCTTCTTAGGGCACTAATCCCATTCATGAGGGTTCCACCCTCAGGAACTAATTAACTCTCAAAGGCTCCACATCCGAATACCATCACTCTGGAAATTAGATTTTAACATGAATTTTGAGGGGACACAAACATTCAGTCCATAGCAATAGATAAACATGAATGTACTTGCAGATCCCTTAGGTATTTTGTAAAATGCAGATGCTGACTTAGTAGGTCTGGGATTCTGCATTTCTAACAGGCCCAGAGGAATGCAGGTGCTTCTGTCTACAGACTACGATTTGAGCAGCAAGAATTCAAAATAAGGTTATTGTTCTTTTTTAAAATTTTCTGATTAGTTTTTTCTGATGTTATTATTTTCTAGTTTTATTGTAATGTGATCAGAGAATGTTATCTGTATTATTTCTGCTTTTGGGAATTTATTGAGCTTTTCTTGGGGGCTAATATGAGGTCGGTTATCATGAATGATCACATGCACTTGTCAAGAAGATGTACACACTCTTTCTTTTTTTTTTAAGATTTTATTTATCTGATGGAGAGAGAGAGAAAGCACAAGCAGGCAGAGCAGTAGGCAGAGGGAGAGGGAGAAGCAGACTCTCCACTGAGCAGAGAGCTTATGTGGGGCTCAATCCCAGGACCCTGGGATCATGACCTGAGCCAAAGGTGGATGTCTAACCCACTAAGCCACCCAGGCACCCCAAGATGTACTCACTCTTAATAGGGTATAGAGTTTCAGCTACATCTGCCTTATGGGTTATCTTGTTATGTTTTTATATCCTTAGTTAATTTTTGTCCACTTAATCATTCTTGGAACACTGAATTAATCTCCTATTGTTAGTGTATTTCTCTTAATATAATATTAGTACTTGGGTCTAAATAATATTCTGTGTTCACATTGTTATGCTTATATAAACATAGCTGAGCACTGTAGCATTCTACAATGACATCTCTTTTCTTACTTTTTGCTTTTCCTGAAGTTAATAATTGCCTTGCTTTTAACTTGCTTAGACTTCTTTTTATCTTTTCGTAACTCTCTCCACATTTTCTAATAGTTTCTCAGTATGATTTTTTTTTTAAGATTTTATTTTATTTTATTTTATTTATTTATTTGACAGAGAGAGACACAGCAAGAGAGGGAACACAAGCAGAGGGAGTGGGAGAGGGAGAAGCAGGCTTCCCATGGAGCAGGGAGCCTGATGTGGGGCTCGATTCCAGGACCCTGGGATCATGACCTGAGCCGAAGGCAGACGCTTAACAACTGAGCCACCCAGGCGCCCGTCAGTATGATTTTCTAAAAGATCAATCACATCAAGCAATCTATAGTTTCTATTTTTTTTTCTTGGATACATGCCCTCTGGGAACCTCTATTCTCCTTCTCTCTGAGTTAGTAATACATTAGGCCTGATGATATTGAGACTTCTCTTTATTGTCATTTTGAAATTCCCTTTGTATTTCTCCTGGGTTGGATTGTCTGTTTCTCAGATCTCATCTCTTCCTCTGTTTTGGTTTATTCTTTCAATTTGTTAGAGCACAAGGTGGGAGCTTGAAGAGGAAGGCAAGCATAGACTCTGAGTTCTAGTACTTGGAACTTGGCCTGGGGGCTCTGTACAAATAAAATCATATCATTTTACCACATAATAAAAGATTTGTCTACGAGAGGGAGAGAGTATAATATGAGTAGAATATTTGGATCAGGTTATACAAAAAAACAAAAACATTTGGAAAAATATGTTGTCCTTGAAGATGTCTTTCATCTAAGGCTTTGTCACCTCCAGAGTCACCTCTGTCTGTCAACTTTTGGTGTGTTTAGTCCAAGCACTAGCCATCTGGGAGCCACAGTCGAACTGCTTGGCTTGTGTGCTAGCTTGTCAGATCGTTGTGCTGTAAAGGCTCTTGCAGAATCCATGACTGCTTGATTAGGATGATTCCTGAGTAGAGATAGCCTTGCTCTCCTGTTAAATTCCTCAATTGTCTCTGAGTGCACCTGCAGGTAGGCAGACAGCCTTATTCTCTTTGGAAACTGCCACAAGGCATGAATGCTCTCATCAGATGACACCAAAATTCCACACCCTTTCCCCAAGCAAACAATCCTGGGTGATTGTTTAGACATTTAGTTTGAGCTTCCAATATTGTCCCCAGAGTTAAAAGAAATGGAGTCATCATCCTTAGAAAGCTGATTCATTCCCTGAATCTGACTTGGACAAACTGGGCCCCCAGAAAGGAAGTATCAATATGAGTGAAATGAAGAAAGTGTCAGAACAGGGGAAGCACTCTACCAGTGTAGAACAAGAGATGAAGATGATGAGAAAACACAATTCCATGAAATATCAAGGAGTTGCTTAACAAGTCAAAGTCAGATATTTTCGCAATAAATACTCATGTTGAAATAAAGTGTGGGCTGGTCCTGCTCTCTGAAGTGCCCTTGGAATGTGGGGTGGCTTGATCCTGCTAAAAGAATTCACCTACAGGCATTTGGAATGTGACCCATGACCTCTGTTCTAGAAGCACTCGCTGGAGGATCAGGGACCAAAGGGTATAGTTCCTCCCCTTAAAGCCTTAGAAAGCCAGGAAGAAAAACAGATGAGTCAGCAAGTAAGACTGATCAAAACCAGTGCTACAAGAAAAGAACAACAAGAAATTTCTTTTAACTGGGAGATCTGGGGAAGGCTTCACAGCAGAGGTTGCACCTAAACAGAGCCTTGAGGACAGACTAGAATTAGTGGGAAAATGGGTCAAGAGTCATTCACAGCTGAAGAAAACATTTGCCCAATAACTGAAGCGTGGAAGAGTCTATCCCATTTGGTGAATGGGCTAATGGCCTGATGTACATGGAGTTGGAAGGGTGGGAAGGGCTGAGAAAAAAGTTTGGGACAAGGTAAAGAGGACCATCCTCAGAAAACCCTGAATTCCCTTTTCTGGACCTTAGATTTTAGTGTAGAGGACATGTGGAGTCTCTGATTGTTTATGGAGGAGGTTGCCACATGATTAGATTTGTGTTTTGGAAAAAGCCTTCTGTTGGAAGTTTAAAGAAGGGAAATTAGGATGTAAGAAGGCCACCTAGGAAGGCAAGGCTGTGGAAGAGGTATGTTCCCAACAAGCTCCCAAGAGATGTTGAGGCCTTTGGTCTTTGGACTGTACTGGGTGGGGTAATGAGCTATGGATTGTAACCAAATAACCAAGGATCACTGAAAAGGTGCCTCAGGGGAAAGGTAGAGGGGCAAGTCGCTGTGCAATTTTATGCTAAATTAGAATGCCATTCCCAAAGAAACATAAGAAAGGCAAAGGCCTAGGATAGGGGTTCTCAAATTTGGCTACACAAATTTGGAATTATTTGGGAAGCTCTAACAACTAATGGTAACTGGGCCCCATCCCAAGAGATTCTGGTGTAACAAGTCTTGGGTGCCACTAGGAAGTGTACAAGCTCTCAGGATGATTCTAATACACAGCCAGGGGTTGAGAACCATGGGTTAGTTGTTACCAGGTGTGAATTACTGATGCAGAAACACAGGGCTCGAAGATCATTATAGTGCCAGGTATCCACAAGCTACTAGGGCAAAATTTAACTTTCACCAGTGTTTTGGAAGATAAGACATCATTTAAAAATTTTTACTAATTGTTAGTGTTTTGGAATAATTGTTTAAATTATATTTTCCCAACAACTCTGAGTCAAGAATATCAATTGGCAACTTTTTATTCTCTCAACCTTAGATAAAACCTTCATTTTCTTTTTTCTCCCTTTTCTTTGTTAATGTAATCTGGGATTTTATATCTAAACTATAGTTACTATACTATTTTTAACATTAGAACACTTTCAAGCATATTTTTGGCTTTTCCCTTCAATTCTAGAAACAGATGTACAGTTTTCAGGCTTTTACTTTAACTGGTTTCTGTGTCTTTTTACCATGGTTTTCTCAACTTTATGTTTTGTATTTGGAAGATACTTTCAAGACATTTGTTTTAAAGAAGGCTGACATATTTTGCAAATCCTTGTATGATGGTTAATCTACATATCAACTTGACTAGGCTATAATGCCCAGTTGTTTGGTCAAATACTAATCTAGATGTTGTTGTGAAGGTATTTTGTAGATGTGATTAATATTTGCAATCAGCTGATGTTAAGCAAGGCAGATTATCCTCCATAATGTGGGTGGGCCTCATCTAATCAGTTGAAGGCCTGAAGAGCAAAAACTGAAGTTTCTTCAAGAGGAAGGAATTCTGCCTTAAAACTATAACATACAAATCTTACGTGAGCTTCCAGCATGCCAGCCTGCCAAGCCCCCCAATTGTATGGGGGCAATTTCTTAAAATAAATCTCTCTCTTTTTTTCTATGTCCTATCAGTTCTGTTTCACTAAAGAACCCTGACTGATACACCTTGAATATCCCAGCAATATCTTTTTATAGCTATTAAATATGGACAACTTGGCTGAATAAAAAAATCCTAGGCCACAACTTTCAACCTCTGTGAGCTTCCAATCTTTGTTGTTCAAGAGCAGGATTAAAGCAGCCAGGCATTTGCTCTTTTGTAGGTAATCTGATATTTAGGCTTGGAAGCTTATAGGATTTTTTCTCTAAGAGTTTTTGCCAAGAAGTTTTTAATTTTGGGTATTTTCCATTCATTTTCCTTGGAACTCAAGTAAGCCTTTTCCATCTGCATTACTTGGATCTTTCTTTAGCTAAGGACATTCTTTTTTCATTAGCACATTTTTTTGATTCTAAGATGACATCAGTTGAAAAGGTACTGTTGACGACTTTGGGGGAGTGGAAATGGCAGGTAAATGATAAGATATAAGATGCATCTTAATTTCAGAAAGATCAAAATGGGGAGGGAGTATAACTGAGGAAATGTAAAGGATTGATTTTACTCTACTGGTTTTGGCCTTTCCTGGGATTTCTCACGTTTGGATTTTCTGTTCTCCATCCTGTTTCTATTGTATTCCCTCTGGCTGTTTCCCCCTGTCTTTTCTGTATTCTCAGATTTGCTCAGTGTGTCACTTACTCTGTTGCAGCATCATTGGGTAAGCTCTTTACTACCTTCAAATGTGATTTTAAGTTCAGCATTTGTAGTTACTTAAATCCTTTAAAGAATTTAAATCCTTCCTGATCTTGTACTTTCTGCTGTTCTCATCCAGGTGGCTTTGCATAATCACCTGTAACCTCCTCATGATTCTTGTCCCCCGACACTGGGAAGCCCTGTCTTTATGCATGCTTCTGAGAATACCATGCAGCTTCTGGAAATTTTCTTCAGGATACTGCCGGTGATCATTTTCAGAGCCATGCTTCTCCCCTGGATATGCTGCTCCCTTTGCTTAGTTCTGCTCAACTTTTTCCGTACGTCCTCTCTTTCCCCCTTTCCCGGCTGGCTGGATTCCGTCACTTCCACAGGCAAGTCTGCATGTGTCTACCTCCTCATTTCTTTGGTGGCTAAGACCTCTCTCAGAATCACAGCCAGAGGTAAGGGTGCTATGGGGGCACCTGGTCAAAGTCCCATCCCCAGTAGCCTCTCACCACCCTCTCCACAGCTGCTCACCCTCCTGCTTCCACCTTCTGGTCTCTGGATCTCTGAGGCAATACCTACATGCAGCCCACAGGCCCCAGAACGCACTGTTCTCAGGGCACCTCCTCATTTTGTCAGGAGGGCCCCCCTCTCTCGTCTCCAAGTGATTCTCCATAAAGTAAAAAAGGGCCCCGACAGCTGGTAGCTAGCAGCTAACAGCTAGGCTGAAGCAAAGTGTTCCCAAATGAACATAAACAATTTTCACAGAACATAAACACTAATCAGGCAAGGCCACTCTGAATCCAGGCCTGAAACAAGGCAGAGACAGGGCCATACCACAACCACAAAAATAAACATTTTTCTTGTCTTTACTTGCTGATAGGAGTGACTACGGCGTCTTTACCAGGGACCACTTGCTAGCACTGCTTCAATCCTCCCACCTACTGGATCAAAATTATTATACACCCAGTCACCAGATTGCTGGCACTTTCTACCCACCCCCACCCCCAGCTTTATTGAGATATAATGGACATATAACATTGTGTCAGTTAAGGTGTTGAGTTGATACACATGTATTGCAAAAGGATTACCGCCCTAGCATTAGCTGTTGTCATTCTGCTACAGAATTACCATGTTTTTGTGGTGAGAACATTTGAGATCTACTCTCTCAGCAATTTTCTGACAGAAGTGGCCCCCCAGAGCGGGCTGCCACTTCCTGACATACCCCATCCAAACCCAACTCCTAACTTCCCTCAGCCCTCCTAAGAATCACTCAGCACAAGCCCAAAACCTATCAAAAAGACCTCTTACCAAGCCATCCTTTGGGTCCCACCATGTGCTCTCTCCCGTGCTACAGTGAGCTAAATAAACCCAACTTTGTTTGACCACAGGTACAGTCCTGGTGGTCTTTGGCTGGTGAGGTTCCATATCCTGAAAGACAAGTCTTCTGTTATCACAAGCAGCCAAGGTGCACAGTTTCAAATATTTCAATGTATTCATAAGGGATAATTGCCTATAATCAACCTACTAGTAATTTGGCATGTGACAAGAGTATCCTGAGGACAGGGAGGTGATGTTCTCTGAGGTTCTCTGAAATATGGCTCAGACACAGGTAATTGCAGAGTTCTGCCCTGTGTGCATCAGAAGCCGTCTTGGTCGTCTGCATATCATCGGTGGTGGAAGTGACTCAGCTAGGTGGCTCTGCGTCACAGCTGGCTGGGCTGCCTGCTGGCTGGGGAGGCTGCAGCTCTCCTGTAGCTCCTTCACCCACCAGTTGGTTAGCCCAGACTTTTTCTCGCCTCCTCTCTTGCCTATTGGCCAAAGCAATTCACAGGACCAGCCCTGTATCCACAATGGGTGGAGAAAACAAAGTCACAGGGCAAAGGGTGGCCATTAATTAAAGCCATCAATTAAAGCAGGGTGGCCATTAATTAAAGCCATCAATACTATTATTTAACCTCTACAGCTGTGTCTTGTCTGTAAAATGGAGAAAATAAAACATACTTCACAGAGTTTTACTGTGAAATATATATATAAACATATAATATATTGGCACCCCGTGGGCATTATATGAACATTTTATTACTGTGTTGAGTTGATTATAGTTTCATATTAAGGGCTTCATGCTTTGCAGTTACACATTTTCCTTGGTTTTATTGAATCATCTATTTGTTTTTGTGGTTGCCTGGTTAACCCTACAGTTGACAGTGGTGCATATTTTCATCAATAGAATTGTTGGCTTACTGTTTCTATAATCAGAGCTTAAGACATATAGGCATTTGGGCTTGTATAAAACCACCCATTTTCTTATTGCTAAAGAATATATTGTAAAGATATTGTATTGATATTATATAGCCTATGTTGTAAAGATAGATTGTAATTTCCTTTAAATTGTCTTGCTCAGTGTCACTTTATTAGATGTGCTTCCCCTGAACTTGTATTATTTGAATAACTTCCAATAATATCTCAAGGTATGTGTAATAAAATCATTGGGTTATTTTTAAGTGCCTAGAGCATAGTTTCATAACATAAAATCTGATCTAAGCTTCACTTGCAAATTTGAGGGTTTTTTCCCTTCCAATGCTTGGTAGAGTTCTCTTCTCCACTGGCAAGTGGGATGGGAGGGATAGATTGTCCAAGAGGTCTGTGAAAGGCATCCCTTGGAATTGTCATAGTCCTCAACCTGTCTGACCATATACAACTGCTCTGGGACTGTCACTCAATGGAAATGAGCTTGGGTCAAAAAATTTGAAGAACCACCCATCAAGAGCAACCCTTAATGTAATTCTCACTGTGCTATTTTCCCAAGTTCATTTTATTGGTTTGTCTCTGTTGTTTGTCAAAAATCCAGGCAAATGCTGCCAACACAGACTTTTAGGATAAGCCAGCATCATATAGAGACTGAAGCACACCTTTTATTTATTTTTTTAAGATTTATTTATTTATTTGACAGAGAGAGAGAGCACAAGCGGGGGGAGCAGCAGAGGGAGAGGGAGAAGTAGGCTCTCTGCTGAGCAGGGAGCCCAATGCGGGGCTCAATCCCAGGATCTTGGGATCATGACCTGAGCTGAAGGCAGACACTTAACCAACTGATCCACCCAGGCACCCCCAACAGGTTCTTTCTAAAGACAGAAGAACTGTTTGGGGATGGGTGGGATGCAAATATTAAACCTCCCAAAACAAACCACTCAGAGTTACTGTCTTGTAAGAAGAAGGCTTCTAAATTGGTTTTCAAATAGAATGTTTTCATTCATCCTTTATAACTGTGAAAATGACTGAACACATTTTTTTTAATCTTTCCCAAATGAAATCACCTTTGGTAGAGAACCAAGCATGGAAAATTTCAGCTAAAAAAAATGACTCTGTAAAATCATGGAGCAATTTAGAAAAAGTGATGGAAAGAAAACATGTGTTTAGCCAGAGGTAGTAATGCTGGTTGGTCCAAAGTGGTTGAGAATAGATGGTTTTGAATAAATAAATTTCTATATAACTGAAGCACAACCTGTTATTGTTTTGCATGGAAATTCATTGGTGCTTCTCACTGTTAACTGTTTAAAATAATGCAGTGCCAATATTTTTAAAAGAATCGTTAAACGAATTGTGAAACCACAATTCACATTTAAGATCTTTGTCATACAAAAGGAAAAGAGGGGCACCAGGGTGGCTCAGTCGGTTAGGTGTCCTACTAAGGATCTCAACACAGGTCATGATCTCAGGGTTGTGGGACCAAGCTCCAGGTTGCGCTCCATGGGGAGTCTGCTTGAGATTCTCTCTCTCCCTCTGCCCCTCCCTCCGGCACTCCCCCTACCCCTCAAATAAATAAATAAATAAATCCTTTTTAAAAAATTGAAAAGAAATATGGGTGGTAGAATTCCAGAGATTTGGAATGTTTTTAAAAAAATCTTTCAATAAATATGGACAAAAAAGTTTAGGTCTACTTTATACTTCCTAAAATAACTAGCCGAAGTTTTGAAAATAGGGTTTCTTCTCAGAAAAAAATAAAAAATACTGAAAAAAAAAGAGAAAATAAAAGCCACCTATGGCCAACGACCAGAGATAGCCAGTATTACCATTTGTTTTTATCTTTAGCATTTCTGTGTGTGTGTGTACAAATTTAACTTTAGCTATTCTTACAAAAATGGGATTATGCCCCACAAATTATTTCATAATTTTCTTTGCACTTAATAACATATTGTGTAATGTAAGACTTTGGCATTGTTTCCAAATAAATCCAGTCCCCAAACCATGTATTTTTCTCCATAACTGTAGATATCACTTTTTATGCTCTTTGATGAGCTCATTTGATCATTTTGTTTTGCTACATTGACTATCTATCATCCCACCAGGAGCAAAGCATTTAAATTACTAAATTTTTATGTTATTTTAATTTTTAAGATATATGAAATTCTCATAAGTCTTATTGTTTTGGCTATTCTTTTTCCTTTTAGAGAGAGAGAGAGCACGCACAAGCTGGGGGAAGGGCAGAGGGAGAGAGAGAATCTTATGCAGGTTCCACGCCCAGCACAGAGACAGACTCCCGGCTCTATCCCACCACCCTGAGATCATGACCTGAGCCAAAATCAAGAGTCGGTCACTTAACCAACTGAGCCACTCAGGCACTCCTTGGCTCTTCTTTTCTAATGTACTTTTTAAAGGACTTCTAGATAATTTTGTTGAGATCTAACGAAAATTTTGTTGATTGGAGAAATGTTAAATTTATAGGTTAATTTGGGGGAGAATCCTTACAACATTATCTGCCCATTTCAGAATATTATACTTAGCGATCCCATCCTTTATTAAGTTCTTTTTTTTTTATGCTTTGGTAAAATTTTGTAGATATATTTATGTGTTGATGCTGCCTATTTGTGGTGCATTTGCTCTGGAGTATTTAGCATTTTGCTTCTTTTAAAAATGGAATGTGTTTACTATATTTTCTTTGATTTTTTTAAAAGATTTTATTTTTTTATTTGACAGGGAGAACAAGCACAAGCAGAGGGAGGGGCAGAGGGAGAAGCAGACTCCCCAGTGAGCAGGGAGTCCAACACGGGGGCTTGATCCCAGTACCCTGGGATCATGACCTGAACCAAGGCACACGCTTAACTGACTGAGCCATCCGGGCGCCTCTATTTTCTTTGATTTTAAAGTGACACATGCACATATTTTTAGAGGAATATAGGAGAGCTTAGTTGTTTCACCTCACCTTCAGTCCCACTCCCAAGGAGCAAAAACTTTTAAGTTTGTTTGCCATTTTCATGGTGCTAAATTCTATAAATCAAAATAATAAATTCTTGATATACTAACTTTGAACTATGTTTATTAATTGACACTGCCATCTTCATACCCTTAGCTCTTTTATCCACTCAATATTTGATATATTACTTTTAGTTTATGGGCCATGTTAGTTTCCTCTTCTGTGAAATGCCCTTTATTGCTTCTTGCCCAGCCCTGCTTTTCTTATTGAGTTGTACGTTACATTCTTATTGATGGCAGGAATTCTGTATACATTCTAGATACTAATCCTTTGTTACAAATGAGTTACAACATCTTATCCCAGCTTGGGGGTGCTTTATCACTCTATAGTGCTTCTTAATGGAAAGAAGTTCTTAGTTTTAATATAGATGAATTCATCTTTCATGTTATTTAGTGTTTGCTTTCTGTGATTTCTATTTAAGAAATTCTTTTCCACTCCCAGATCATAGTTTTTTTTTCCTATATTGTTTATAAAACTTGTATAGCTTACCACTCACATTTAAGGTTTATTCTCCTTGAGACTGATCTTTGTGCATGGTGTGGGAGTGGAAATCCAGTTTCACATTTTCCACATGGAAAGGCCAAGGAATACTCAGGAATTCCAGCTTTCCCCACATCTCTGCCGTGCTCACTGTGGCGTGAATGGGACTTCGTGGGACCACAGGTCTGCATCTCAGTTCTTTGTTCTGAACTTCTGATCAACTTGTCCATCCCCAAGCTGACATCAGCCTGCCTTTATTACTACCACACTGGAATAAATCTTTTTTTTTTTTTAATAAGTCTTGATACCTAGACTGTGTTCTTCTTCAGGAGAATATAGGCTATTTCTTGCCCTTTGTTTTTGCAAATAAATTTTAGAATTGTCTTTTCAAATTCCATGAATTAAAATTGCATTGAATCTATAGAAGAATTTGGGGAGAATTTTGGTCTTCGTGACATTAAGTCCTTTCATCTGTAAACACGACATACTCTCCATTTATTTAGGTTAATGTCCTAATATCTTTCTATTAAGTCTTATACTTCCCCATGCTTTTGCACATTGTTTGTTAGATCTATTTCAAATTGGTGTTGCTTTCAAAATTGGCCTCTTTGGTATTTTGACTTCATATTCAGAACCTTTCCAAATACTCTCACTATTTCTAATAATCTGTTATCTGAAGACTCTTTTACTTTTTCATCATAGACGATGTTTAATACAATATTTTGGGCTTTTCCATTCCAGTTGTTATGCATTTTATTTCTTTTTCTTGAGTTTCTTGAGTTACTTCACTGCCTAAGATTTCCAGTATAGTATTGAACAGAAGGGGAGAGACAAGACATCCTCACTTTTCCATTTTATAGATGCTTTTTATCAGTTTATAGTAGTTCCTTCTATTCTTAATTTAGCTAGAGCTTTTAAAATTGAATAGATTTATAGTTCTACCAATTGCCTTTCCTGCATCTATTGAGGTGATCCCATGGTCTTTATCCTTTAATTTGTTAAGGGCTTTTCCTATGTTAAACTTCCTTGTATTTCTGGAACAAAACCAACTTTTTTATGATGATATTTCCCTGAATTTGACTTGATAATTTTTTGTTTAAGATTTTACGAATAAATTCATGGGTGAGATTAGTCAATCATTTTCCTTTCTTTAGCTGTCTTTGCCTGGTTTTGGTATCAAAATTATACTAGCATCATGAAAGTAACTGGGAAGTCTTCTCTCTTTTTCTGTTATCTGAGTTTGCATAGATTGGAATTATCTATCACTTGAATGCTTGATAAAACTTAACTTTAAAATCATCAGAGTCTCGTACATTCTTGAAGGAAAATTTAAACTACTAGTTCAATTTCTTCAAAGGTTAGTTATAGAATACCAGTGTTTATTTCCTCTCTAGTCTCTAGTTTTGTTAAGGGGTATTTTTAAAGGAATTTATCCATTTCATATGTGTTTCTAATTTATTGTTTAATAAATTACTCTTAAATAACACTTCCTATGTTTTTAATTTTTCTCTATCTGTAGTTTTGCCTCTTTTTTCTCATATTTATTATTTTTAAGATTTTATTTATTTATTTGACAGAGAGAGAGCACAAGCAGGGGGAGCAGCAAGGCAGGGGGAGAGAGAGAAGCAGGCTCCCCACTGAGCAGGGAGCCCAATGCGGGGCTTGATCCCAGGACCCCGGGATCATGACCTGAGCCGAGGGCAGACAGTTAACAAACTGAGCCACCTAGGTGCCCCTTTTTCTCTAATATTTAATTTTGCTTTTTGCCTTTTTTATTGATTAATCTCACCAGAGGTGTGGCTACTAATATATTCAAAGAACCAATGTTTAGCTTTGTTAATGCTCTCAACTGTATATTTCCTAGATAATGAATTTCTGCTTTTATCTTATTTCCTTCTTTCTACTTCTTAGGATTTATTTTGCCGGTCTTTTTATAGCTTCTTAAGTTACGCGCTAAGTAAGTGAGTTCTAGCTTTCTCCTTTTCTAATATAAGCATTTAAAATATTAACTTTCATTAAGTGTACCTCTTTAACTACAAGTATAACCACAAGTGTTAGGATGTGATTTGTTTTTGTTTTAGTTCAATTTTTAAAAAACTCTTCTAATTGCCATTATGATTTTTTCTTTGCTCTATGAATTGTTTAGAATATTTCATTTAAAAGCATATTTTAAAATATGCAAACTCAGGGGAATAAAACAGAGAGGCAGATACAGTTCCAAGATCTAGGCGTGTTTCCTTTGTCAGAACAACAGACATGGGGGCGCCTGGGTGGCTCAGTCAGTTAAGTGTCCGACTCTTGGTTTTGGCTCAGGTCATGATCTCAGGGTCTTGGGATTGAGCCCTGTGTTGGTCTGCATGCTCAGTGGGGAGTCTGCTTGAGATTCTTTCCCTCTCTCTCTGCCCCTCCCCCTGCTCTCTCTCTCAAATAAATAAATAAAATCTTTAAAAAAAAAAAA
>NC_138378.1:27296525-27328439 GCF_054177405.1 Leptonychotes weddellii | reverse complement strand
TGCAGGCAGCACGCCAATCAGAACAAGGCCAAGTTTGGGGGAATGCACAGCCTTTCTTGTGATTTTAAAAGAGATCAGGGGTTGCCATTAGCAGTGAGAGGGATGGGAAAAGTTATCAAAGCTATTGGAGGAAAGAAGGGGTCGGGAGTAAGGGAGAAAAAAGACAAATAAGAAAGGAAGTCGGTCTTCCCTGCTGTAAGTCCCCCTGGAAAAGATGTGAGGACCAAATCCAGAATCCCATGGAGCTCACTCCCAAGTGCATTTCGGTGGGACCAGCTGCCATCCCCAGCCCTCCACCTGAGTTGGCCTTGCACTTGTTTGCTCTGGCCCAGAACCCTCAGCCCATTTTGTCAGCTGCCCCCAAGTCTGAACTTGCAGAGGAGAGCGTGGGCACGAGTTCTATCTTTGGAAGTTCTTCCTCTCTCTCACCACTAAAAATAAACCATCCCAGCTGTCCAATGTGGTTTGCAACAGACCCTCCCAGTGACCCCACTCCTAACAACCAAGGAAAACAGAGATGATGTATTGAGTGTGACATGGCCTCCCCAGTCACTGCCTCATTCTCTCCTCCCTTCAGCCTGCTTCTCTCCATCCAAGACTTCTTGGAAACACTTGATCCAGGAAAAAATCATAAGGTTATTAAACCATGTGCAGTGTGAAATGAGAAAGATGGCCCTTGGTGCCACCTAGGATTTGGGGTTCAAAAATATAAGGGACCGGGGGTGGGAATACAAAGCTAGAATCGGTGGGAAATACCAGGGTAGTGTTTTCTGTAGGAACAAGAAACGGAGCTATTATGACTGGGATAGAAACAAACAAACAAAAAATCGTGAAATGTAACCTTGAATTGTGCTCATTTCTTTCGGTGGTCAACTTTTCTAAGCAAGAACTACATGAGTGCGTGTGATTCATTTTTGCAAATTTGTTCAAACCTGAGCTTTTAATTTTAGACCAGGGATCCAAGTTAAATATTTCATGTGAATAGACCAAGAATAGAAGATGAGAAAAAAAAGAAAGGAAGAAAGAAAACCCTTCATTAGACAAATTGCAATGCATATTCAATCAACATCCGTGGAGTGTCAATGATAAATCGGGCACTATGCTCCAGATACTTCCACATCCACTAAGAGCCCTCACCTCATCATGCTATTTAAACTCATGCCATCTGGGGTTCCATTTCCTCCTCAAGGAGACTACTTGTCCAATTATTCATGCAAAGTTGTCCTGAGTGGAGGTAGTTCCCCTAAAAGGTCTTTTGGTCCTGCCACACTTAACTCCAAAGGGAAGAATTTCTCCAAGTGAAAAAGCCCTGTTTGGGCTGGGTAGGAGAGGTATCTGGGATAACCATCTACTTGTGGCTATCTGAAAGTCCTCCTGAGGAACAGCTGGGTGGCCTATTTCAGCCCATTTCGGGGGGGGGGGGTGCGCGGAGGTGGGGACGCTTGTCTAAGATCTTATCTCCCAGGATCTGATAGTATTCTCTTCTTCTGTCTTGTCTACTACAGACAAGGCAGTAAGGGGGCTCTCAGTTCTGAACCATCATCTCTTCTTATCCCACTCCTGACTCCCAGAGCAGCCCAAGGTGTGGTTTGGGAAGCTGTGGACACCCATGGAGTAGGCATGGACCCCATATTGCCCTTTTCCAAACCTCCTGTTTCCAGGCTCTCCCTGGGGGAGTGACAACTCCCCACTATTTCTCCATGTTGCGGAGAGAAAGACCTGGAATCTGGCTTCCCAGAGTCTGCTTCCAGCACCAGAGCCCTGTCCCTAAACTGCTGACACTTGATAAATGAGCTCTATTTTTCTTCTCATAAGACTTTCTACCATTTTACATCATGGACTTAAAATTTCACTCTTCATTCAGCCTCATTGGATCTCAGTGAGCTTTCAGCGTTGGGCATTGTGTTGGGCCAACAGCCTCCATGGAAGGAAAACCCCTCACTTCTCCTTTGTCTGCCCAGGGACAAGAAGACCAAGTGCTGGAAAATACCATTCCAACCCCTGGCACCAGATTACTTCCTATCCTAAAAGGCTCCACTGGAATCAGCCCCAGGGCATTGCTGGAGCTAGGCCCCTGCAAACTGATGAATGTTTCCTAGGCCAGACAGGTTGCTTTGCAACTATTTTTACCTGCTCACTCACTCAGGGTTTTAGACAAATCCCATGCTCAGGCCAATCCTTTTGCAGCCTACCACCTGCAGCCTATAAATCCCACCACGGAAATTCAGGTTTTATTTATACTGTGAGCTCAATTCTGTAAAGTGCAATTGCTCATTAAAGCCACATGGATCTCCCCATGCCTGAGTGAGGCCAGTGAGCCTGACACACCAAGGGCAGAAATAGTTTGGTTGGAAGGCATCGACTGCAGACTCTTCCTCCCTTCCTTCTGGGTGGGCAGACACGGGAACTGAGACCTTTTGGCAATAAGCCAGGGAAACATTCAGGTGGCTGCTCAGGGACTCATGGGCAAGTTTAGCAAGGAAAGGGCACAAGGGAAGAGACTTACTATGTGCTAGGAATTATACATGCATTATGCTATCTCGGAAAACAGCCCCATTTTATATATATGAGAAAAGTCAGTCTGAAAGTGCCAAGAATTTGCCCATGGATCCAGACGGTGAAGCCAGGTTTAAGGACAAGTCAGACCCCACCCGGGGGGTTGTTCCGTGTGCTGTGTTGGGATGTCTAGGATGAGTGAGCTCACGGTGAAGTCTCAGCAAAGTTGTGGGCACACCCAGCTTTGTCTCCAAGGCTCCAGACTTCTCTTTCCTTCATCTTGGGCATTAACTAGGCATCGAAATTACACAGACTCGTGGGCATTATCCCTGAATGGTTCGAGCCACCAGGGTACTATGAACATCACAACACTGTGAGAGGAAACACGTGGGAGAACATTTTGAACCCATGACAAAGGAGGAAAGTCAGAGCCTCCATGATCTCTCTGCACACTGGGAACCCCCACCACTGCTCTGAGCATGTGGGGAGGCCCTTGCCCCTTCTGAGGCTAAACCACCTGTTGTCAGGGCCTTTAGGGACAACTAGAACTGAAATAGCTTGTGCCTCAGTCAATGCTTTTGAGGGTCTTCCAATCATGTCTCTCATCTCCATAAAGCTTGGAGTCCTTAAAAGGCAATTGTCTCCCTGACCCAGTCTGGGCTCCTTCATTCTCTCTGAACTTTCTTGATCCTCCTGAATCCCCCCATCCCAACCCTCCATACGGCCTCTCTGGAACTTTCCTTCCATTGTAAGCAGGCTCCCATAGGTCCTAAACCACTTGCAGGGACCCTTCCTGGGGACCCCAATTCCTCCCCAGTCCCCTTCAGTGACAGCTTCTTTTTTTCCCACACCCACACATCACTGGATCATTCTTCAGACCTCCTCCCCTGATATTTCCACCCCCCTGTGGCTCATCCCTGAGCCCTTAATATTCCCAACTCTATACATTTAGTCTCTGACCCCAGTCTATCCATTTGACTTCCTCAAATCCCTTCTACTAAACAGTAGCATGAAGGCACTTAAACATTTATGGGATTTTCAAGTACAGCACAGTTATCTCTCTAGTAAACTAAATGAGTCCCATATCCCCAACCAGAAAGAGTGCAAAATAATGCTTTTCAAGATGAAATTAATATGGTTTCTTTCTAAATGTAGAGAAAAGTTCACACTGATAGAGACAATATTCAAAATTGCATCCTTGACACAAAAAAAGGTCACACAATTACCAAGAAGCTGATAAAACCAGCTGCAAGGTTATTCACAAAGACGATGCTCAGAAAGGGAGTAGAATGAAGTTTTACCAAGTGTCACTTTGAGTATCACTTTGGGATATAATGTGAAAGGTGAGTTCCTCTCATCTGTGTGTGTGCTAGCTGACATTTTCTGTTGGGACATAACCAACTGACGGTGTACACACAGAGCATGAATGTTCTCGAAAGGCACGTGACATCTATATATGAGGGAGATGGTTTAAGTAACATTGCATTCTCTGAATAAACCCAAGAAAACTCAGGCTATAAGAGAAGAGATTTTGCATATAGTAAATGATTATTTGAAAGCCACGACATAGACTAGAAGCAGTCAAGTGTTCAGGAAGAAAGGGTGTGGCCACACAAAGAACGTCCTTGGATGGTTGGCCTTGACTGAGTATTGGGTTAGGGTTTCTTGTCTGTACCCTCCATGAGCCCTGTGCATATCTCCATCACTGCCCTCCTTGCGCCAAATTAGAATTCTGTGTGGCTGTTCCTTTATTAGATGGTGAGCTCTTGGAAGTTAGTTCATTGACTGGCACATAGTAGGGGCTCAGTAATGATTGCTGAATGAATGAACAAGGAAGTCAATCAGGATTCAGGGAATTGAAAGTGAGGTGGGTTATTTCTTCATAAACTGAAAACTAGAGGCATTTTTCACCCTTCCCTGGGCATGCCATGTCCTTAGGCTTCGAAAGAGGATTTAAATCACAAGACGCTGGGGAAGAAAGCTGATGATCAAAGTGGGTGGACCCTGGTCTGGATGCAAATAATTCCCAAGAGGCAGAACTCTGGCAGGCAGCTCCCATCCTGAATAAGGCAGGAGTGAAAAGTGCAGGCAGGTCCTTGAGGAAGTTTCTCTCCCTCAGCTCCTGAACCTGCTTCTGAGCAGAGTTCTAGATCAAAAGAGAGATGAATGCCATCCACGTTCTATGTTTTTACCAGCATTACACCAAACACTGCAAGTTCCACCCATGCCTCTGAAGCCACCTCTTCAGGAAGTGATTTTCCTTACCTCCCCTCTCCCTACTCACTCTTCTTTCCCATTACATTAATGGTGCTCTGTGCATGCCCTATCACAGGCGTTCAGTAATACAGATGGGGTGTACCCGGGCCACAATATTTACCACTTGTTTCTGTCTAAGAAATATTTTTCATAATAAGGTCTTGTGTGTGGGTCCTCCCTCTAAGGATAGTTGCACTGAAGAAAGGGGTTTTCTTTTCTTCCCATTGTGTCTAGCATGGAGCAGGTAGCCTAGCATGGGATTGAGTTCTCCAGAAGTGTTTTCCTAAGACGGCAATATGTGAGCAAGCATCTTATTAAGGAAGCAGTCCCTGGAGAGACCAGTAAGATAATGGGGGAAGCAGAAAAGGGAAGGTGAAGAAGCCAAGTATGTGCTCTTGACCTTGGCCTGATCTGGGCCGCAAATCATACCTAAGTTGGTCCTACCTCAAGGCAAAGGGTTTTCAGATTCCTGCCCCTGCAGTCTTTGGCTACAGGCACTTTAGGCTCTCACCAATTCTGGGCAAAGTGGTTCTGGGGTTGAAGGATGTTGTGAGTTCAGTCCATTGGGAATGAGGCATATGCGACCTGGGGAATGGTGCACAAACCTGTAACACAATCCACTGAGGGGATTCAATTAGAGCAACAATAGCGTCTACAACAGCTGGACACATACAGTGCCTAGGCTGCATGTTATACCACTGATTTTAATATTTTTTTAATTTTTAATCTATTTTTTATTTTATTTAAATTCAATTAGTCAACATATAGTAAGTACATCATTAGTTTCAGATGTAGTGTTCAATGATTCATCAGTTGAGTATAACACCCAGTGCTCATCACATCACATGCCCTCCTTAATGCCCATCACCCAGTTACCCCATCTCCCTGCCCACCTCCATTCCAGCAACCCTCAGTTTTTTTCCTGTAGTTAAGAGTCTCATGGTTTGTCCCCTCTCAGTTTTCCCCTCCCTTCTCCTATAATCCTTTGCACTATTTCTTATATCCCATGTATGAGTGAAGCCATATAATTGTCTTTCTCTGACTGACTTATTTCACTTAGCATAATACCCTCCAGTTCCATCCATGTTGATGTAAATCATAGGTATTCATCCTTTTTGCTGGCTGAGTAATATTCCATTGTACATATAAACCACATCTTCTTTATCTATTCATCTGTTGAAGGGCATCTTGGCTCCTTCCACAGTTTGGCTATTGTGAACATTGTTGCTATGAACACTGGGATGCAGGTGTCCCTTTGTTTCACTACATCTGTATCTTTAGGGTAAATACCCAGTAGTGCAATTGCTGGGTCATAGGGTAGCTCTATTTTTAACTTCTTGAGGGGCCTCCATACTGTTTTCCAGAGTGGCTGCACCAGCTTGCATTCCCACCAACAGTGTAGGAGGGTTCCCCTTTCTCCGCATCCTCGTCAACATTCGTTGGTTCCTGTCTTGTTAATTTTAGCCATTCTGACTGGTGTAAGGTGGTTTAAATTTCTGGATGGTTATATAAACTTTAGCTTTTTGAAATGGTTTGGCATTTTGTAGTCAGTGTCTGAGTCCTGGAGGCCTTATGAGGATTGAGTATCAGCAAAAGCAGGTCTCAGGGAGATGGACCCACCTTCTTTTGGTTTTAAGGAGTAAAGTCAATATCTGTCTCTGAGCTCTCCCCTTGTTTCCCGGTAAGCTCTGACCCATGTCACCAGTGGGGGTTACCTGGAGGCATCCAGGCTCCATCACCCCAGCTCCTATGCTAGGTTCGGGTAGGATTTCAGCCAGCTTATTGCCAGTTGGAAACTAGCCTGAAATAAGTGGGCAGGAAATGCAAAGAGTGATAAGAGGTAAACACCTACCCTCTCTTCTCCCTAGGGTCATTGGGACTTCTGATTCTGAGGGAAATTTCTCACTGGATCAGGAGAAACACAGCATATGAGGACTGAAGGCAGAAGCGTCCCCCAACTTTCATGCAGGGTTAGTCTACACATGAGAGATGGCCTGGTCCCCCAAGAATAACCCCCCCTCCACTGATGACCACCATCAC
Organism: Leptonychotes weddellii; assembly: GCF_054177405.1. NCBI lineage: Eukaryota > Metazoa > Chordata > Mammalia > Carnivora > Phocidae > Leptonychotes > Leptonychotes weddellii. The sequence continues at coordinate 27,321,647 of NC_138378.1, read as the reverse complement.
TGCCCACAGCCAGGACCCTTGGGCTAAGTGATGACTCAACATCGTTTCCTTGCCAACACAACAGATTTTATTCTCTTAGGAGTTATATCTCTTCCCATAATCAGATGCGAGGGTTCCAGAAGAGAAGGTGATTGTGGTCTGAGAAGAACGTGAAACTAACTGAACTCAAAAACATGTCAAACTCACCCCTGACCGCACAGAATTTTTCTTTTCTTTTCTTTTTTTTCAAATGATGAGTTTGGAAAAAACCCTGCTTGCATTTTGCCCCAGCCTCTGGCTTGTTTGTTTTAGAAAGTCCATGAGGCTTTGAAGGGAAATATAATCCATATGTTTGAATTCCCGTTAATTTAACTCATCTTCAGCTTCTTTATGGGAGAGATTTATTGTCTATGAAAATTTTATAGATCTCTTAGATAAAATTCTCTCCCTCATATACAGATCTGATGTGCTTTTCAAGGAGCAGATTTATGCTCTGTGTATACACTGTTGGTTTCATCCCAACAGAAAAAGAGAATGTCAGCTCGTGCACCCACACGTGAGAGAAATTCACCTTGCACATCGCATCCCAAAGTGATACCCAAGGTGGTACTTGTTCTACTCCATTTAAGAGTATCATCTTTGTGAATAACTTTGCAGCTGGTTTCCTCAACTTCTTGGTACATAGGAGCAGTACATATCCTGCAAGAATACATTTACTCAAAACATACACACCTAGCACAACAGAAAGGATATATGTGGTGTGGACAAAGGCCTGAGGAGGGGACAGAAAAGGGAGTGTGCTCATAGAAAGTAAATAATGGAACAAGATGTCAGGTTTTAAAAAGGAACGTAAAATCCCTACGAATCAATTTGTCTCTCATTTTACAGATGAGGAATCTCATTTTATAGATGAGGATGCTGAGGCCTGAAGTCACACAGTGACAGATCCCACGTCAGAACTTGGCTCGAGGAACTGCCATGTTAGTGCTCTTCACAGAATCCCAGGCTTTCTCAGGAGGGTTTATTTTCCTTGATGTTCTCACTGGGTCACCCGAGCTAGACCCCAAGGCTGCTCAGGGGCTGAGCTGCACCTTCTCCCTTTGAGTCCTCTCTTTGAGTCACTGCCCCACCCTGAGTAGCCTTGTAATCTGAATAGACCTACGGTCTCTCAAAGCCCACACAGTCTCAGACTAGAGTTTGCTCATTTGCTTCTAGAGCATGTGCCTGGGAGTCATCACTTCCTCTATCAACTGATATTTAGAGCCAGAAAGAGCCCAGGAGATCACACTGTGGACCTGCCCCTTCATTTTATGAGTAACGAACATTTGGATAAGGTCACTTCCACACTCGGACATTTTGATGTGGTTTAGAGTGAACCATCAAACTCCCATCTTAAGAAAAATCTGCCCATTCTCACAAACCACCACAGATACCCTCATGAACCCCTAGAGCAAGTCAAGGACAGGAGGAGACGGACTCAAGGAAAAGGGACAAGGTTTAGGGAGGTCTTCAGTGACCGTGCACAGAAGTTTTCCACATTGATGGGTCATTTTCTTTAAGAAGCTTCTTAGCTTTAGCTTTTACATTTTTGATCTATGATTCATCTTGTATTAACTGTTATATATGGTGGAGGTAGGAGTTAATGTTTTGTGGGGGTTTTTTCCATACACCTATCCCACCATTCCAGGACTATTTCTTGAAGACTTTCCATTTTCCATTGGATTGTTTTCATGTCTTTGTTGAAAATTAAATGACTATAGGGGCACCTGGTTAGCTCAGTCAGTTAAGCGTCTGACTCTCGATTTCAGCTCAGGTCATGACCTCAGGGTCATGAGGTCAAGCCCTGTGTCGGACTCTCTGCTAGGTGTGGAGCCTGTTTGAGATTCTCTCTCTCCCCTCCTCCACTCACGCTCACTCTCTTCCTCTAAAAAAAAAAAAAGAAAGAAAATTAAATGACTATATAAGTGAGGGTCTATTTCTGAGCCCTTTCTTCTCTTTCATAGATCTCTCAATTGATTCTTACGCTGGTTGATTACTGTAGCTTCATAGCTAGTCTTGAAGTCACGTAGTGTTAAGTCCTCCACTTTGTTCTTTCCCTTTCAAGACTGTTTTAATATTCTAGGTTCTTTGCACCTCCATATACATTTCAGAATCAGCTTGTGAATTTCTGGAAGGGAAAAAAAAACCCCTACTGAAATTATGACCAAATTATGCAGCATTTTTGTGAGCATGTCAAAACTCCTGCTTCAAATACCATATGATTTCACTCATATGTAGAATCTAAAAAAACAAAACAAACAAACAAACAAAAAACAGAAACAGACCCATACATACGGAGAACAAACTGATGGTTGCCAGAGGGGATTGGGTGGGGGGATGGACAAAATGGGTGAAGGGGAGTGGGAGATACAGGCTTAAAGTTCTGGAATGAGTAAGTCATGCGGATAAGAGATAAAGCACAGGGAATATAGTCGATGGACTGTAGTAGCCTTGTGTGGTGACTGATGGCAGCTACACTTGGGGTGAGCACAGCAGAACAGACTGACTCGTCGAATCACTGTGTTGTACGCCTGAAACTTGCATAACATTGTGTGTCAATTATATTTCAATTAAAACAAAAACCCCTCCTGCTCTAAATTTTCAGCTGGGCATTTAATTAATGGTGAAACTGAGACCTAAAGGCAATCATGAGACTTGCCTGAGGTCACGAATTATATGGGGCCCACAGCAATTCCGGGTCTTTCAACCCCCAGCCTGTTTACTTGATTCCTCATAGCACTGTGTCCAAAATACACTCAGCATCATCCTACACGTGGGTCAACACCCACAGGGATAAAGGACTGTAGCTGACAAAAGCCTCAGTCACGGCCACCTTCTTTAGCCACTGAATGGTTTTCCCATAGGGAAAAAAAAATGCCATTCGTTTTCAAAGTGACAAAGTCTTATCTTGTCACCATGGCAACCCAACTTCTTCCAGCATCCTGACTGGCCTCTTTCTTGAAATAGCTTTTCTTTCAAGCTTCCCAGGCCTAAAAAGCAGAGCCTGACCACTCATTCTGATGTCCACTGGAGGAGGCCAGCACAGGATAGAACAAGCAGGGATGTCTTAAGACTTCACCCACACGGGGACCTATTTGGGAGAGGAGAGTGTCTTGGATCCTGCAAGGAAGCTGTGGACAGCAGGGGCCAACTTCTCAGAATTTTGAATGAGGGCTGGATGCTGATGTGCTTTGGCTCAAAACCATAATTCTTGGCTTCAAGGACATTTTGTCTACTTGAATAATCAGGACAAAAGCAAAGCATGCCAACTTTTCAAATGGAGACATGTCCCTTCCTAGAGGAAATCTCAGAGACTTTGATAGGTAACTCTACCTGTGGCTTCCGAGAAGGAACATGGCATGTAGAATTTTCCAATTCATCATGTGGTTATAATTTATTATTTGACCATATAGCTGATCTAACAGAATGTCATCACTCTTATTATTCTCTTTCCAGAGAAACCCCTAATGTCAAATAGCCATCCCCTTTGATAAATTCCATAGGCTGAACACTTGCTTATTCATGAAATACTCTTTATTAATACTTCCTCTAAGAACCAGTCACAATATTACTTTCCTTAGTGCTACCTCAAAGGCCCACAATGACCCTTAAATAGTATGGATTTTGGTGATATGGTCTTACAGGCCCACATTCCCTAACATCAAACATTTATTTGAACTCATACAATAAAAGCATATCAAAGATGTCCTAGGTGCTTAGACTTATGCCTTATATCCTGGCTAGAACTAGTCTAGGCTAGAACAGAAACTGGAATGTGAAGGATGAGAGAAGCCCCTGCCAAAGGTCCCATGCGGTACGTGTGTTTGGAGGGATGCGTGGGCATCCGTTGAGGGACATCTAAGTTAGAGTGGCATCAAAGCTGAGCCGGGAGAAAATTTCCTATATCGTGTGTTCTAGCAGCTAGAAGGAGGGTCCCTTTCTTAAACTTGTCCTGGGTCTTGAGTGTCCCCACCATTGGATTTTGAAGAAAGTGCTGTTGGGCCCCCATTTAGGTCAAGAGGTAGAAAATCTTAACCTGACAAGAACAATTGATCCACTTAGAATGTTAACTGAAGCCTAAAAGGAACCAAAAGCAAACTTGTTGGATTAGAAACACCTGCAGAGGACGTTGAATTTCCCTGAATCCACACATGTCCACCCCAGCAGCCTTGCTGGTAACTGTCTACCAATCTGCTCTCCTGGCCCTGCTCTGGCCCCTGGGCCATCCCTCTGGTGCCAGAACATTCCTTATATGTAGTAGTTCTAGAGGAGAGCAAGTCGAACCCAAACTCTCTAATTCCATTGATAACCAGTCAGGATATTCAGGTCTTTATTTGGACACTGCCCCTGGCCCAAAAAGGTGCCATGATCTTTTAACTCTTCCTGGGGCCAGGATACCCAGTCTGGGCTCTGTACCTGAGAAACCCGAACAACAGGAAAGAAGCTGGGTTATACACTAGGCACTTGCATTAGAACCATACATTCTATTATAGTCACTCAGCCAACCTGACTTCCATCTGAAGAGAATAGTTTTGGGTGTCTGAGTGGCTAGCCCAGAGACTGAGAACTCCCTTTGCTGAGGACACCCCCTCCAGAGAGCCCTCCCTGATTATCCCTGCCCACAGCATTCCCATCTCAAAACCCCTGCAAAATGTACCAGGCCCAGTTGTGTCTTGGCCTTAGACCTTTACCCCAACTCTTCACCCTTAGCGTGGACAGGTAAGGAGGAGAATCAATTCACTCTAGAGTAGGAATGACATTTATATGGCACTGTTACCCCCCTCCCATCCTTGCCTGTGACAGACACTATTAATCAATCACTTGTTCTTTTCTTCTGAGCCCAGATGTGTCCTCAAAATCCTTCTGCACAGTAATTGATAGGAGCTAGAATCTAAGATGAAGCACATTTTCCATTCCTGTTCTAGAGATTATAGTGTGCTGGGGCACCTGGGTGGCTCAGTCGGTTGAGCACCTGACTCTTGGTTTCGGCTCAGGTCATGACCTCATGGGTAGTGGGATCAAGCCTGCATCGGGCTCCGTGCTCAGCTGGAAGTCTGCTTGAAGATTCCTTCCCTCTGCCCCTCCCCCCATTCTTGCACGCACTTGCTCTCTCTCTCGCTCTCTCTCTAATAAATAAATAAATCTTTGGAGATTATAGTGTGCTATTAAGAATAGCACAAAAGAGGTACAGGTTACAATAGTTCTGAGGAAGGAAAGATTGTTTCATTCATTTATTTATCAGATATTTATTGAGCATTTACTCTATGCCAGGCTCTGTGCTCAGCAGAGAAATGTCGAAAATGCCATCAAAGTACAGAATAGGGGTAATCAACTGACAGCGGCGGCGGGGCGGGGGGGTCAGAGGAGGCTTCATAGGAATGGAAATTTGTAAGGAAGTAAAGAAACCAGATAAATTTAGAAGCAGGGTAAGGGAAAGGATAGCAGACGGTAAGAACAATTTTTATCAAGACACAGGTGCACAACAGCTACGGAGAAGTTTTGATGACTAAAGTAAAGGATATCAACTAGAAATGACAGGAAATGAGTTTTTATGTGTATTTCTCAGAACCGTGCAACAGAGAGTGTGGTTTGTGGACCAGCAGCATCAGCATCACCTGGGAGCTTGTTAAAAATGCAGGTTTTCAGGCCCCATCCCAGACCCACTGAATCAGACACTCTAAGGAAGAAGCCAAGGGATATAGGATTTAATATACCTTCCAGGGGATTCTGATGCACGTGGAAGATCCAGAAGCACTGCTCCAAAATAGTGATCGATGCTACTACAGATCATTGAGTTCACCTCTGTGTCCCGTGGCGACAGTCACCATCCCAACGGGGCCCAGCATTTCCCCCACGGCACTCAGCATCACTTCCTCCCACTTTACCCGACTCCATGGAAGCTGGTGCCACCTGGGGTTTCAGACTCTACATTTCAGTATGACTTCGATCCCCTCCCCCACACCATCTGACACATCCCATCTGCCCTCATGTCCTGGAAGCTTGTTAGTCTGAGTAATAACCTGAATCCGCTCAATATGGATAAAACGAGACGAGATGACAGTGGGCACTGCGAAGGAGGTCATGTCAATCTCTTCAACCAGATGGACCTTTTTTCCTCAACCCCCCACTGGGCAAGGATGGAGGGCCTGGGCTCTAAGCTGGCCTGCCCAGGCTCACATGCTGACTTCTCCCTTCTCTTTCTTGCTGTGTGACTTTGAGTGGGCTGTTTAAGATCTCTGTGCCTCAGTTCCCTCAGCTGTAAAATAGAGATAATAATGGTATTTATCTCATAGGACTGCTGTGGGGATGAATGAGTTTATACAGGTAAAGTACTTTCAACAGGGCCTAACTCAATTTTATAATAATAATTATTATTAAATTATTAAAATTATTAAATCGTCTAAAATTATTAAAAGGAATAATAAAAGTTAAAATTAAAGATTGTTTTAAAATATTACTTAAAATTAAAATCATTGAAATAATAATATTTTTAAATATTAAAAGTATTAGTAGTAGTAGTAGTAGTATAGACATTACATTATTCACCTATTGCCACAGTCTCCCGTCCTCTAGTCTCGCTTCCCTGCTCTTGGCCTTGCAACCTGGCCCACTGGACATGGTGAACTGGCAGCCTCGTTTTGAACAGGTCATTCCCTTCCTCAAAAGTCTGCAGAGGCTCCCCTTGCCCATTATCATCAATGATTTTGATATCTTCCCCTTTTATGGTAAACTAATGGAACCCTTTGCTTCTAATGGACTCTTACAGATAATAGTGGACCTGCTTTAATTGAAGTCAGGGGGTTGGAATGTCCTTCCAGCTTCTCCCTTTGTCCTTCGTTGCCCCCCCAGGAGACGTCCTCATGGAACTCTGGGATTCGAGGAGGGCAGCACAGAAACATTTGGCTTATGAAATGCAGGCAACAATCAGGTGGCCCATTTGCTTCAGAATGACAGTCTCCTTCCCAGAAAGGCAAACCACCAACATGTACAATGGCACCTTGCAGCTTTGCTCCAGCTGTCCACCTGGTCAACCCATCAGGACCATCAGGCCTAGATTCCCCGCCTAAGTCTGGTCTCACTCAGCTATGTGTCTTCCCAGTCAACCTAGTCCCCAAGGGACTGATTCTTCCTCTTGACCCTGGTCTCCCTTGTGCTTGTCAGACACCCTCCGCAGGCAGGGAACAACAGACCCTGGGGAACTCTGAGAACAGAGGCGCCTAGGAGGAGCTATTTCCAACCCAGAATGTTCTGGCCAGCTGCCCAGGCTTTGTTCCGATTTCTGATGTTCTTTAGAATCTTCTCATTACATCACTGAGAGAAGCACAATTAAGTGGTACTCTCTTTCTTTTTAATAACTTTTATGGTGTTTTCTGATTATAAATGTAACATATGGCCAATATGTTGGAAGAAATTGGTAAAATACAAAAAAAAAATTTAACGAAAAGAAAGATAAAATTTAATAGGTAGTTTTGAGAAACAGTTTTTTTTTTTAGGAAGAATTACTGCATGTTGGGGAGAGGAGGGATGGTAGGTGGAATGATGAACCCGAGAAGATTCCATACCCTAATCCCTGGGGCTGTTAATATACTGAGATCCCACGCTAGTGACTACGTTACCCTACGTGCATGGCCAAAGGGATTTGGCAGATGTCATTATAATTGTATTCACTTCCTAGGGCCATGTAACAAAGTACTACAAATTGGGTCACATAAGACAACAGAAAAGACCTAAATTAAGGTGTTGGCAGGGCCGTGCACTCTCTCTCTTAGCTGCCGGTTGTTACCAGCGGTCCTTGGCATCCCTTGGCTCGAAGTTCCATCACTCCTGTCTCTGCCTCTGTCATCACCTGGCTGTATTTCCTCTGTGTTCACACGGCATTCTCCTCTCTAGGTTTCATTGTCCCTGTCTCTTTTTATTAGGACACCAGTCATATTGGATTAAGGGTCCACCCTACTCCTCATCTGACCTCATCTTCAGTACACCTGCCAAGACCCTACTTCCAAGTAAGGTCATATTCACAGGTACCCAGGGTTAGAGCTTTAACACATCTTTGGGGGAGACACAGTTCAACCCACAACAGCGTTACTGGTGAGTTGATCTTAAAATAGGGAGATCGTTCTGGATTATCCCAATACAATCACATGCACCCTTATAGGCAGAGAACTTTCTTATGCCAGAATCAGCGAGCTGCAGCACCAGGGGAAGACAGAAAGATCCCAAGCTTGAGAAGGGTTCCCCATGCCATTGCTTGTTCTGAGATGTAGGGAGCCACGTGCAAGGAGCAAAGAGAGGCCTCCAGGAGCTGAGGATGGTGCCTGGCTGACATCAGAGAGGAAATGGGTACCTCGTTCCTACAACCACGAGAAACTGGACTCATGCAACAACCTAAGTGGGCTTGGAAGTATATGGTCCCCCAGAGCCTCCAGAAGGGAACTGCCAACACCTTGACTTCAGCCTTGGGAGACCTGGAGCAGAGGAATCAGCTGAGCTCTACTGTGCCTAGTTTATGATCCATGGAAACTGAGAGATGATAAATGGGGTTAAGACTAAATTTATGGTAATTTGTTAAGCAGCAATAAGAAAGGAGAATATAAAGAATAACTAGGTTTCTGTCTTGAGCACTTGGTGGGTGCAATGGTCTTTACCTTGGTGAGGAAAATCTGAGAGAAGCAGGTGAGGTGGGGCAGAGCGCCAAGGACGGCAATATTTGCGAGACCTAGGAGAAAGCTCTGTGAGGACAGCAGGTTCACAGCTGGACTCATGAGCCCGGGGTTTAGCCCAGGTTGGGGGTAGAGTTACAAATGTGGGAGCCATGGCCCAGAGACAGTGTTCTCAGTGTTCACTGTGATCACCCAGAAGAAGGGAAGACAGAGTGCCCAGACTGAGCCTGGAAAACTTCCCACCCTGGCCGAGGGGAGGGGCGAGGGGAAGAAGGGAAACCAATAAGGAAACTGGATGACATGGCCTCGCAGAAAGGAGAGGTCAATGTGGTACACGCTGTGAGACGTCCAGTAAAATGCGGCCTCAAAAAAAAAACATTTCAGTTTCTTATACAATAAACATACACCCACCATACGACCCAGCAACCCCATTCTACCCAGAGAAATGAAAATCTATGTTCATTGAGACACGTGTCTACAAATGTTTACAGTGACTTTCTTTGTAATCACCCAAACCTGGAAACAACCCAAATGTCTTTCAATGGGTGAATGAAAAAACCATGGTCCATCCATACAATGGAACACTACTCAGTCCTAAAGAGGAATGGGCTGTGGATACACACAATAGCCTGGATCCAAAGGCTGTATGCTGTAGGATTCCATTTATGTGACATCCTCAAAAAGACAAACTGCAGGTGCAGAAAGCAGATCAGTTGTTACCAGGGGCCGAGAAAAAGAATGATTACAAAGGCGTACCATGAAGGAATTGTGGGGGGTGGTGGTGGATCCGCATTTTATATCTTGATTGTTGCGGTGATGGTTACAGGACTCCACACATGTGTCCAAACTGAGCTGAACATGTCAAAGTGTGAATTAATTTAACCTTAATTTTTTGGGTGAAGGGAAATATTAGTTAAAAAATACCCTATGAATCTAGCCATGTGGAAGTCAGCGGTGGCTTTCAGAAGAGCTGTTTGGGGAGACAACGGGCCTAGAAAGCAGCCAGAGGAGGCCCATGAGGGCCTTGTGGGGAGGGGAGTGAAGAAGCAGAGACACAGAGCACAGACACCCATTTATCAAAGGGAGGAAAGGCAGAAGATGGCAGGAGACCAAGGCTGAGGGTTGAGTTGACCATAGCCCTCGGTTCATGACCCACTTCCATCTTCAGTTTGTGCCAGGCCCGTCCCTGTCATTTCCCTTTAGTCCCTGACGCCCACAGGCTCCCATGCTAATGTGTCTGATTCATGCTTGAATATGTATGTATGCATCTGTAAAATATGAAATATTCCCCCACTCGCATTTGTGCTTTTCATTTACATAAATGGCGTTATGCAACTGGCCTCATTCTCTTTCTCCTCTTTCACTCATCACATTTTTTTAAAAGATCTGTTCTTTCTCATGGTTCTGCAGCACTGGCTCATTGCTCTGGGAGGTAGGTAGTATTGGCTCATTGCTCTGGGAGGTAGGTAGTATTGGCTCATTGCTCTGGGAGGTAGGTAGTATTCCTCAGTGAGTGTCCACTGCACTGTGCCCTCCATTCTCCCAGTGATGGACTTGAGGTTGCCTCCAGCTGCTCTCATGGACATCTCTGTGCACGTCCCCATAGCACCATGGGATAATTTATTTGTAGTACGTCCCCAAGAGTGAGATGGCTGGGTCAGAGTGTACTAAGCCTCAGTCCTAACTACCAGACTCCTTCCCTGATGATTCCGCCCATCTACATGGCCACCAACAGTGGAGGGACACAAGACAGGGACCAGGTTTTCCACACGGGATTGTGGGTAGATGGAATCATTTCTTCCTCAACTCCTCAAGTTCCCACAGAGAGAGGCAATTTCTACTCTTCTCCCCACGAGAGAAATGCACTTACAACTGCTTCTCCTCGCTCTGCCTTCCATTCCCAGGAAGAGTGGCTTGTGGGGTTGTGAGCATACAGAGCATCTGTGTGAGACCTGCAGGTCCTGAGTGTTTTCTCTTTGGGGTCCCCACCCAGGATATGGGTCTCTGGGACTCCTCTCCTCCACATGGTTTACTTACAACAGTCAGCTCCGCCCCAGGCAGTGGGAGGCCTACAGCTCTGCTATCAAGGGAATGAAGTATTAGAAAGCCCAGTGGAGGCCTGCAGGTCCTGAGTGTTTTCTTTTTGGGGTCCCCACCCAGGAGATGGGTCTCTGGGACTCCTCTCCTCCACATGGTTTACTTACAAGAGTCAGCTCTGCCCCAGGCAGTGGGAGGCCTACAGCTCTGCTATCAAGGGAATGAAGTATTAGAAAGCCCAGTGGGTCAAATTTTCATCCTCAAGTGTAACTGCAATAATTAAGCAGATATTTTGATTTCTCTTTGTTTGAATCCTGCAGCCATCTCCCAATCGGTATCAAACTCAGGGATATATGGTGGAAAGGTTATGATTTCCTATTACCTTAAATCCCTAACCCATTGAGAAATGGGTGCAGGGTCAAGCATTTGGGGCTTCAGTGACTGAGGCTCAGGCTCATCATAAGACAAGGTCTCATAATCCTTAAACTCTAGCAGACATAGTAAAAAATATGGGATAGATATATCCCATAACTATGACATTCATTACTGACTCCGCTCTCCTCTCCCACTATGGGGGACTCGGCCTGACAGAATCAACACAAGTATTAGGTAAACCTGAGTCTGAAAAAGACAGGAGCAGGGGGAGAATTGAGGAAGAAGGCACTCATGTCCACCAAACACTGCTCACCCTATATATGGAGTAGAAGGACAGGGATCCAGTTAAGAAACAGGTCAAAATGCGAAAACTTACCAAAGACCGTCTGACAAAAGGCAGAGGGAGACGAATCCTGGAGAGTCACGTGAATGTTGCAGCATGGTGGAGAGCCAAGTGGCAGGAGAGAGATTTGTAGCTGTCACCCACGTGGCACACATTCAAGGCTCTGGGGAAAATCAGACAACAGCGTTGGTCCCTACAAGGTCCCTGGTAGCTCAGGACTCAAAGTACCTCCTGCAGCTCCAGGTATGGAATCTCAGAGAGAGCTACTCCAGCTGAGGCACACATGGGGACAAGGGGGCATCCATCCCTTGAGATGGATTTCATGGGCTTGAGACATTTAATATGGCTGCTCACGAGAGGTGGTGGAGGCTCTGTCTCTAAACAGAGTCCTTACTGAGTTCATCTTTAAATGTCAGGATTAGAAAATTGAGAGGGGATGTAGAAACAAAGACATCCTCTACCTACAAAATGTTAAAAAGAGGAATACCTCAAATGACACCAGGTGACAGGCTATGTCCATTCCATATATTTAAAACTTTTGCTGAAAAATCAAAGCAACTGAAAAGCCTCCCCATGACGTAGAAGAGAGTCCGTATAATGGACTTTTCCCCACCGATCTGAGGTTGGGGGACCCAGAAGCAGAGCCTGAGGCAAGGATTTTTGTGAGGGTAGTTTATTTGGAAGATGGTCCCAGGAAACACCAGTGGGAGATGAAAAAGTGGAGTGGGGAAGGGAAGAAAGTCAACAGAGGGGCACTGCTATGGGCACCTGAGACTCAGTCCCACTGGGAACCCTCTAGACTGGTCGTGTCCACTTGGGCAGTGAGGAAGCTGCAGTACTTACCCACCAACCCCTCCTGCACATCATCTCATTAAGGGCACTACTTCTGGGGGTTCAGCTCACTAGCATTTCTGGACAGCCTCACACATGGTCCAAGCACACTCCCACAACCAGAGACAGCCCTTGGCCATGGAGTTGCAGGGCCTTGCAAGAGGAAGCCAGCCACATGACAGGCACCGTGAGTGTGAGGAGGATGCAGAAGGGGCACCAATTACATCTGGAAAACAGTGTGCTCCAGTCAGCCTCTAGAAGTTAGACAATTTCTCCCAGCAGAGTGTCATTCTCACGACACCAGACGACGTGTAGCCGGAGGCTGGCATCACAATGAAGAGTTTTTTCCCTCTACCCTCCCTCAGACACTGCTGAATCGATGCTGTTTCAGCAGGTGGTCATGTGTATTTGGATTCATGGAAATAATGGGCTCTGCTTGTGATAACTGCATTTGGGGCTTTTCCCCTTCGTGTTTCTGAATCTTATGCCTGTGAGTCCATGCTGTGATGGTCCCGTGTGTCCTCTTCAGTCTCTTTGCCATAAAATGTGAACGCTAGACTTTAGGTTGCATGAATCAAGCTTGGGTGTCCTGAAGGAATCTCAGTGAAAGACACCCAAACGATGGCAGGAGCGGGACTTAGACTCCATCCAGGCGCGTGACTGAGACCTTCCAGTTGAGGCCACGGAGTTGACATTGACAAGGGTGATTTGGGATATAAATTTTTGTGAAGTTCTTAACAAGTTTTATTTCCAGTATCTTAGGTTTCTATTTACAAGCAGGTGTTGGAGTACTGGAAGTTTGAATTGAATGCTATTATTCAAGTTTAGGAGAGTTCTCTATCACGGCCATTATAATAACAGAGCTTTTAAAATCTATCATTTGAGCTCATTTCCTGACCTCGGCTGAGCCCTTGGTACAATAGGCATCACCTGAGCTGGGAACACAGAGGGAGCGGACTGTCAGCAGAGGATGTAGGTCTTAGAGTTGATTTGGTTAATGTACAGTGCTGACGCATTTCAGAGCCTTTAGGGAAAGAGCTAAATTGCCCACCCTTGTGTTTTAGAAGATTTAAGGATTCTTTTGATGTCAGGACACAACACAATGACACTCAGAAGGATGAAAGGCAGAACTCTTTGTCGCTTACAGCTCTGAATGAAAGAAGGCTGCCAAGGAAAGCCACACACACAGAAGCTTCCCCCAAGCTGAGGTAACAACCCACTTGAGCGGAGGGGGCAGCTTGTGTCCCGCAAGCAGTGGGGGGTTAGCTCAGTTACTGGGGCTCTGGTGGATTGGCGAATGTGAATAATGTCCTATAGGCACCGTTGTCGCTCCTGGTCTGGGACCTGGCCCCAGGGCACTTGGGGCTGGTACATCTGGCCTAGAGTATGAAAGCCTGCTCAAGGAAGAGGTTGGGAGTGTGGGCTTAACCCGCTGCTCAAAACAGGGGAACAGACCAGTCTCCAGCCAGGGCTTCAAGACTGGGTCAGAACAGCATACACAAACAAACAAACAATCTCTATTACTCTTGGTCTCAGGATGATGAAAAAAATAGTGGTTGGTGCTGGGGAGTGGCCACAGGACTGTGGCATCAAGTGCGCCCTGATAGACTGCCCATCTCCTCCCCTGAGGAGAGACCACACCCCTGGGGAGACCGTAAGTTTAGACCCAGGGTCAGTGGACAAAACTTGGGTATGAGGGAGAGCACCATTCTCCCCCTGCTTTTCCGCCTTTACACCAGGACTGGTCCTCAAGGCTGTGAAGAGACCAGCACATTCTTGGGAAGGGTTAGGGCTAGGGTTACAGATAGGATGGAGCCCTCATGATGGGAATAGTGCCCTTAGAGAAAAAGAAAGGAAAGAGCTTTCTCCCTCTGTCTCTGTCTCTCTATCTCTCTGTATCTCTGTCTCGTCTTTCTCTCTCTTTCTCTCTCTCTCTCATGTAACAAAAAGCCAGCTATCAGCAAGCCAGGAAGTGGGCTCTCACCTGACACTGGATCTGTTAGCTCCTTGATCATGGACTTCTCAGCTTCCAGAACTGGAGACGTAAATGTTCGTTGGTTAAGCCGCTCAGTCTCTGGCATTTTCATTATAGCAGGGCTGAAGTGCCAATGGATGGCACCATGAAATTCCCTTTGAATGCTCACTCCATCTCGACCACATCGGTTTCTTTGAAGCTTGGTTCATTCTCCAGCCCTGCTCATGCCCCCGCCCTCACCGCAGCACTAGAAGCTCCGTCCTCAGTGCTCTGACTGCTAACCGTACTGTGCATGTCTGTCCATCTCGATACCTCATCGATCTTCAGGGAGAGAATGTTGTCTGTATTCTCCTTGGATCTCCAGGGCCTGGCATTGTGAGTGACTCCTATTAGGTGGTCAGTAAATGAGGGAGCGGATACTCTGCCAGCGAGAGGAAGCCAAGGGTGAACTTGACTCGCAGGTGTTGGAATAGATGCATTTACTTGGCGTGCCCAATGTAATTACAGGTCTCAGGTGATTTAAAGGCTGTTTCTGCAGGAGCCAATAAATCTTTTAGGGCTTGTTGTCCAGCATAATCGCCCAGCTTGTCTTTGGCTTTTTAAATGCAGCAGGTTATACCATCTGAGACTCTGGGAGTCCAACCAGTGATCCTGCACAGCAGGGAACAGTCAGGCATGAGGTTAGAGGGGACAAGAACCACTGTGGCACCTTGGCAAAGGCTCTCATGGGAGAGAGGGTCCACGTGGCTGAGGAAAACTCAGGGGCCAGAGAGTGGGGAGTGTGGCAAATTGCATTACTTGCCCCAATTCTTACCCTTCCCTGTGTCCACATCATTTGCCATGTGACTTCGTGTATTTTCCCCCTCTAGATTTTGTATTTGGCCAGGGGACCTTCCTTGGCCAGTAGAAAGATGAATGAGTAGAGTCTAGTCCTCCAGCGGCCTTACCTATTTCTTTTTGTTCTCTGGTACCTTTGCCATCACCGGGAGAATGAGATTCCCAGGCTGGACCCCTGCTCCCAGGAAGAAGATGAGGAGATGCATGAGCACTTCCTGTGGAATGTCACTGAGGTTTTGTGATTTGGTGGCTCTGGCTTAGGCCATTACCCAGAGCCGCCAGAAGCACAATGGGGACAGAGGGCAAAGGCAGAAGGATGTCAAAGAGGGTTGACAAGTGCTGTCATTGAGAAGCCACGTGCATGCTCAGACCAGGTGCACTGGGGGTGGAGAAGCCAGGGGAGAGGGCATGCACCAGCGGAGCACCCTCCAGGGCAGGAGACAGGAGCAGAAGTCTGAGGAATTTTCCCTTGAGCAGCTCGTGCTGTCTGTCTGGAGCTTGTTCTGATCAGTGCCTGAAAGTAGAAGGCTGGGCATCATCCATCCACACTCCCATCAGGTACAACATTCAGGCTCTGGGTAGCTGCTTGCTAGGGGTCGGGAGAGCTGGGTCCTAGCTGCAGATTTGCGGCAAGGCCTCTGGGTGCTCCAAGGCAGTCACTGCTCCTGTCTAAACTTCCGTGTCCCCAACAACAAGCAGGGCATTGAGGTTTATTCATGTTGTCCTCACTGAGGACCGAGGGTGACAGAGCAGTCACTGAGGCAGAGGAAAAAGGACAGGTAAGGCACACACTGGTTCTTATAGTCTGTGCCTGGAAGGGACAAGCTTCCACTGACTTTTCATGGGCCAAGGCATGTCCATGACCAATTTAATTTCAACGGGCAGGGAAATGCAATTTTACCCTGTATCTGGAAGGAAAAAGACACGGAATATTTGCAAACAGCCCTGATGATTACTATGCTTCCCATATAGCTGGATACTTTTAATGTTTTAAAATATTAAACGTATCCTTCTTCTAGCCACAATCATCATTATTGTCCCTTCGTCTACTTCTCCTATAATATAGTTTCTCAATTATGTGTTTATAATCCAGATATCGACTAGGGTCACCTGTCTTTGAGATTTAAATTAAACTGGCTGGGGGCGCCTGGGTGGCTCAGTCGGGTAAGCCTCCAACTCTTGATTTCGGCTCAGGTCATGATCTCAGGGTTGTGGGGTCGAGCACGGCGTCTGGCTCCGTGCTCAGCAGGGAGACTGCTTGTCCCTCTCCCTCTCCCTGCTTGCTCACTCTCTCTGTCTTTCTCTCTTTCTCATTCTCAAATAAATAAATAAATAAAATCCTTTTAAAAAATGTAACTGGCTGAATCCCCATCTCTCTTCCTTTGGGAAGTCCAATGTTGTGCTCCAAGCATCCTGTGAATTCCTGGGGTCATCACCAGGGCCACCTCCAGCAAGTCTTGTCCCCACTTATCTGTCACCTGCAGTAGCTTTTTTCTCCTCCCTGGTCCATTCTGACATGAAAAAAAAATTAAAAAGCCCCCTTTTCCTTGATTTCTCTTGAATTTATTCACACAAAGCGTCTTTGTGCAGAGCAGACTTTGCTGAAGGTTTGCACAGGGAGAAAGATTACATCGCAGACATATACAACCTAAAACTGAATATCAGGCATTCCGGTTCTCCTGAGTCTTTGGGTCACCTGGCCACTGGGAAGTTCTCTCTGTCCTTTGCTCTGCAGGTGAAACTTTGCCATTGGGTATACCTGCCTCTCTTGCTAGCTTCTACCACTCTTTATTATGGACAGTAATATGGTTCACTATTTGGCCTCTACTTGGCCCCAGGGATATGTTACATACAGACACTCAGTGTCTGCTAAACAAAGTACATCTACTGTGGGTCCTGGGCAGCTCAGAAGCCTGGCAGAGGCTCTGAAATTCCAGTCCCCATCCGCACCCCTGGTCCCCTCCATAAGTAGAAGGGAGCAGTATAGAGATTTATGTGCCCATAGACACAGGCTTTGCTGCTTCCCCTCGCTCCATCCCTTAAAAGGCAGAAGTTGCTAAAGTCAGTTTTGGTTTTAAATAACTCTCTCTCTCTCTCTGTGTTAAATCTAGTCTCGCTTGTCTTTGTGAAGCAATCGTATGTGAATGCCAGGTCGTGCACCCCGCCACCCGCCCACGGGGATGGTACTAGGCTTCTCTTCATTTTACAGATGAGAAAACTGAGACTCAGGAGGACAAGCCGTTGCCCAGGTCTCCCACTGGAATGCAAACCCGGACTGTAGAACAAATCTCCCTTTCTGCTCAGTCAAACTGCCATCTCTCTGACCTCACACCCTTTACAAGAAAGGTCTCTGCTTAAAAGAATTCAAGAGAAGCCATAAAAATTACCTGAAGGAGTGTTTCCCTGCCATCGTTTGACTTTTATCTTCATCTTGAAATACACTTTTAAGCAAACAAGGGGGATGGACGCCCCCAAGTCTGCACCGGGACTGGGGGGGAGCAGAGAAATGGAAAAGAGCTTGTATCTGAGCCTGCAGAGGGTACCGCTGTGCCCGGAGAAGCAGGGCTTCTGGATGCCCATGGGCCCGTGGAGGCCCCCCGGGGCCCCCTGGGACCCCTGGGGAGTGTCAGGGGAGAGGTGAGTGGGGGCTGAGGGCAGGGTGTGCAGTGAATTATTCATAGTCGCTTCAAGGAGAGCTTACCAAGTTTCAGCCGTCCCTACCGGGTAGTTCATAAACATTCCCTTACATTTCCCTCTCGTTCCCCAAGAGACTTCTGCCACATCCTACTGCAAAGTGTGATGGCTTCTCAGTTCAGGCGTGCGAGGGGCAATTCGATGGCCTGACTGTGTAGTAGGGATGATCCCTTCCACTGGACTTTACACCTTGAGAAATGCTCAAATATCCCCATTTCACAGATGGGGAAATGGAATCCCCAGGAAGTAAAGAACTCACCTAGGATCTCGCAACTCCTTGGTAACAATGGTGAGACTGGGCCCCACATCACCTGCAGCAACTCACTGCGGGGGTTCTGCTTCCCAGGCTTTTCGAGGTCACCACAAGAGATCTCTAGTCAACCCTCCTCCCTCTGTTTTCCTTGCCACAGGCATTACCAGGCTGCAATATAATGGGAAAGGCTCTGAAGATCTGGGTTCAAATCTTGCCTCTCTCACCAACTGCTGAGGGATCTGGGGCACTTTGCTCACCTTTGAGGCTCAACTTCCTCATCTATACAACGAAGACAATGGAACCAAGGCCAGGAATAGAGGAGAAAAATATGGGTCCATCTTCATAATGAGAACATTTAATCATCTGTGAACTACTTCCGAAGGATTTGTCTCTAAAGGTGGCGTCAAGGAACACCCAGGTAAAGTCATTCTTTCTTTCATTCACTGGAGCTTTCCGGTTACCTCCCAAGTTCAGCTCCTAATGGAAAGGCAGGATAACTGCTGACTTCTTCCCCGTTAATTACCAATTTTCAAAACAGCTATTTCAAATGGTGATGAATTCGGGATTTTTTTTTTCCTGTTCTCTTTTTTTGAAGATAAACCAGCTGTCAGTGACATGATTGGGTCATTTGGGAAAGTTTGAATATGGTCTGGATATCGATGATACAAAAATGTACTAGAATAGAAAGTGCAGATGGTAACCTGAAAAAAGGACATTAACAAAACACCGTGATTTCATTTATTACATATATGTGTAACACATACACAAGGAAAGATCTGGAAGGGTATGCACCTGTGTGCTGCAATGGAACTGTTGGTGGTGAAGAATGTCTTAATTTTTAAATGCTTGCTTATCCGTACTTTCTGATTTTGTATAATTTACCTGTACTGCTTTGGTACTAACAAAAGGCTATTTTTAAAAAGAAAAGAAAAGTGAAATAAACCATCTAGCACAATACCCAGCAAAAGCTGGGTGCTCCAGAAATAGAAGCTATTAAGAAAGTTCTCCTCACTAAGACAACTACATATAAATATTTGGTAGTTACCAATTACTTAGAAAAAGATGATACACTATCTAGAGCAAATCTGGAGACAATAAATATTTGGATACAACCAGATAGCTTAACCGTCCCAACCACCGCGTAGTCTAACTTTGTTTTGCTGCCTGTGATTTATAACCAGTTACTTTTTCTTCACAATATTTTCTGGCTATCTTTCAATAGATAGAAATATACAGCCTCATACTTAATAGATAAAAAGTTTTTCATTCCATGAATGTGCCATCATTTATGTCAAGGTTTCTCAGCCTCAAAACTATTGATACTTGGGGTGGAGAGTTGTCTGTAGTCCTGGCATTCTGGAATGTTCAGCAGCATCCCTGACCTCTATCCCTACAGTGCCAATAGCACTCCTTTCTCCCCCAGGGTATCAATCAAAAATGTCTCCAGACATTGCCAAACATCCCTTGGTGGGAAAAACCACATACACATCCATGCTTGACAATCACCGCTTTAACCATTTCCCTACTGATGGATACATAGGTTGTTACACATTTTCCCTACCACAAATAACATAATGCTAAACCTACCTTGTATATATACATCTTTGTCCATTTGTCTGATTATTTTCTTAGGCTATGTTTCTAGAAATCAGTCATCTGGATGAAATATACTGACACAATCAGCCCTCCCTGTGGGTTGAATAGATACTCCCACCTATAGGCCTATAGGCACCACGCCCATGCCACCTTTGAGTATTTTATTCTTGCCAGTATTTGCCAACCCAAACGTTTAATAATAGTCTATAGATATTATTTTCCATACAAAGCATAGCATTTTTGTGTTATTAGTTATCTATATGTCTTCTTTGCTGAATTGTTTATGGTTTTTACCCATTTTTCTCATAAAGCACTCATCTAGATATTTAAATATTAGTGATGCTAATTAACCCTTTGTTTATTACCCACACTGCAAGAGCATTTCTTTTTTTGAGAGAGAGCACCGTGCACACATGCACGAGTTGCGGGGGAGGGGCAGAGGAAGAAGGAGAGGGAGAATCCCAAGCAGACTCTCCACTGAGCGGGGAGCCCAATGCAGGGCTCGTGAGATCATGACCTGAGCCGAAATCAAGAGGCAGACGCTTAATCGACTGAGCCACCCAGGTGCCCCTGCAGGAACATTCCTAGTTTACTAATTATATTTTAAGTCTATGATTTTTGTCACTCTACTGGAAATGTTATTTTTAATTCATCAAATCTTACCAGTTTTCCACTTTGGGTTTCTGGATGTGGTGTCTGCTTAGAAGAGCTCTTTCCTACCCAAAGATTATTAAATAGTCAGCCATTTGTGTCTACACAATATTTTGTCTAATGATTTAAAATACCAACATTTATTATATACTAAATTCTGTGTCTGGATGTCCTAATCTATTTCATTGATCTATCTATTTTGTCCTACCACATTCTTATCATTAACCTGGCTTTAAAATATCTTTTAATATCTGACAGGGCAAGTCTTTTTATATCAATTTACTCTTAAAAATTGGATGTTCTCAGGGCGCCTGGGCGGCTCAGTCAGTTAAGCGTCTGACTCCTGATCTCAGCTCAGGTCTTCATCTCAGGGTCGTGAGGTCAAACCCTGTGCAAAAGCCTACTTAAAAAAAAAAAAAATGGATGTTCTCGTATAGTGGTTATCATTAACACTTTTTCAGAATAATATTTTACCGGTATTTTTCCCTTTAAAAAAATGGTACATGTTTTTTAAGGTTTCAATAATAGTGAAAATATTCAGGGGATAACAGCTTGAGAACTTGTGCTAGCCTCACCTTTCTTTGCAAAATCTTTAGAAATGAGAGAAAAGATATTTTTGAAAGAATAAATCCATGGAAATACCAGGGAACAAGAAGTGCCAGGCGGACCAGAAATTATGAGGCATACCTGAATGATATAAAAGACAGATGGAATTGGATTGAAAGAGGAAGCCACAGTCCAAAGTGTGTTCAGAGAAACTTGCTCCAAAAGGTAGGAGTACCCTAGAGATACGCCAAGCTAAGAGTCAATACATGAAATGAGCAGATCAAAGACACATCAAAAGGAAAATTCTATTGGGATCACCTCCATATTCTTCCTGTCCCTCTCCCTCTCCATGGTATTGTGGTACTGAGTACCCAGTGCTTTGATCTGCAAAGTTGGTGATTCCCAAAAGGAGCCAGGAGCCACCAAGCCCAGGGAATAGCTCATCACGACTGGTAGCATATCCATCCCTGCTCCCACTGGAAGCAAGCCACAGATGATAAATGTACCCTTTACAAAAACAATAAATTGGATAATAGGAAGGTCATAGCCAAAGAGCACATTAGTGAACTGGGAGAAAGAGCCAATGTACCTTCTAGTAAAGATGTCAGACTACAAGCAAGAATCACCTGTCCTACTTGAATACACAGACATGCTATGGACGAAGTGTGATGTTTAAACACATATCACTGATCTCAAAGGTTAAAATGGGAAAACGTCCAGGTATCAAAAATGAAGAGAGAACCTATGGTGACAGCAATGAGTGAAATTTGATCCACACTCTCCATCGAATTGAGGAGAGGGAATAAGATGGGGATTTTGATCACATGGGTTTGGGATTTGAGCCTGAGGTCCTGTGCATCACACAGAGCCAGGAAAATGATGATCTGTTCCATGAATGAGAACAGAAAATCCTTGCCTGTTTATCATTCCCAAGCCATATAATGAAATAGAAATAGTTACTAGTGAGTGACCAGAACATGGATTTGTGCCAAGTTTGGGCATAAGCCTGATTCCCATGCTCCTGGCCATACAGGGAAGCATTTTTATGATGGCAAATACCAGACGATTCTAAGCATCTGTAACATTTCAGGGTTGGGATCTGTCAATTGACTTTTCTCATTCAGTTTGAGATATTCTCAGTTCCTAATATGATACACATTATTTTTTATTGATCCTGGACATTTTGGGTACTGTTTTTTGAGACTAGATCTTATTTAAATCTCATGTTTTAGCAGGTTGCTGATGACGCAGCTCTGGTGGGTGAATGGGGTGCCATCTCCTTACTTCCAGTTGGGTTTAGAAATCCAGACTCTCCAGTCATCCTCCAATGACACCCAGGTGGGAAGACATGCCTCATTAATACATGCTGAGGGTGGTAGTCTAGGCTGTCCAAATGGTCCCCGCAGACTTTGGTGGAGGGAGAGGGATCTTCATTATTGCTGAGCAGTGGTGAAAGTCTGGACTTCCTACTATATCTCCCTTGACACCTCACTAGTGGGGAGGGACATGGGTGCCTCAATATTGCCAGGTACAGAGGGTCCCCACATGATGTCGATTGGCAATGTGAAGGGCAGGGGTTGCTAAACTAAAGTCTAGGTTCCCCATTTGACCTTCTCCAAAACTACATGGTAATCAAAACAGCTAGAGCATCTCATAACAACCTTCCAAGGGTACAAGTGTAGGGACTTTTCTGGCAATGGTGGAGATGGGGATATAGTTTTTTCTGTGGGGTTTGGCAGGAGTAAGGTTGTCATTGTCTAAAAGTTTTCTGTTGGGCGCCTGGGTGGCTCAGTCGTTAAGCGTCTGCCTTCGGCTCAGGTCATGATCCCGGGGTCCTGGGATCGAGCCCCGCATCGGGCTCCCTGCTCAGCGGGAAGCCTGCTTCTCCCTCTCCCACTCCCCCTGCTTGTATTCCCTCTCTTGCTATCTCTCCCTCTCGCTATCAAAAAATAAATAAAATCTTTTAAAAAAATAAAAAAATAAAAGTTTTCTGTCTTCCTAGACTGCCTCTTTGGCTAGAGAAAGCAAGCTTTTCTTGGGGCTTCTTCATTGGTCCCCATTGGTGTTTCCAGGTACCAGCTTCTCCATTATCCAGTCTGGGATATACTTAGGCAAAATGAAAACATGGAGAACTCAACACCAGGTCATCCCCTGGGTCCTCCAGTCCCTACTTGGTCTGCCTTCTTAGTCTTATGTTTGTTTCATACATAATGTTCAGGGATTTTAGTTGTACTTAGGGGTAGAGAATGGGGAAAAATATATCTATTCCATCTTCCCAGAAGTACAAGTCTCTAGGTTAAATTTTAGCAAGCAAAATCTTGTTACATGCTATCTAAAAGATATACCCAAAACAAAAAGTCACCTAAAGGTTAAACATAAAGAGATTTAGAAATGTATAGTAGTTACTCAAAACAAAAAGTCACCTAAAGGTTAAACATAAAGAGATTTAGAAATGTATAGTAGTAGCCAAAATAATCAATATCAAATAAAATACAATTTATAGTGGAAATCATTAATAGATACAGATAATGTTATATAATGATAACAAGGGAAATTCCATCTAAAAAGTACAATAATAATGGGACACCTGGGTGACTCAGAAGGTTAAGCATCCAACTCTTTATTTCGGCTCAGGTTATGATCCCAGGGTCGTGGCATCGAGCCCTGCGTCGGGCTCTGCACTCAGCTTGGAGTCTGCTTGTCCCTCTCCCACGAGCATGCTCCTCCCCTGCATGCGCTCTTCCTCTCTCTCTCAAATAAAAATAAATAATAAATAAATAAAATCTTTAAAGAAGTATAATAACTGCAAATATCTAATGATATCGACTTGAAAAACAGAAAAGTTGACAGAATTTCACAACAAAAACTGAAAATCCACATTCAGAGATGCCACTAACAAACACTTTGTCCTCAAAAACTGATAGATGGAGCTTGACAAAAAAAATTTAGAATAATTAGTCGACACAATGAAAACACTTGATGGGTATTTAGAACCCTGCATCCAAATTTAGTGCTTTCCCTTCCTTTTAATCACACATGGAACATGTGCTTAAGAAGCAATCATTGCCCACGTGACCAGGAATCTCAGCCAGTTTTAAAGAGTGGGTAGTAGACACTATCAATTTATCTGATCAAAATACAATAAAAATAGCAATCAGCAACCAAAACACCCTTCAAAAAAAAGAAAAGAAATTCTTTATATTTAGACACTAGAAGGCACGGTTCTTTTTTTTTTTTTTTTTTTTTTTACATGTTTAAATCACCTTTATCTACTCTTCCCTCTCTTTTTTTTATTAACACATAATGTATTATTTGTTTCAGGGGTATAGGTCTGTGATTCATCAGTCTTACACAATTCACAGCGCTCACCACAACACATACCCTCCCCAATGTCCATCACCCAGCCACCCCATCCCTCCCACCCGCCTCCACTCCAGCAACCCTCAGTTTGTTTCCTGAGATTAAGGGTCTCTTATGGTTTGTCTCCCCTCTGTTTTCATCTTGTTTCATTTTTCCCTCCCTTCCCCTATGATCCTCTGTCTTGTTTCTCAAATTCCTCATATCAGTGAGATCATATGATAATTGTCTTTCTCTGATTGACTTATTTCGCTTAGCATAATACCCTCTAGTTCCATCCACATCATTGCAAATGGCAAGATTTAAATTTTTTGATGGCTGGGTTGTATTCCATTGTATATCTATATACCACATATTCTTTATCCATTCATCTGTTGATGAGCATCTAGGCTCTTTCCATAGTTTGGCTATTGTGGACATTGTTGCTATAAATATTGGGATGCACGTGCCCCTTCAGATCACTACTTTTGTATCTTTGGGGTAAATACCCAGTAGTGCAATTACTGGGTCAAAACGTAGCTCTATTTTCAACTTTTTGAGGAACCTCCATACTGTTTTCCAGAGTGGCTGCACCAGCTTGCATTCCCACCAACAGTGTAGGAGGGTTCCCCTTTCTCCGCATCCTCGCCAACATCTGTCGTTTCCTGACTTGTAATTTTAGCCATTCTGACTGGTGTGAGGTGGTATCTCACTGAGGTTTTGATTTGGATTTCCCTGATGCCGAGCGATGTTGAGCACTTTTTCATGTGTCTGTTGGCCATTTGGATGTCTTCTTTGGAAAAATGTCTGTTCATGTCTTCTGCCCATTTCTTGATTGGATTCTTTGTTCTTTGGGTGTTGAGTTGGATAAGTTCTTTATAGATTTTGGATACTAGCCCTTTATCTGACATGTCATTTGCAAATATCTTCTCCCATTCTGTTAGTTGTCTTTTGGTTTTGTTGACTGTTT
>NC_138378.1:27255143-27296025 GCF_054177405.1 Leptonychotes weddellii | reverse complement strand
GAAATCTGGAATTGTGATGCCACCAGCTTTGCTTTTCTTTTTCAACATTCCTCTGGCTATTCGGGATCTTTTCTGGTTCCATACAAATTTTAGGATTATTTGTTCCATTTCTTTGAAAAAAGTGGATGGTATTTTGATAGGGATTGCTTTAAATGTGTAGATTGCTCTAGGTAGCATTGACATCTTCACAATATTTGTTCTTCTAATCCATGAGCATGGAACGTTTTTCCATTTTTTTGTGTCTTCCTGAATTTCTTTCATGAGTATTCTATAGTTTTCTGAGTACAGATTCTTTGTCTCTTTGGTTAGATTTATTCCTAGGTATCTTATGGTTTTGGGCGCAATTGTAAGTGGGATCGACTCCCTAATTTCTCTTTCTTCTCTCTTGTTGTTGGTGTATAGAAATGCAACTGATTTCTGTGCATTGATTTTATATCCTGCCACTTTACTGAATTCTTGTATGAGTTTTAGCAGTTTTGGGGTGGAGTCTTTTGGGTTTTCCACATAAAGTATTATATCATCTAGAAGGCACAGTTCTAAATGACTCATTGCTTAAGAGAAAAGCACCATGACAATCATACAATATTTAGGAGTGAATGACAGAGGAAGAAAGCAAATCTGTGGGGAGGAGCAATGGAACTCCTGGTTTAATTCTCTATGGTGCTTAACTGTTCTTTTTATCAGAGGGTGAGGCAATATGTCTTCTGTCTCTCTATTCTGGGAAATTTCCAGACATGATCTTCAAGTTTCAACTATTACATTTTTTTGTTTGTATTTTACCAATCACAAATTTAACTTCCAGAAATCCTTTTGTTGTTGTTGTTCCCTAATTGTTCCATTTAAATAGCAGCTTGTTCTCATTTTATAGCTGCAACATCTTGTTAAATGAATCTGTTAATATAAATTTAAGCGTTGTGGGGGTCATGGTGTTTTACATTGTTTCATTTGCTGAATTACTTGTTTCCCCAGGAGTCTGTTATGTTTGCTTTCCTGGGTTTCTGCTTTCATACTGTTAGTTTTCTTCATATGTGTCTTAGCGATCTCTAAAAGCAGATCTTGAGACAAGGATTGAGTGCAAGTAGTCCATTTGTTAACTGAGCTGATTCCAGTTTTTAGCTATCACAAATAAAGCTGTGACAAACATGTGTATAGAGGATTTTGTGAGAATATAAATTTTCATTCTTAGGGATACATTCCCGAGTGCAATTGCTGAGTTATATAGTAATTGTATGTTTAATTCTATAAAGAACTGTCACATGGTTTTGGAAGTGGCTAAACCATTTTATAGTCCCACCAACAATGCATGAGCAATCCAATTTTTTGCATCCTCACCAGCATTTGGTGTTGGCACTATTTTTTATTTTAGCCACTCTGATAGATGTGTACTGATAGCAGTGCTGCTTTTAACTTGCATTTCCCTGACAGGTAATGATGTTGAACATCTTTTCATGTGCTTGTTTCCATCCATACATCCTCTTTAGAGAATTTGTTTTTTGTGTTTGCTGTCCATTTTCTAATTGAACTGTTTGCTTTTTACTCTTAAGTTTTGCTAGTTTTTCTCCCCGTATATTCTGCATAGCTCTTCCTGGGTCTTGAGACTTAGCCTCCATAATTGTCTGATCTGATGCCTACAAATAAACATGTAAATGTGTACGTATATAATTTATATGTATATATAATGATCTATATGTGTATATATTTATTATAAAGAATACATTTGATGTATTATCAAGAATCATATGATTATAGTGGCTGAGAAGTTTCAAGATCTGCAGTCAGAGAACCAAGAGAGCTGATGCTGTAACTTCCAGTCTGAAATATACAGAGATATATAGATATCCTCTTGGTTCTGCTTCTCTGAAAAACCCTGGCTAATATACCATCTGAAGCCATCTCACTCAATTTGGAACATTCTAAGTGCTCCAGAGAAACAGGGCACAATAACCCTGTGGTCCTCCTGCCTTTCCCTAGCAGGCCTGGGAACTGAGAATGAGGGGACAAGGATGATATTCCACTTAAGAGGCTACCAGGAAGATCTTTAGGGCTCCCCTACTCCCCAACAGCCCATGAGGTCTGTGAGGCTGGGGTCCTGTCTGCATGATGCAGGGTGCTCAGGAATATCTCCCAGAGGGAGCTGGAGGCCTCTAACAAGCAGGATATTTGGAACCCATTGCTCCATTGAGTGAAGGCTGTTTCAGTGACTGCCTCCAAATCACCAGCGATAAGAACATAAGCTTCTGGGGCCCCTGGGGGGCTCAGTCGGTCAAGCGCCTAACTCTTGATTTCAGCTCAGGTCATGATCTCGGTGTCGTGAGAGAGTGCCCTGTGTCGGGCTCCACGTGGAGCCTGCTTAGGATTCTCTTTCTCCTCTCTCTGCCCCTCTACCTCCCCCATGTGCACCACGTGCTCTCTCTCACATAAATAAATCTTTTTTTTAAAAAAAAGCACATAAGCTTCCTTCCATCATGACTTGACGTAAATACACATCCATAAGTGGAGATACACTTCTGTCTACCTCCTCTTCCCACCTAGGTTGAATTAAGACAGCCTCTGGCAAACCTCCAGCATCCTGCCTTTTACAGATTACTTCCTGTATTATTTGTTTAGAAACTGTTTTCTCAAATAACTCAAATCCTTTTGCCCCATAATAGTCTATAGCACCATTTAGATTAAGTTTTCAAACGGAGAGTTAAAGTGGTCTCATAGCAACATTACAAAATTATCTCTCAGACTGTCTGATAATTGTCATTTTGGTCCAAGGGAAACCAGGGACATTGCCCAGAGACATGGAGGGTAGGGTGGCAAGAAGAGAATCTTCAAGGCCTAATTCCTGGCTCACAGTTCTGAATTGGAAACACCTGACCTGGCTACATTATTTCGGACAAGCTTAGTTCACACTTTCTCGAATGGCTTTTGCATCCCTTGGTTTAAAAACAACAACAACAACAAAAAACTAACATTCTTCAGAAGGAGCCCTTGAAACACAAAGCTTCTCAATTCTCCCTTGGTGGGCAGTTATTTTCCTATTCAGTTTGTGCTATGTGAGGAAAAATCATCACGATTCCAGAAATTACCATTTTTAAGTGCCAGTACCATGCTGGGTATTAACTGAGGCCCTCTGGACAATGGTAACACCTGGATGCTGGTGGGCGAGGCAAGGACAGCAGTTCTCATAGTCCTGCTCTCAGGCCCCACTCTGCTGGAAAGAGCATGTCCAAGGAGCTTGGCACTAGGAGGCTATGGGGAATGTGTTCCCAACCTCCCTCAATTTTTTATGTTAAAACCATTAGCTACACAAGACTCTGCGTGCTCTCAAAACACTTAGGGAAACCTAAGTATAAATTAGTGTCTTTCCTTTTACTTCACAGATGATACAACAAACTTCTAAAAGCTAATTTTCTTACTATTAAGAAAATAGACTTACACGGAACACAGAGTCATTGACTCCAGTGACCTTGGGGTCTAGAGAGATGCTATAACGATACGACCAGGTGTCAGATAGTGGGTCAGTCCTTAGATGTGTGACCAATAAGCTCAGGTCGGTTGTCACCTATGACCAGTACCTTGAGATTTGAACATCTTGAGTTTAAAGTAGCTTGCACCACCATCATGATTACCAACCACCCCAGTTTCTAGAATCCCTGCCATTTGCGTTATGTCTGAACATTCTCTTCCAAAGCTTTTCCTTGAGGAGGGAAAAGGGGAAACAAAAGGTAGAAGTAGATGGTGTGTTGAAAGGGGTAAGAAAGGTGCATTTTCACAGAGACCGACTGGCAGCCCACACTTTGGCTCTAATGGAGGGATTTTAGGCACGGGTAGTAGATGCTGTGGGAAGTAGATGACTTCTGCATAGAGGGGAGAGTGGAGGGGAGCATATTTAGCTGCTCCCTAAATTCTCTGAATGATCGCCAGTTGCCCACTCTGCTTACGCTAGCTCCAAAGTGTGGTTGGGAGGAAAGAGGTTTTACAGTTTTTCTCAAACATAAGCATGCACAAAAATCAGTAGGAGGGCTTGTGAAAACATAGATTCCTGGTCTTCACCTGCAAGAGTCTGTGATTCAGCAGGACTGGGGAGGGATCTATGATTTGAAGTTCTACCGGGTTCACTGATGATGCTGGTTCATGGACTGCCCTCTGAGGAGCCCCGGAATAGGGGACATGGGCCATCGCTTACCACTAAATAACTGAGGGCCATCTCTTTAGCGGACTTATCATGTTCTCCCTCTTTCCTCCTTCGTCTGCCCTCCCCTGGCTAGAATCTCATATATTTGACTCTAGGCAATTGGAGAAGAGAGAGGAAGGGAGGGTAGGAGGAGGGGGGACAGGAAGGCAGGGAGGGAGAAGACACCACCACACTCCATTCTGGAATGCTGCAACTCATTAGCAGCTTTCACTTCAGGGAGGAGATGGCCAGCTGAGGCCTCTCTACAAAACAACTGAGGTCAGGGGTCATTTCTTTATGGGAAGCTTGTTACTACCAGTGACTTCCTCCAGAAAGATTAGGTTCTTCATGTTCAAAAATATTTTAAGCCCTCTTTTTTAAAAAATCAGAACTGTTGGCAAGACAGAGAAAAGGCAGGGTGTTGTCTTGTTTTTAAGAAGTTACCATGTTTTCATATTGACTAGAAAGCTGGAAAAGAGGAAACATCCTTCTAGGAAAGTCCTGCAAACAACCAAATAACAAATTGTAGTGTCCCAGGCCTGGGCTGTGAGGAGACTCAGGTCCTGCCCCAGAGAGTGGGTGTCAGTAAGGAGAGAGAATGACCGCCCAATGAAGAGTGAGTGACTGCAAGATGCACAGGGCCTGAGTCAGCCATAAGGAGATGCAGCGGAGTTGGGACATGTTGTCCAGAGACACTTGCTCCCTCAGCTGCCAAGAGTGTTGACTCTCTCTCCTCCCTGGGATGGGGCTATCTCCCCAAAGGTTACATCCCTTCTTGGGGGCAGCCATTTCTATGGACTGACCAATGCGGGGCTTCAAAGACTGGATCCCTGTGGTAGTAAATTTTATGTGTCGAATTGGCTGGGCCATGATGCCCAGATATTGGGTCAAACATTAATCTGAATGTTTCTGTGAAGGTGGGGTTTTTTGGGGGGGGGGTGGGCGGAAGGGGGATGAGATTAACATTTAAATTGGTGGACTCCCAATTTGAGTAAAGCACATTGCCCTCCATAATGTGGGTGGGCCTCATCTAATCAGTTGAAAGCTTACTAGAATAATGACTGACTTTCCCCAAGCAAGAAGGAATTCTGCCAGCAGATTACCTTTAGACTCGAACTGCAACAATTTCCTGAGCCTCCAACCTGCTGGCCTACCCCATCTGATTTTGGACATGCCAGTTTCCACAATGGGGCAAGCCAATTCCTTAAAATCAATCTCCTTCCCTCTCATATGTATATATATTTATATTTATATTTATACTTATATTTATATTTATATTTATATTTATATTTATATTTATATCTATCTCCAGCCTGAGGGACATATTCCACGCCCTATTCTGGGATTCTGAAGTTAGAGTGATGCCCAAGGGGCCACACCCCTGGTAGGAGTCACTTCATGCTAAAGCTACATTCCTTCTTCCTGCTGGCAAAGAAAGCTCCAGGTGATCTTTCCACTTCCTCACAGTGCATCTCAGAGATCGCAGAGACCCTTTGTCTCTCACAACCCACATCAACCCCAGCAAGGATCCCTGATTGGCTGGGTTATATGAACAGTGTTCTGATTGGCCAGCTTCAGTATGTGTTCCCACCCCTTGGCTGGCAAGGCTCTCCAGAAGCATCTGGCATGGAGGAGGGGCAGTTTCCCAAAGAGAGGACCTGGAGACAGAATAAGAATATATAAGCCTTTGTGACCAAAGAAACTGGCCTGTTTTGGAGCGACGGAGCAATTATTTTCTGCCTAATTAGCTCTAGAGTGTGGGATATGGAAGGCTACGTTGGCCCGTCTCCCACAGTTGTTCTTTCTCTAGTTTTCTGGCAACAGGTCTGAGGCTGGCTGGGTGAGAGAGCTAAGGACTTTTTGGGCACAGGTCCCAAGGTCTAGATTTGGAGAAAAGAGTGGGAAGGTCCTACTTTGGCTTCAAATCTCATCCAGCTTCTCCAATCTGTCTGATACCAGAGAGTTCTGAATTTGGTGGACTATCCGGTATTTCCCAGCCATTGATGACGTCTTGGTTTTCATGTGTCTCATGACCCTCTATCATCAGAACCCAGAATGGAGAGGGGGTGATTCTTGGGCCCACACCCCCAAATGTTATTAGCTGTTATCATCTGTCTTTACCACTTCCCTCAGAACAGGGCCATCTGACTTAGCTACCACTCTACCCCCAGCATCTAGAACAGAGGAGGTGCTCAATATATACAGGTTACCTAATGAATAAGTTTGGCCAGAAATGCATCCTTCGATTTTGTTTCCCTTCTTAATGGTGACACGTTGACAAACACTGGAAGCAAAGCATTTAGCCCACTGGAAATAAAAGGCATACCTTGCTGCTGCCAGAAATTCTTTGCAAAGTTTCCCTTGCCAGAGAGCCCTGTGTGGGAGTTTTCTGCAAAGCAATAAATAATAACTTACATCCACCCTCCACAGGCACATTTCATTTTATTGGCTAAATATAAACGGGTAACTGCAGGCCTCTTCAGGGAGGCCCACGCTGTATGTCTCCACCTTCCCTAGATGGGGCTGTGTCCCTAGGCTACCTGCCTCCTCCCTCCCCAGAAACAGCCCCCATGGGACCAACCCCCCAGACTCCTGGGGCCGAAGGAGGACTGGTACTGTCAACTGCCAACATGCTGTCCCTTTATCTCATCCTGTAGATAAGATCATTCCTTAACACAGAAGAAGGGCTTCATCTCACAAGATCCTTCAGGGATGACTCAAATTCCAAGTCCCCAGAAATGAGGCAGAGCCAAAAATGAGCATTTCCCATAGAGACAGCACTGCTCCTCAATGAAGGGAAAATTCCTCTGGCTTTGGTGGCCACTCTTCTATCACGTCCCGAAAAGCACCTCTTTCATCTCTTTAGCTTCAGCTCTCCAGATTTATTCTAGGGGATGTTCCCCGTCACCACCCCTTTCCTCCTGTGGAATAGCTCCTGGGTGCCCGTAGGCTCATGACCTTGGCACATGATCCTTGGAATTGGTGGAACGTGTGATTCCCCCACCAGACTTTGAGAACATCGTGAATAGAAACCATGTCATGTTTATCTTTAAATCCCCGGAGCCTAATACATAGCAGACCCTCCATAAACATGCTCTAAATGAATGGCGGATGCATACATGAGTGCGTGCCTAAATGAATGAATACTCTGCCTAATGTTCTTTATATCCATTATATTGTGGACTCATCATATCAAGTCCACAAATAGGAATGCTTATCCGTGTCCTGTCCCCATGATTTAGGAGGAAGAATTGAGATCAAAGATAATTAAACTACTTGTGTAAGTTCACCTAGTGAGTGAATGGCAGAATCAGGATTTGAACCCTGGGGAGTCTGGTTTCAAAACCGATCCCTCTTCCCATCCCTCAAGACATCTTCTAGCCAATTGAAAGTTTTATGGCCCCAAATCCTACCCAGAGTATTGTCTTTCTACAGGCTCCCCTCAACATCTGCAGGCAAGACTTGAAAGAAGGGAGAAGTGAAGACGATGGGGAGGGGTAACGGATGGGTGAGAAGCGGACTAAGTCCTCTCAGCTCTTGTCAGCCTGCTTTAAAATGCAAATCTTGAATGAAGCTGAAGAGAGGTGATTATTGAACCACATGCAGCCACTATTACCAGTTCTTTCATTCCCTTCAGTAGTCAGGAGAGAGGCAAGTCTTCTAGAGAAGTGAAAACACTGATGGAGGAATGTGGGAATGAAACAGATGCCAAACACTCTCTTTGATCCAAAAGGCACATGCTATAAGAGAAAGAGGTTGGAGTAAGCAGCAAAGATGTCTCCATTTTAAAACCACTTAGCTTGGACCCTGCTCACTCTTTAGTCTACACCACTGCCACCTCCATTTAAAAAAAAAAAAGTTTTTAATTGACATACGAGACTTTTTTAAAGTATATTTTACTCTATTTGACAGATTAGCTAATCTTTTCAACATAAAATTAATTGTTTGGGGGTTCCTTTGCATTCTTTGCAAATTAAAATCTCAAGAGCATGAGCCAAAATTTGGAAGATTCACAAAACTAGTGTAGACAGAACAGGTTTAACACTCTACTTCCACTTCTTCCTCCTATATGCACGGTACACATCTCTAACCGATCACAGCACTGAACTCACATGAGGCCCCAGAACAATGCTTCACACGTTGCTGTAGGAGGGCTCTAATAATCTGCTAGAACATCACACGGACAATCATCCTGCCATTCCTGGCAGTGGGACACATGTCGACTTAGGAACTAGGGTGCCTGTATTCTAGCTGCAACTTTCATCTAATGGTTATAGGACTAGAAACGCGTAATTGACCCTATTGGCATCATTGTTTTCATACATAAAATAGAGTTCATAAAAGCTGTACCAAAATTGGTTCAGGGAAATAGATGGCCCCAAACTGCAAGAATGACAGAAGTTTATATTCAATGTGGGAATGAGTCTATCACATCCTGAAAAATGAGCCTGAGGTCACTTGATTAAAAATATTGACTAGAAAGTTGATGGTAGCGAATCTGTGAAGGAAAGAAGATTGTAAGCAACATCAAATAAAAACACAGGCAGAGAATAAACTCCAGGGAAAGGGAAGTGTTAGAGAGCTCCGAGCGAAAAATTAATCGGCCCAAAGAATGAGCTGGGGTTCTCAAGTGTTTGCCAGTGTGATTATTTGGGGAAGAGGGTGTTTTAGCTTCCTAGGGCTTCCGTTACGTACAACAAATTAGATGACTTAAGCCACAGAAATTTTTTTTGCCTCACGGATCTGGAGGCTAGAAGTTCAAGATCAAAGTATCAGCAAGGTTGGTTCCTTCTGAGATCTGTGAGGTAGAATCTATTCCATGCCTCTGCCCCAGCTTCTGGTAGTTGACTGGCAATCTTGTCCATTGACTTGCAGAAATATCACCCTGATCTCTGCCTATGTTCTCCCTGTGTGCAAGTGTGTGTCCAAACTTCCCCTTTTTATAAGGACACTAGTCCTATTGGATTAGGGCCCACCCTAACGACCTTGTTGTAACTAATTACATCTGCAATGACCCTATTTCCAAGTAAGGTCACATCCTGAGGTGCTGGAGGTTTGAGCTCCAACATATTAATTCTGGATGGACACAATTCAACCCGTAACAGGGAAATGTCATCAGGGCCACTCAGTAACTCCCACCCCACCCCACCCCACCCCCCCGCGCCCGGTCTGTGGAAAGTAGCAACAGCCAGGCACCTATTCCTGCACCAGATCAGGACACAGGACAGCCAGCAGCCAGAGGAAGCACAGAGTCACAGGTGGTTACTTACCCCTCAGACAGAGGGGGGAACCCCCCGCCCACGAAACAATCTTTTAGCAGAACCCACCCAGGAGTGAGTCCTGTCTTCCCTTTTACACAATCACCAGTGGAAGCCTATTAATCACAGGAAGAATTTTAGAAAATAAAAACCAGCCATCTAATTATAACAGGAATAAGGGACGGAGACAAGCAGGGTTTATTCCAAGCATGCAATGATGTTTCAACAATTTGACATTTACTAACATAATTACATAACATCCAAGGGTGGGAGACAGAGTCTATAAATATCTCAATAGATGCATGTAATCAATTGTGTTCCTCTTCCCAGTTTTCTGTCCTTTCCTGTATCCACACTTTCTGCCATGTGACTTTGAGTTCCTTCCTCCAGAGGCAGAGCATACCTCCCCCACCTTCACACTGTTGTTGGGCTTTGCCATGTGACTTGGTTTCACCAATGAGAATGGGGTGGAAGTGGGTGTGTCTCAAGCCTAGCTCTTTTGTGGTATCCTTTGTTTCTGCTCATCTCCTCTTCTACTTCTGCCATCATCATAGAACCTTCCCTGGTGGATCACTAGTCCAAGAAGGATAAGAGATGTTTGTAACAGCCAAATCCTAGTCAACCCACAAATGTGTAAGTACTAATTATTGTACTAATCTACTGCGTATGGGGTGATTGTTACATAATTGTTATTGTGGCAATCGTGGACTGATACAATGCAGAAAGGCCGTTAGTAAAATTCAACACTGGTCTCTGATCTAAAACAAACCCCCACACACATAATCACACAACTGTTTGCAAACTGCATTCAGCTAATAGTAGGAAAAAAGTTTCTTTAAGAAAATTTTTAAAAATTTTTTCTGCAGGAAACTTGAAACAAGCTGAATGGTAAAACATTAGAAATAGTCACATGAAAGTCAGGAACAATACAGAGACGCTAGCCTTCAAGGATGTTTTGCAATAATAGGTCCTAGACAAAGAATAAAACAAGAAAAAAAAAATTAGACGTATAACTATTGGAAGAAAAGTGAGAAATATGTCCTTATTTACAATAATACAGCTGTTCATCTAACAAATATAAATCCACCAAAACCTTTTAGAACTAACACCAGAGTTCAGTAAATAATCAGACACAAGATCAGTAGATGACATTCAAAAGTTTTCTTCTATACGAACAAAAACCAAATAGAAAATTAGAAAGAATAATGGTAAAAAAAAATCTCATGTATGACAGTAACCAAAAAGAAAAAAAAAAAAAAAGCAGTGGTTACTTTTTTCCACAGGGTTCATAGATGTGTAAAGACTCAGTATTGATGGCAATGCCTTCCCAGATTGATCACTACATTGGGTTTACTCCCAACCATGGCCCCAGTATATTTCCTTTTTAGAGCACCTGACAAGCTGATTCCAAAACAATTAAAAACAACTTGTATGCAAAATGCCAAAGTAATGAATATACTGAGGAGGGGGGAAAAGGAATCATAGATATTCCAAAACATATTTAAGAAAAAAATTTTTTAAAGATTTATTTTATTTATTTTAGAGAGAGATAGAGAGAGAACACAAGCAGGAGGGGCAGAGGGAGAGGGAGAGAGAATCTCAAGCCGACTCCATGCTGAGCACGGGGCCTGATGCAGGACTCGATCTCACAACCTGAGCTGAAACCAAGAGTTGGATACTTAACTGACTACAATACTCAGGTGCCCCTAAGATAATTTTTAATTATATTGCTACAATAAAAAAAAAATGAAGGCAAAATTAAAATATTCAGGTAAAAATAAGCTTAGAGCATGTACTACGTACAGATCCTTCTTAAAGGAAGTTCTCAAGGACATGCTTCCAGTAGAAAGATCATGATCCCTGGAGGAAGGTCTGAGATGCAAGAAGGAATGGAGCACAAGTAAAGCAAGAAAAATATGTGAGCAAATCTAAGCAGAAACTGATTCAGAAAACAATAATCATATTAATGCCTGAGTTGTGTGCCAAAGTACTAAATACAGAACTAAAATTCTGGATATAAATTACAAGTAAGTAGAGAGGTAGGTGTCAAAATTAAAGTGCTCAAAGATTACCATAGGGCCCAGAAGGAGGGTAAAATTCTTGATTGGGAAGTCATTGAGTTAAATGTGCATGTTAAAATTTCAGTAACAAAGATAAAATAATGGAATAAAGCATATAACTTCAAAACCAAGATGCAAAAATTTCAATAAGGAGAAGTAAAAACCTCTCCCAACCCAAAAGTTGACAAGAAAGAGAAAAAACAAAAAACAAAAACAAAACAGAAAAAGTGGAATAAATAAAATGTCCAAAATAAAATGGTCGAAAAAAGCAGTTATACCAAGAATAACAATAAAAGAATATAAAGTAAAAATCTCTTATTAAAAAACAAAGCTGGATTCTTTTCCACTCCAACTACATTTTATTTACACTCAACGTATGAGGCACAGAAAGACTGGAAGGAAAGGGATAGAAGTAGATACCAGGCAAACAGCAACTAAAGAAAGTTAGTGTTGCTTTATTAATACCAAACACAATAGAGTTCAACACAGATAATCTTCCTGGAAATATACAGGCTTAGGGTGTATTAATGCAAGAAGAGAAAAATATTCTAAATTTGTATGCCTCTACACCAAAGCTTCAAAATGGGCGTGCTTGTGGTACATTTTTATGCCATTAACCGAAAGAGCAACCTTAATAACACAACTCAGTGGGACTTTTCCTCCTTAACACCCCCCCTCCCCCACCCTTCTCCCCAAGTCCTGCTTCCGAGGAACATCTCCAAAATAAGCCACCTGCACCAGCGTATTCAGGTTCTGCTGCAGGGAAGCAGGGCAGGCAGAATCAGCATGGGTGAGTGTTTCAGGAAATGTTCCTGAGGAGGTAGGACACAGCCCAGAGAAGTTTGGACGGGGTCTGGGAAGGGGAACGAAGAGGATCAGAGCAGGCACCGGAGCCTCAGCCCTGGGAACAGGCCTCAGGCAGCTGGGGAAACAGAGCTGGAGGATGTTTGGGGAAAAGGCAGGGGTGGGGGCTGCCCAGAAAAGGAGAAGGGCCACAGAGACTGCCCTTGGCATTCTCCCCTCCTGGCAACTCTGGTCTCCCTGAGGCCCTGGCAGAAATTGCACCCTGCTCTCTCTCTCTGGCTCCCACCCCCAACCTCACATTCCAGCAAAAGCTCAGTCTGGTACAGAAATGCAACGCTCACTTTTGGGCCCAGGTATCGCAAAATCAGAGACCTCTTCCAAAAACCTGCCATTGTGTTGCAATTTGTTGACAAAGATCACTGGAGGCCCTGAGCGGCCAACACACACGAACAGCAAGCTGTCCCAGGCGGAAGCCCCAGCCCCCAGTCTCTGTGGTTCTCAAGCAGCCTCCGAGTGAGGAAGGTCTTGGGCCCAGGGGCGTGGGTTCCGGGCCCAGCTGCAGATGACCTCCTGGCTTGGCGACCTCGGGATTGTCACTGACCCCCTCTTGGCCACCATTTCCCAGCTGTGTATTGGGACTAGGAGGACTCAGTCCTCTCCCTATCCCACAGGGTTTGCTTGTGTGAAGGCACGCGAGGCTGGCGTTTGAAGTGAAAGCAAAATGCTCTGTCGGGAACCTCAATTTGTATCCTGAGGTTCCTTTTTCCCTTCAAAAACCATTGATAGATGCTCACTTGATGTCTCATTGTATGCTCGGCATGGTGGGAAATTCCAAATGCCACGGCCACCCAGCCAAGAGCCTGTAGATGCCCCTCTTGTCACCTTAACAATTAGCTGGATGCTTGCCCCACGTCTGTCCTTCCATCCTTTCCTCAAGCTCTCATGTGAAACCTTGACTCCACCATGCCCCTCCCCCAGGATGCTGACTTACCTTCCTTCCTGTCAGGGTCTCCAGCTCTACTGCCTCTTCCCTCTCCTTCCCTGCATGCCCTCCTGTTTTTCTTATTCTAAAGAAATGTCTGTCTTGGGGCGCCTGGGTGGCTCAGATGGTTAAGCA
The DNA here is from genome assembly GCF_054177405.1 of Leptonychotes weddellii. NCBI lineage: Eukaryota > Metazoa > Chordata > Mammalia > Carnivora > Phocidae > Leptonychotes > Leptonychotes weddellii. Next base: position 27,282,624 of record NC_138378.1, on the reverse strand, counting down.
TCTGCCTTCGGCTCAGGTCATGATCCCAGGATCCTGGGATCGAGTCCCACATCGGGCTCCCGGCTCAGCGGGGAGCCTGCTTCTCCCTCTGACCCTCTCCCCTCTCATGCTGTTTCTCTCTCGCTCACTCTCTAAAAAATAAATAAAATCTTTAAAAAAAAAAAAAAGAAAAAAAGAAATGTCTGTCTTTACTGTTTCTTTGTCACATCTGTCCGCAGCATTGTCAACCAAGCTATACTCTCAGCCCTCAGCTCAGTCCAGACTGGGAGACTGCAAGCCCGTTCTGCCAAGGGGCAAAGAGTAAATATTTTAGGCTTTGCAAGCTATGTGGTCTCTGTCACAGCTACCCAACTCTGGCATTGTCACGCACAGGCGGCCATGGACGATAACATCAACATGGAGGCATGTCTGTGTCCCAATAAAACTTTGTTTATAAAGACAGGTTGGACTTGGCCCCCAGGCTGTAGTTTGTGGACTCCTGATCTTCTTAGCTGTTAATGTTCACATGAATCACCTGGGCATCTTGTTAAAATGCAGCCTCGGATTCAGGAGGTGGCGGCGGGGGGGGGGGGTCTGCGTTTCTTGCGAGCTCCCAGGTGAGGCTGATGAAGTTGGTCTCAGGAGCGAGGCTCTTGATGACTTCTGTGACAGGTACAGCTGACCAGCTGCCATCCCAAGCCCCTTCTCCCTTGTTGCCTTCCAAGAGAGGGGCTGGAAAAGCCAAATAAGCATTTTCATCTTCCCTTGCGGGTGTGTCCATGTGGACCAGCTCTGACCAACATGAGGAGAGCAAAAATGTGGAGGTCTTCCAAGAGGCTCATGAATCACACCCTTCTCCCTGTCCTGAGTTCTCAATAACTTGAGAATTAGGACAAAGGAGTGGCATGTGAAGGCTTGAACTATCACCCTTATTACTTAGAAAGGCTGTTATTGTGGAAAGCACAGTTTACTGTAAAATGGGCCTGATATCTGAATTGCAGAAAAAAGCAGACTTACCTAGCCCGCATGGACTGGGACCAACCTCCCCATCTGGGTGGAAGGATGGGGGTAAGACTTATGGCCCAAAGGAGCAGAAGAGAACTGGTACCTGCAGACAGGCTCCCTCCCTAGCAGAACACTGGAGTTTACTCTTCCCAAATTTAGCCACCAGCCACATTCCACTTCCCCTGGGATAGGGTAAATAAAGGGCAGAGGGAAGCTGGAAGCCGATCACAAGGAATGAAACCATTTCAAGTGAAACAACCCCACCACTCCCTCTCCAGTGATTGCGACCCTTTTGTTCTGTTAAGATATTGGGCTTAACTATTAAATGTTTAGTCAGGAGGAGGTGCGTAGTCTAATAGGGAAACCCCACACCCACCTTCGCGAGACGGTACCAACCTCTTTTCGCATGAGACTATAACAACCACTTCTCTGCCTTGGTATTTTCTTGTGAACACCAGTGGGGAATTTCCATTTTCCCCCACAAGGGTCTGAAATGTGTCAGCAGACTACATTAATTAAACTCTTAAGTTTATTCTGGACACAGGGCCCCAAATTCATCCTGTATTCTATTTATTGCCCTAATTGAATCCAGTCATGTTGTCCACATAACTAATCAGAGTTCGTGAATTCATTCATCCAATAAATATTTAATGAGCACTTTGTTCTAGGCTGTGTTCTAAGTGCTAAAGATGCAACAGTGAACAAAGAGGAACATGCCTGTCCTCATGCAGCTCAGGTTCCAGCAAGGGGTATAGACAAGAAATAATCAGCATGTAAATAAGTTTTATTACATGTTTGATGGTGGAAAGCATCATGGAAAAAAGAAAAAGCAGAGCAGGGAAGGGGGACCAGGAAAGCTGGGAATGCTATAGTATGAAAGATAGGGTATATACTGGAATTAAAATTAAATTAAATTAAAAAAATTTTTAAAGGTAGCCAGCATGGGTCTCCTCAGGAAGATTACATTGAGCAATTACTTGGCGTGAGGAATTAACAATGTAGATAATTAGAGAAATGCATCCTGTACAGAGGGACAGTCGTTGCAAAGGCCCTGGGGTACAAGTAGGTTTGGCCTGTTCAGCGAGGAGCAGATTGGCTGGGGTGGAGTGACCAGAAGAAAGAGGAGATGAGAGAGATAATACAGGGTCACATCATTGGGAAATAACCCCACAGAGGAGGCTCTTGTAGGATGAGAGAAGATGATGGCTTGGACCAGGATGATAGCAGTCAAGGAGGGGAGAAGAGGTTGAATCCTGGATAAATTTTCAAGGTAGAACCAGTAGGATTTCTTGGCAGGCTGGGTATGTGAAAGAAGAAGCAAGAACTCCGTGGTCATTCTTGCACGGAGATTAGATGATAATATTAAGATACATCAGAAATAGCAGAGTGAGGAGCCTGGCCGACTCTCTTCACAGAAAAACAATGATTTGAGTGGCAAAAAATATTTTAAAAAAAATATTTCCAGTCTTTAGAATCATCTTAAAGGCATAAAGCAAGTGGAGAAACATTCATTGAAGAATATCTATGAAATCTCAGGAAGGACAGCAAGAGTCTGTGGTATTTGAGCCATGACCTGCTCCCTCTTCCTCCCCCAGTTCTGTGTGATGGAAACTCTCCCACAGGTGAGTATGGCCAAGGAGACAGGGTCTCCCTTTTCCCTCAGTTCCCAGCCTCGGGCTACAGTTTCACTCTGAGAAGGGCAAGGCTCCCGTATTCCTCCAGCCCCCTGTTGCAGAACCTCTAATCTGGGTGGGTGTAGATGAAGGAGCTGAGGCCCCCTTTCCCCCCACCCAGTCTGTTTGTGTGGTGGAAGCTCTGTTCCAGGTAGGGCAGGCTGAACGTCGGGAGGCCCCAACCGTCCCTGCCCCAGCTAGTTCACCGGGAGGTTCCATGCTGATCGGGGAAAGGTAAGAAGAGAGAAGCTACCACCCCTCCCCTGGTCAGCTTGCAGAGCAAGAGTGTCACTCCTGGGGAAGCGAGCCATTGTCTTCCCTGGGGAAGAGACAGGCCGGAAGGAGGAAGAGCTCCAGGGTACTGCCTGGAGGGGGCTGACTTTATTTGGAAGAGAGTGTGGAGAATTCCTTGCTTACGGCTGTTGTTGAAAACCAGGAGATCTTGGTGAAGGGAGATTGAGAGTGTGCGGGGAGCTCCATAATACTGGTAGCAGTGAAGTGGCAGAGGGACTGAAAGTTGAACAAAAAGAAACAGGGTAAAAGCTAAGAAGAACACTCCTGGGGTCACAGCTGACCCGGGAGTCTGCACGTACCCGGAAGCATTGGAAGCTGGGCATGGGGTCAGACGTGCAAGCATGCCCCACGTCACACACAGATTAATCAACAAGGGGCCGAAGCCTCCCAGCACAGGAGTTCAAGCACAGCCTCTGATGAAACGCTGGGGAAACAATGAGCTCCTTGAACCCTGGGGAACTCTCCGGAAGCCAGGAGTAAAAAGGAAGCCATACGCATCCCTGGAAGTCTTGATAAATGCGTGCAGGGCACGGGAGTGGTGGAGGAGGACTTCCAAGTTAGCCCCTGGCTGAAGGTGGGCCCAAAACAAAGTCCCTGAGCTGGAATGGCTAAGTGCGCGCGCGCGCGCGCGCACACACACACACACACACACACACACACACACACAATCTAACTGGCTAAGGAAGCCTGAGCCCCACCTTTGACCACTGAGTAGCTTCTGTGGATTCAAGGATGACCCCTAGGTAGCCAGAAGAACAAATCTGAGCAGGGACATCCGAGGCTGCCCAATGCCAGGGAAATAGACTTCACAGAATTAGTTCAGCCAAGTCACTAAACAAATAAACAAACATCAAGCAAACAAGAGTAATAACCACAGAGGAGCAGTGGGGGGGGCGGGTAGTCAGTAGCCAGAGTTGCTACAATGTATTACCTAAAATGTACTGAAGCGAGTGACACTAAATCGTAATTCAAATCCGTACTGAAAAATAAAAAGTACCAGTAAAAATAATTGTGGAGATAAACTATAAAAGATGGCATAATGACATATTTCTTCTCCTGTCTTTAGCGGATATAAAGAGTGATTGTATAAAACAATATGTATACAATTATGTTATCGGACCTGTGAAGTATAGAATGTAATGTATTTGAGGGGCGCCTGGGTGGCTCAGTCTGTTAAGCATCTGCCTTCAGCTCAGGTCATGATCCCGGGGTCCTGGGATGGAGCCCCACATCGGGCTCCCTGCTCAGCGGGGAGCATGCTTCCCCCTCCCCCTCCTCTCCCTCTGCCCCACCCCACTCCTGCATTCTCTCTTTCTCTCTCTCTCAAACAAAAAATCTTTAAAAAAAAAAACAGAAATGTAATGTATTTGACAGTAACAGCAAAAAGAAGGCAGATGGGAGCAAAGACACACTGAAGTAAAGAAATTAATCAAACCAGATGGTAACTGGCATCCATAGGAATGAATGAAGAAAATTGGAAATGGAAAATAAGATTAATTTAATAAACTTAGCTTCTATAAAAGACATGCAGTTTTGTAAATTAATAATTATAGCAATGTGTTTTGGGTTTGTAACATATATAGGTGTAATATTTGTAGCAATAATAGAATAAAAGGGGGAAGGGTATGGAGTTATACAGGAGAAAAGTTTTGGAATTCATTGGAATTATGCTGGTAAAATCTGAAATAAAGCTGATAAGGAAGCTGTATATTGTAAGCCTTAGAGTCATCACTGTGATAATAACTTTAAAAATAGAACATGGGGCGCCTGGGTGACTCAGTCAGTTAAGCATATGACTCTTGATTTTGGCTCAGGTCATGATCAGGTCATGAGACTGAGCCCTGTGATGGTCAAGCTCCACGCTGGGCATAGAGAATGCTTGAGATTCTCTCTCTCCCTCTCCTTCTGTCCCTCCCTGCCCCCCCACCCCATTCCCCCACTTGCATACTCCCTTTCTGAAAGAAAGAAAGAAAGAAAGAAAGAAAGAAAGAAAATAGAGTTAAACAGTCATTAAAAGAATTAAAATACTTTTCTAGAAAATATCCACTTAATACAGAAGAAGACAGTAAAGGAGGAACAGAGGGGGACAAAAGAGAATGAGGCATAGAAAACAAAAGCTAAGTTGCAGTTGTAAATATAAGCTTGTCAATAAGAGCACCAAATATAAGTGAATTAAACTATCCAATCAAAAGGAAGAGATTGTGGAAAAAAGCCAGATCCAACTGTGTACTGGCTCCAAGAGACACACTTTATTTTTTTAACTGCCTTTGTTTACATTTTATACACATAACAAAATGTTATCATTTTAATGACTTTGAGGTGTACAATTCAGTGGCATTAAATATATTTATATTATTGGGCAGTCATCCATCTCCAAAATATTCTCATGATTTCAAACACAAACTCTAAACCTATTAAATAATAACTCTCCATTCCTCCCTCTCCCCAACCCCTGGCAACCACCACTCTACTTTCTGTCTCTGTGGATTTGACTCCTCTAGGTCCCTCATATAAGGGAAATCATACAGTATTTGTCCTTTGGTCTGGCTTATTTCACTAAGCATAATATTTTCAAGGTTCATCCATGTTGTAGCAAATATCAGCATTGCACTCCATTTTACAGCTAAATAATATTCCATTCCTTGGGGGGAGAGTGGTACTTAGCTGTTGATTTACTTATCCCACTTTATTGAGGTACAATGGACAAATAAAATGGTATATATCTAAAATGCACAACATGACAATTTGAATTATGTATACTTTATGAAATTATTACCATAATCTTGTTAATTAACACATCCATTACCAACTAAAACATTCTTATGCTTTGTTTTTGTTTTGTGTATATGTTGGTGAGAATCCTTAAGGTCTTCTCTCAGCAAATTTCAAGTACACAACACAGTGTTATTAACCATAGTCATCATGTTGTACATTAGATCCCCAGAGCTTATTCCTCTTATAACAGAAAGCTTATTCCTTTTAGCCAGCATCTCCCCATCTCCCCCATCCCCTAGCCCCTGGTAACCACCTTTCTACTTTCTGTTTCTGATTTCAACCTTTTTTTTTTTTTTTTTGAGATTTTATGTATAAATGAGATCATACAGTATTTGTCTTTGTCAGGGTACTTTCACCATGGGGAAAGAATAGGCCTTTTAACAAATGGTACTGAGATCATTAGAATCCACATGGAGAAAAATGTATTACACAAAAATTAACTTGAATCTAAGCGGTCGTAGCCCTACATGTAAGAGCTGAAGTTGTAAAAATCTTAGAAGAAATCATAGTTGTAAACCTCATGATCTCAGGTTATGATTTTGTAGATATGATGCCAAAAACACAAGTAATGACAAAAAAAAATACCTAAATTGGACTACATCAATTTTGTGCTGCAAATAGATACTGCTGCCAAATAAGTGAAAAGATAACCCATAGGATGGGGGAAAATATTAGCAAATCATATATCTCAAAAGAAATATATCGAGAATATATAAGAAAACAACTCAATACCAAAAAGATAACCCAATTTAAAAATGGGTGGAGGGGGCGCCTGGGTGGCTCAGATGGTTAAGCATCTGCCTTCAGCTCAGGTCATGATCCCAGCGTACTGGGATCAAGTCCCGCATAGGGCTCCTTGCGCAGCAGGGAGTCTACTTCTCCCTCTCCCTCTGCCTCTCCCCCTGCTTGTTCTCTGTCTCTCTCGCAAATGAATAAATAAAATCTTTAAAAAAAAATAAAAATAAAAAATAAAATGAAAATGGGTGGAGGATTTGAAGATCTATGTCTCCAAAGAAGATATACAGAAGGCCAATAAGCGCTTGAAAAGATGTTCATTAGTCGTTAGAGAAATGCAAATCAAAACTACAGTGAGACACCACTTCATACCCACCAAGGTGGCTACAATCAAAAAGACAGGCAATAACAAGTGTTCGCAAAGATGTGGAGAATTTGGAACCCTTGTGCCTCGTTGATGGGAATTTTAAATGGGTCAGTCAATTTGGAAACAGTTTGTCCCTCAAAATGTTGAACAGAGAGTTACCATATCCCCCAGTAATTCCACTCCAGGTTTATAATCAAGAGAAATGAAAACATACATCCACACAAAAACTTGTACGTGAATGTTCACAGCAGCATTATTCGGAATAGTCAAAAAGTGGAAACAACCCAGGGCGCCTGGGTGGCTCAATCATTAAGCGTCTGCCTTCAGCTCAGGTCATGATCCCAGGGTCCTGGGATCGAGCCCCGCATCAGGCTCTCTGCTCGGCGGAAAACCTGCTTCTCCCTCTCCCACTCCCCCTGCTTGTGTTCCCTCTCTCGCTGTGTCTCTGTCTCTGACAAATAAATAAATAAAATCTTCAAAAAAAAGATTAAAAAAAAAGTGGAAACAACCCAACAACCAATGAATAGGAAAACAAAATATAGTATATCCAAACAATGGAATGTTATTCAGCAATTAAAAGAAATTAAATATGATATATATTACAAAAATGGATGAACTTTGAAAACACGCTAAGTGAAAGAAGCCAGTCACAAAATACCACCTATTACATGATTCTATTTATTTAAAATGCCCAGAATAGGAAAATCTATAGAACCAGAAGATAAATTAGTGGTTGCCTTGGGCTGGGAGGAGGGTGTGGGGAATTGGGGAGTGACTGCTAACGGGCATGGAGTGTCTTTCCGAGGTGATGAATACGATCTAAACTGACATTGTATTCGTGATTACACAACCCTGTGAATAAACTAAAATTCATTGAACTGTACACTTTAAGTGGGTGATATCTGTAGTACATGTATTTATATCTCATTAAAGATGTTTTTAAATATTCATATGAAGATGCTCCAATAATTAAATGCATAGACATTCCAATTGTAAAATGCTAACATACAGTGATGCTCTGAATTTGAGAATATTTCTTCAAATACTCATTATATCCAGCCCTGCACCTTACCTGAATTCCAGTCCACATTTCCAACTGCCTGCAGCTCCCACCTGGATTTCCTCTTGGGCCCTCATGCTCACAAGTTCCCCTCAAATCTAGTCCTCCTCCCAGGCACCCCTCACTGACGAGAGCATTGCCATTTCTGCAGGCTTCTAGACTGAAAACCTCAGTACCACCTTTGACTCCTGCAGCTCCCTCATTCGTAAGTCCGGGTGATTTCACTTCTGCCCATGTTAACCCATTCCCTGACGCCCCCCATACCAACTGGTGCTGGCTTAGTTCAGGTCCTCAGTTTTGTTCCTGCATTAGTGATGACCTCTAGCTTCTCCCGCCAGCAGGCACCAATGCCTGGTTAACAGTAGCAGGAAGAATCTTTGCTGAACTCCAAAGCTCAGCAGCTCCCAGTGGCTCCCTGTGCTTAGTGAATCAAGCCCAAACTCCTTCTTCTGGAAATTCAGGATTCTCTAGGTGCTTTTTACCCCAAACTGTCTTCATCTGTCCCTGGTGATTCCCTTCACAAATACTCTATATTAAAAACCATCTGCTATCCCCTTTGAGAGTCACTAAACTTCTCCCTCTTCCTTGCCTTTGCCCATGCTGTTCCCCTGCACCTTACACATCACTTCTCCTTGTCTATGAATGTCCAGATGCCCGGTCAGACTCCTCCAAGAAGCCCCTCCCAAGCTGGTGGCAGCATCCCCTTCTTTTAAAAGGTCCTCACATTCTATCACACGCCAGTCATGCTGCAGGTAACTGTCTATCAGATCCTGTAACTCTCTAGGTGCTTTACCTCTTGCATCGCCATCTCTAACCTTGTTCTTTAACCTCCTCTCTTCTCTTCCTTCAATATTGCAACCAGTCTTTGCATAGGATCCTTAAGGGTCGTGCTCGACTTACAATTCTCAGAGCTTCTAGCACAGGGCCGGGCACTTAGCAGGGACTCGGTAAGCATCCATGGACGCAAAGCAGGCAGAAAACACAGAAAGTGTACTTCCTGGCTTTGTGGAACTTACGATCTCGCGTGGAAGCTAGACATAAATTATTTTGATGCAAGACAGGATGAGGGAAGTCTATGATCAATGTGTCCCCAAGTGCTGTGGAACACAAAGGTGACATTTAACACAGAGGAATGAGAAGAGGCTACTGATTGGAGTGAGTGAGATTCTAATAGATGGATTTGGGATGGAGAGCATTAGAGATTAAGGGAAGAGCAGCAACAGATACCCAAGTAGAAAAGTGTCAAACACATTTGCAAGAGGTGAACTGGGGAATATGATTGATGAGTAGGCTGCATGTCCACTTGAAAGGGGAAAGGGTGCTATAGCTGAAGATGAGCCTTGAAAATTACGTTGGAGACAGATCGTAGAGAGCGATGGACTCCAGACTAGAGAATTTGGACTTTATTCCGCCAGCAGTGAGCAGCCCTGAAGATATTTCATTGAGCAATGAAAGAGCTCGGGGGCTAAAGGGGGCTGAAAGGCCACTTCCTATAAAGCCGACTGTGTCTCAATGAATAATCAGCGGCTGAATTACCTGATCTGTAAATCTGACTGTTCAGCTACGACGCCTTGAAAAAATAGGAGCAGATGGTGATTCATTTTTAAAGGGACAACAAAGAGTTTAGCTCACTTTTTTCTAAAATTAAAAAAAAAAAAATTGTTAAAACCTCTATTTTCTTAAAGTATATGTAAGTTAACAAAAGACTCCAGGATAAGTTTCTGTTTGGATAATGTTTATTTTGGTACCTTGAAAGCTTGGCAATTGTTTAGAAATTCAATTACAACTCGCCTTTAAACAAAACCACCCTTGGGAACGGTGGGTTTGAGCCGATCTTAATATATTAAGTTGACATTATGAGGCAGTTACTTTGCAGGTTCAGAAGGTTGATTATATCTCAAAATGAGCGCAGAACAGGCGCCGAGAGCACACGCTTTGTTTAATTGGCTCTTTCAGTAGGCGAGACAAACGGGAAAAGAAACAGCAATATAAATGGAGGCTATTTTTATTATAGTTTAAAAGGAGGCCTCCTCTGTGTCAGATGGGAAATCTAGCATCAGCTCCCATGGCTCCGCTTCAAGACTGAGGACACCAAAATAAAGTACAAATTGACAGGCAGGGCTAGGAGGAAACTGAGGCTCCAAGCTACATGCAAGCCAGCTGGGAGGAGGAAAGGAATTGTAAATACTGACCAAGTGTTCAATCAAAACTCCCATTTGCTCTAGCAATTAATCATTGTGTATGCATATACTCAAATATGTTTTTATACACTTGATCTTAGCCAAAGGCCAAGAAGAAATACATATATATATATTTTTTAACTGAATTCAACAGTTTTAACTCATGGCAGAGATATCTACATATTTATTGTTCACCGATAATAATCCAATATCTGCTCCTCATTTCCCAGCCTCCCTGTTAGTTATGTGGAGGCCAGGTGACAAGGTCCGGCAAAGGCACTGAGAGCAGAAATGGGTTCTGTCACTAGTGAACTGAGGCATTTAGGAGCCAGTGTCCCCCCTCCATGACTTCTCTTCCCTTGTTACAGTTGACCTGGGTTCTGGGTGAATCAGCTGAGTGATGGTAGAGTGTCTGTTAACCTAGATTCTTGAGCAAGAAGTAAAGCTTAGTTATGTCAAGCCATCGAGGTATTAGGGTTTATTTGAACCACGGCATCGCATAGCCTATTCTGACTAACCCATCCCCAGTATCCATCCTTTCTTTTATTGTGTCAGATCCCCTAATTTTTTTAGCTGGACACGTGGCTATCCAAAACAAAGACTATATTTCTCGACCTCCCTAGTGGCTAAGAGGAGCGATATGTTTAAAATCCAGCCAATGGGGCGCCTGGGTGGCTCAGTTGGTTGGGCGACTGCCTTCGGCTCGGGTCATGATCCTGGAGTCCCGGGATCGAGTCCCGCGTCAGGCTCCCTGCTCGGCGGGGAGTCTGCTTCTCCCTCTGACCCTCCCCCCTCTCATGCTCTCTCTCTATCTCATTCTCTCTCTCAAATAAATAAATAAAATCTTTAAAAAAAAATAAAATCCAGCCAATGGAATGCAACCGGCCATATTGTCTCTTCCTTAAGCAGCAGTACTATCCCCTTTTCTCTTCTTCTTTGGCCTGTTCTTTCTCCTGCTACCTGAATGTAGATGCCGCCATCTTGGACAAGATGCTGCCATCAAGGGACGCCTGGGTGGCTCAGTCGGTTAAGCGTCTGCCTTCAGCTCAGGTCATGATCCCCGGGTCCTGGGATCGGGTCCCACATCGGGCTCCTTGCTGAGCAAGGAGCCTGCTTCTCCCTCTGCCTGCCTCTGTCTCTCTCTCTCTGATAAATAAATAAAATCTTAAAAAGTATATATATAAAAAAAAAAAAAAAAAAGATGCTGCCATCAAGATCCCAAGTGGAGCAGCAACAGTAGAGGAAGCCAGAGTCCCTGAGAGCATGGAGCACCATACCAACTGTGGACAGCCTGCCCACATTTTCATGTGAGTGAGAAATAAATTTAGACCTTCTCCAAGCCATTGCTGTTTCCAGAATCTTCCATATATTTAGATATTTGACTATGTCACCAAATTATCTTTTTCACTTCTGCAAATGTCTTGGAAATAAGGGGCAAAGAAGGCCAGAACCAGCACCAGGACTGCCCAATGCCGTAGATATTTTAGACAGATCACTTAGATTGCCTAGGAGAGCTTGACAACTCTTCAAGCAAAAAGATCTTGGAAGAAGCAGAGGATAATGTGAAAATGTATGTATGGTTAGCAACAGAGTCTCTGATTTCCTTACCTAGGAGGTTGAGGCCATAACTGTTAATAACAACTTAGAGTCCATTTCTCTTCCTCTTCTTGACCCTGAGGTAAACTCCTGGCAAGAAAAAAGCCACTTCCTCTCTCTGATTTGACTTTATTTTTATATTCTTAGGTTTCCCACTTGGGAGATGGAATTCTTCCCCCATTTTGAATGAAACTCATTGCTACTTAATTCCCAAGCTTTCATCCATTCCTTACTTTGTCCCTTCATAGTATGGTTCTTTCCACATACTGAAGTCTCAACGGGTGTGGACTTTCCTTATTCTTTCTATTTCCCTCCCATAATCCATGGTTTGATACTGAGAGCCCTGTTCTGTTGGAATGGAATAATTCCTCTATCCAGTAAGCATCCACTAGAAGGAAAGTTCCATGAAGGCAGGGATTTTTATCTGTGTATCTCTAGTACCTAGAAAAGTACCTTGCATATAGTAGGAATTCTATAAATATTTGCTGAATTTAATATCTAATAGTCTACTGTATTTACCTCACTACCACGCCACTATTTGCCTCTGAGTTACATCAGCACATGTGTATTCAATGCACAAAAATATCCTGAGTGACCAACTGCCAGAGTCTAGAAAAATAAATAAATACCAAACTTAAATAAACTAATAGGCATCTTTTTTAGAGGAAATTTTGTATATAGTATTTAAAGCCATGGATAAATTAAAATGTGAGTTTATTGTAAACCATAAAGCCTTGAGAATACATTTCTAGGTATGTAGAAATACATACCTAGAAATTCTACCTAGAATCATGCTGCAATAAAAACCATCTCCCAAATTCAGTGGCATACAACAAAAAGCACTGAATTCTCATTCCCCCACAGCTGGAAGTCGGCTGATGTAAGGCAGGCTCAGCTGGGCTTGGTTCCAAGCTACAGGCCAGGTCCAGATATGCTCTATGTGTCTCCATATTTTCCATGTCCAGGGAATCCAGGGAATATCCAGGGAATGCTCTTCCCATGACCAAAGGCATGGAGCACAGAAGGCAAGGCCAACTGCTCAGGCGCTCTGCTTGTGCCCTATCCGCTAACATCCCATTGGCCAAAACAAGTCACGTGATCCAGTGGTCAGGGAGTAACTCTGACCACCCTGAAGTGCTAGCAAGGGGGTGAATGCATAAAACAGGAAGTGAAGAATTGAGATCGATGATTCACTCTACCACACTAGGTTTGATAAGTATCAAACATGAAATCTGGATATTTCTGATATAAGTACAACTCTGTTAAACACTATCAACTGTCACATGAAGGGACAGTGGAGCATGAAATCCCCAGAACTTGAGAGTCCCTAAAGCTGACTTGAACTTTTCTGAATGTTTCTGAATGAACAACACATGCTGGGTAAAGGTGGTGAAGATGTACTTTGGGTTCACACCCTCTCCCAAGCTTACCATGTTTCAGATCTCAGTCCTAACTCCATCCTTGTCCAAAGCTTTTAACTCTTCCACTTGGGAAACCCTCCCAGTGGAAGAGTTCTTCAGGCCAATAATAGTAGTAAATGGCAGAAGAAGTTAAATCAAGAAATGTTATTTACTACCTTCTTCCTCATTGGGATGATGGTTCCATGTCCCGTTAAAAACAAAGTACCTTGAATGCCAGGAAGAAGGATTATAGAGCTATGGAGGTAGGAAATATCAGAGACTCACCAGACTCCCATCTGTAGTATGGGTCCTTTGACGTCTGACCCAACAAGTGTTCCCCAGCCTTGTTGACTGCTGACTCCAGACTGTGGTCACCATAGGGATCCTTAACCTGGGGTCCTCAGACTGAATGTGGACAGAATTTTGGGGATCCCTGAACTTGGGTGGGAAAAAAGCTAACTGATGTTTAACTAAACTAATATTTAATTAATACAATAATAACATTTAGCACTTCCTTCAGTTATGAATGTAGGTCACAAACCACAGTAGTATTAGCAATACCTGTGTGTTTGTCACCAAATCACACATTTTTTCTTATCACATGATGCTTGTACATATCTTTTGTAGGTATCTTTAAATAAAGATATTTATGTTTAGCGCTACTTCAAAAATGCAAGAGTTATTAAATCCACTGCTAGATATGGTTCTTTAATGTGTCATACTGTATCACAAATTTGTTTTTCTAATATTTTGATGACTGTGTTTATAATCTGAGTATTTTGTTTCATGAATGTAAAAATCCATTAGCTTCACCAGACTACCACTGAACAAATAAGATTAAGAACTTCTCCCTAAGGTTTCCTTCCAAAGCTGATATCTTTAGACCCTCAGGAGATGCATCGTGGGTTCACCAGGTGCTTATATGCAACAGCAGGTGCTGTGCTCCAAAATATCTTGAATGTACGGGTTCAGTTCATTCCCTTTTATCCATATTTCAAACCCTTCCTCTTTTGATCCCTGTGACTGTCCTCTGCAGAAACTCTCCCAACCCCACTCGAGTTGCTTCTTATAGTTTCCAGAAAAATCTAAAAAATCTCTTCTTTATCATTCTTTTATCATATCTTTAGTCCCCAACTACAAGGCGAGGTCAAGGTGAGTTTAACTTAGCAATATCTCTGTATTTAATTTTTAAATTTTCCTCCTGATCGTGTTACATCTCTTAAGTTGTCAGTAGGGAAGTGAAGTCCACCCCACCCCCTTGTCTAGCAAATCTTACTTTAGAAACTATTGCCTGATACTGATACAAAGTCTTCCTTCCATTAAGATTGGTTCTGCCTTCTTCCCCAGATCCACTAGGAGACAGTTTCCATGACCCCTCCAGAAAGTCTTTTCTCCTCTATTCCAAGCAGCCATTGACTCCTCAGCCATAGCAAAGAGCTGCTTGGTCTCCAGACTTTTCCTCATCCTTGTCCCTTCTACAGGCCACTGTTGGTGTATGGGGCCCAGATGGGAGAGTGATCCATCAGGCATCTGCCACTTATCACCCAAGTCAAGCCTTTGCTCATTTCACTGTGGATATGTCATGTGTGTCTGGGCAGTCAAAGATGAGTTTGTTTCATAGATGCTTCATTGATGACCAGTAGGGATGATCCAGTCAACTAACCATTTGTTGATTCACTTTACCTTCAGGATCTTGTACAGAATGTCCCTATCTAGCCACATTTTTTTTTATCACTACCTGCTATGGTCTGAATGTTTGTGTAGCCCCCTCCCCAAATTGTATATGTTCAATTCTTAACCCCAAGGTGATGGCTATTAGAGCTGGGGCCCTTGGAAGGTGATTAGGTTCTAAAAGTGGAGTCCAAATGAATAGGATTAGTGCCCTTATAAAAGAGGCCCCAGAAAGATCTCTCACTCCCTTCCACCATGTGAGGACACAATGGGAAATCAGCAGTCACAACCCATAAGAGGGCCTTCACCAGAGCCCTACCATGTTAGCACCCTGATCTTGGACTTCCAACCTCCAGAACCATGAGAAACAAATTTCTGTTGTTTATAAGCTTCCCAGGCTGTGATAATTTGTTAGAGCAGCCTGAACAAACTAAGATACTACCTGTAATGGACATTACAATGTAACACCAGATTCCCCATCAGAACTTGTTGTCCCAGCTGCTGAGAGTGCTTCTGGCTGATTGCCCTGACCTGTTTTCTCTCCCTGGAAACTACCCTTAGCTGGAGACGGCTACCTCACCCAAGAGGACAGTCACAACCAATGACCGGTCACTGGGAAGCCATAGAGGCTCAGAACTCTCCTTGTGACATTAGACAACTGTGAAGGGCCATTCCAGCTTCAGAGCTCTGCATAGGTCACCTGAGGCCTTTGTTGAGACTGCATTGCAGCTCAGCTTCTCCCAGTACCTGATCCTGCTTCCTTCCTTTTCACAGAGTTTGATCCCCAGAACTCCAATAGATCCATATGCTAACACCTCATCTCAGAGTCTGCTTCTGGGGACCCCAACCTGCAGCACTGCTCCACCCCATTCTAGGGCCCTAACTCCACCAGACCTTCAATATACCACTTTGATCTCCTATTTACTGCCATATCCTCAGTACCCTCTACAGGGCTTGGCACAGAGAAGGAATTTAATAAATGTTTAATAAATTGAATTTAATCTGCAAATTTGACCAGCTTGCCAGCAGTACCCTCCTCCAAGTCTCTAGTAAGAATTTTGGCAGTCAATAAGCTATTTGCCAATGGATCAGACTAAACAACTTGCTACCTAAAGAGCCATCTAGCGATGCTCTCTGAGGGAGTCCTGGCAGGTGTCTCGGGCCACACAGCCAACCACCAGAAGGCCAATGGCAAGAGCCTACTTCCCTGGGGTCCCTGTCACCGCAGATCCCAGGACTCAGTGAGACCAGCTTAGAATAGACAAGTGGGCACCCAGCCCAAAGCACTGCTCTTGTCCTTCACAGAGGGATTTCTCTCTGAGGCTGATTCTTAACCTCTGATTTTGTTTTGCTTTATCATTAAATCTTCTGGTTTTTAACCACATTATTTTTGAGCCATATGAATTTGTTACTGTTGTAAGTTCCACATGATCAAATATTGGTATTTCATATACTCAACCTGAGTATTATCTCAGCCTAATTTTTAATTACAAACATTTATTCTTATTGTATCTAATTTGTCATAAAATTTGCTTTTTTGCATATTAATTTATACCTCTTTTTTACCATTTTACCATTTTGTTCTTTTATTCTTTTTATTTTAGCTCAATTTGCCATTTTATTGATTATCATATCCTTTTAAATTGGCTTCAGATGACAAGGCCATTTTCTGTCACCACCACAATCAAAGAGCTGAGTTCCTACACGATTTTCCTTAGGACCCTTGAAGACTGCTGGGAATGTGACAATTGCCCTCTCCTTTAGGAAAAGATTGTGTCTTCCTCCTGCTTACCCATGTCAAGTATTGCAATAAGAAAAAATAAAATATTAATCCATGTGCTTGATGCTCTACTTTAGAGCCCTGGTTCTCAACCTTAGCTATACATTAGAACAACGTGAATTTTTTTTTTAATTCCAGTGTACTTAACATACAGTGTTATATTTTTCAGGTGTACAATCTAGTGATTCAACAATTCCGTATATTACTCAGTGTTCATCAAGGTAAGTGTCCTCTTAATCCCCTTCACTTATTTCACCCATCCCCCCCACCCACTTCCCCTGTGGTAACCATCAGTTTGTTCTCTACAGTTAAGAGTCTGTTTCTTGGTTTGTTTCTTTTTTCCCCTTTGTTCACTTGTTTTGTTTCTTAAATTCCACATATGAGTGAAATCACATGGTATTTGTCTTCTTCTAACTGACTTATTTCACTTAACATTATACTCTCTAGATCCATACATGTTGTTGCAAATGGCAAGATTTCATTTTTTATAGCTGAAAAATATTCCACTGTGTATATATACCACATCTTCTTTGTCCATTATCTATCAATGGACACTTGGGCTTCCATAATTTGGCTGTTGTAAATAATGCTGCAGTAAGCATAGGGGTGCCTCTATCCTTTTGAATTAGTGTTTTTGTATTCTTTGGGTAAATACCCAGTAGTGCAATTACTAGATCATGAGGTAGTTCTATTTCTAGTTTTTTGAGGAAGCTCCACACCATTTACCACAGTGATTGCACCAGTTTGCATTCCCACAAACAGTGCACGAGGATTCTTTTTCCTCCACATCTTCACCAGCACTCTTTTTTTGTGTTTTTGATTTTAGCCATCTGGTAAGTTTGAGGTGATATCTCATTGTGGTTTTGATTTGTATTTCCCTGATGATGAGTGATGTTGTACATCTTTTCATGTGTCTGTCGGCCATCTATTATGTCTTCTTTGGGGAAATGTCTATTCATGGCCTTTGCCCATTTTTTAATTGGATTGTTTTTTGGGTGTTGAGTTGTGTAAGTTCTTTATATATTTTTGGATACTAACCCTTTATTGGATATGTTACTTGCAAATATCTTCTCCCATTTCAGTAAGTTACCTTTTAGTTTTGTTTATTGTTTCCTTCGCTGGGCAGAAGGTTTTTATTTTGATGTTGTTGTGATAGTTTATTTTTGCTTTTTTTTTTCCCTTGCTTTAGGGAACTTCTCTAGAAAAAAAGTTGTTACGGCCGATGTCAGAGAAGTTACTGCCTGTGCTCTCTTCTAGGATTGTTATGGTTTCAGGTCCCACATTTAAGTCTTTAATTCATTTTGAGTTTATTTTTGTGTACAGTGTAAGAAAGTGGTCCAGTTTCATTCTTTTTTGTGTAGCTGTCCAGTTTTCCCAATACCGTTTATTGAGGATGAAATTCTTTTTAATACCAATGTTCAGCCACTCTCAGTTACATCACAGTCTTGGAGTAGAGTCCAGGCATTAATATTTTTTTAAGCTCCCCCAAGTAATTCCAATAGCAGTAACTTTGAAAAACACTGGTCTATGACTGCTATTCAAAATGTGGTCCATGGACCTGCAGCACCAGCATCACCTGGGATGCTTATTAAAATACAGAACCCTAGGCCCCACTGCAAACTTGCTGAACTGGAATATGCATTTAGCAAGCTCCCCAGGGGATCTGGGTGCCTACTGAAGCATGAGAAGCATTGGTTTAAAACACACATTGATGGGGTTTCCATTTTAACGCTTTGTGTTTTGAAAAAAAAAAATCTTTGATCTGAAGATTTGAGAATTCTGCATCTCAAATATTTGAAGGTTAATCATCTATATTCTCTTCTCGATTTGCCCTATCCCACAGGAGATAGTAATTTGGCTAATTGATGATAAAATGTCTCTTTCCCAGTTTGGCTAAGTTATTTCTAATTAAAGAGATGGAGAAAGTTGAATTTATCAGAAATCCTCTTGGGAAGAGCATCATGTTTCTTTGGAAGGTTTGCCTGGAGAAGCCTATTGGGGTAGAACAGAACAGCCATGGGCAGGACCATCAGCAGGTGCCAAAACCTGAGTGGAGGAAGAGCACTCTGCTAAAAGAAGGACAGAGAGAGAGAGAGCATGAAAGAGAAGGAAGGGGGAGAGAGAGACACAGGCAGAGAGGAGAACTTTCAAGATCAGTGGAAGATGGTACGTGATCCCTCAAACCTCCCCTAAGGGTAATATACCTATGGATAGGGCAGTAATTTGGGGGAAAACAGTGAAAGGTCTCAGTGTGCCCAGGTTGTAACATGGGAACAGAGTTGAGATTTGATGTTTGGATGCAGAAATTAGGACCAGAAGGACCATGAAGAAGGTGGCCCTTTAAGGGCCACAGGAATCACCCAGTGAATGTTTTGTGCCATCAGAGGCCATGACACTAGGGGGTTGAGTCCAGTTTATTTTGATCTATAGAAGTGGGAAGGCCTTAGCTGAGGAATGGGTTCCATGTCTTACTTCCCCCTAGATTGCTGGAGACAGAGTAGGATCCCCCCACTGACAGAGGCTGCCTGGAAACTGTTTTGGAAAAGCAAGCAATTGCTGTCTTCTTACAGAAGCTCTTATCCCCGAATGGTATTTCCAAACACATTTCTACTTCCTAGAGGGCCCTGAGGACAGCAAGAGCTCTTCCCCATCTGACTCCAGGCTCCCTAAAAGTAGGTGCCATGTTTACTCTTAAAGCCTTGGCTAAGGGGGGCCAGGGCTTCCAGCTATGGACAGGATGCTGTGCTAGGGAGGATTGCATTCCTTCTTCCAGCTAGGAGGACCCGAGACTGTTTCCTCTCTCAGGGAGAAAGCTGGACCATCTTGGCAACATTGTCCCTCCTCCAGTCTTTCTCACTCAACCAAACTGATCATTCCCTTGCTGCAGGATTTGGTAGGAAGCAAGAAAGTTTTCCCTTCCTCCCCTACTCAGTGGGACTCAGGACAAGCCTGACCTTCATACCCAGCATGCTTCTCTCTAGACTGCTCATATACTGGCCAAAACACATCAGCATCAAGCACACCATCCTGGTGCCAAGGGGGTGTTTATAAAAATTGTCCAGATGCTTATTTCTCTCTTTCAGAAATTGCCTTCTGTCTGATCCAGTTTACAGCCTTGTGCCAGAACACTGGGTCTTGAAAAACTGTAAAGAATATTTAACAACGTCCTACCCAGAAGTTTTCCCCTTCAACCATCCAATCTTCAAACCCTCAACAAGTACATTATTCTGAATTGTTGGGGGTGGGGATTTTAATACATAGATATTTCATTTCTTTTCTTTATTTTTCTTTTCTTTTTTTGAATCTCTTAATTGTGGTAAAAATATACCTAACATAAAATTTACCATTTTTAAGTGTACGATTCCATGGCATTAACACTTTATTTCGATGTGGAGTCAATTTGGAATTGTTGGCCATTTTCCAAGAATTGCTGGCTTTGTCGCATGCCTCTAATTTCCAGCCTTATTTTTGCTTATAGGACAATGACCAGAATGGTGCTCTCTAATGAAAAGTTTGTCTTCTAATCTGGCTTATGCTCCCTGCTCTGATGTTGGTGTGTCCAGGTGGACAAGGCTGACTGGCAGACCCTCAGGAAATCTGTGCACCTCCGTGAAGTGCTCATTTGTCTTTGATGTGTTCTCTCTCCCTCTCCTTCTCTCCACCCCACCTTCTTTTGGGTCCTGCCTTCACCTGTGACTCATAATAAGTGAGGACTTAGCGTGGGCTCCTGTGATTTCTGATTTCATCTTGGTAGGCCTCTGAAGGATGTAGTATTGCTTAGGTGGAGAAGGAAGGTAAGGGGGCCCTCGTGGGATGTGGCAGAACACAGAGACGGCTAACTACAAATTTAGTGCTCAGGACACACTGACTGAAATAGGACCTAGAGCTCTGAAACATAAATCTGAAGAGGGAAATTGGAGTTAAGATGAAGGTGCCAGAATAAGAGAAGTAAGTTTTGTCCTGAAGAAAACAGGGAGCCATGAAAGGTGGATGAGCTATCTAAATCCGTCTGGGTAGGGAAGAGCTTGTTCATAAAGAAGACTGGCTACAGTATGAGATGCAGGCCTCCTGGGTCTAGATTCTGCCATTAAAGCTGGAGAGGAGGGACCTAGGGAGTTGGTGGGTGAAACCCAGGAAGGACCAACCCAGAGAAGGGGATTGGTGACTGGCAGTCGGGGAGGAGAAAGGTCTCTAAGGGGAGCAAGACTGAGAGAATAGAGGAGAAAGTCACAGAAAGGGACAGCATGCTGAAGAACTAACTTGAGCAATGGAGCAGATATCTGTCAGTCCTTGCTCATCTCTCTTCCACAGTCACCTCTCCATATTGAAGGGTGCACCTCAGGAACCCCTGCCACTCATTGGCTGTGGGCTTTTCTGACTGTGGGAGCCCACTCAGCCCACACAGAGGAATGGTCCGAAGTACCCGGAAGTTAATTACTCCAGCAGCAGCCCTCTATCCATAATGGACAAGAGTGGTGGACAAATAACCCAGCTCCCTCATCACTCAGGTGGGAAGACTCCAAAGTGTCCTGTCTCCCGGAATTCTCCAGCAGGACTAAGCCCCAGTTGCTCATTTGGGAACTGACTCAGTGGCTCATCCTTCATTGGCTGTCGTCCTTTTCCTGCCAGAGTTTCTTTCACCTCCCAAATAAATTATTCACACCCTCATCCTTGACTCTGGCCTCTTGCCAGGGGAGCCCAACCCAAGGAAAGCTTCCCTCTTCATGTGTAACCAAAGTCTCTAGGTGTCCATTCAAGGTGTGCAACACTGAGCCTTGGGGTCTCCTCTCCCCTCTGCCAGCCCTTTACTGTGGCCTTCCTGGTCTGGTTAACCCAGCCAGGGGAGGAAACGGGCACAGGGGCTCCACCGTGGTGGGGTATACCTTGACACATGCCCCATCTCCACAACCACGGTCATGGAAGGATGCAAAGCTGGGAAAGGGCTCTGGGGGCCTGGAGCCCCCTTGACCATGCTTCAGGGAAGACAATATTAATGTGGACATCAAGGGGCTCCCACTGGCAGCAGCCGGCAGGGTTCTCTTACTAACTTGTCATGACGCTGAGATCGCTTTGTTTCTCTTCAGCAGACTGGAGTCTTGGGGACTCTGCGGGTCACCTGTCCACCACCTCAGCAGTGCTCCCCACTCCCAACTCTAAGGCAGAGAAGAAAGAACTTATTACTTTGATCAGAGAGGAAAAAGAGAGCGATACTGGGACCTCCCATGACAGCACAGGAGCCGACCACTCTCCAGCTGGCCCTTGGGCAACAGATGGCCAGGTTTCGCCCATTAAAATGCCTTGGTGCTGAGGGAAGAACTGACCGGCTCTCAGGCTGCTCTCCATATCAGCCATTGCTGGGAACTGGTGCTGACCCCACTGGCTTACTGGAAATGAGTGTGGGGAGGAGAGGTCATCTGCATGCAAATAAGAGATGCCAGACCAGTGAGTGGGACGCCACTGCTAAGCCCAATCTCAGTCCCTCCCGGGCTGAGGCGGGCCCTGCCACTGGGGGGGCTGAGCAGCCATCTGAGCAGTCATGGGGGCTGCAGACCCTTGGAAGAGGTTCAGTCATTCTCTCAACCTGGCCTGTTACACCGCGCTGCCCACTCCTCAGCTCTTGACTGGGATGATGTCAGGGAGTCCCCTTGCCTGCCATCACAGTGATGCCCTGGCTGGCATGTTGCCTCTCGGTCCCCTCCCTGCCGCTCTCCAGGGGCCACAAGCATGTTCTTGGATCTCCTCCAAGCCCTACAGGGCCCGTGGGAGGCTGGAGTTGGGCTGGGCAGGGAAATCTCAGGGCCTTTCAGCACAGCTGAGCCTCACCATTATTTCTGCCTTATCATGACTTCTCCCTGCTGGTGCAGGCCACTCTCCAAGAAGGGTTCTGCCTCCTCTCCCAGGGGGCAGCAACGAACTCCCATCTGCTCTGGAGTTTCCAAACCTGTCCCATCAGGTATATATAGCCCTGACCTCCAGGATTTTGACCAAGAGGGAAATCAGGGAGCAGTTCTGAACTCTTCAGTGCCCCTTTTCCCACCCATAGCTCCTTTCCCGGAGCCCAGAAAGGGTTCTGCCCCCACCTTCCCCACCGTGTGACGTAACCCACACACCCACACCATGGCTTCGAGTGGGACACCACTGAGCCTTCCCAGTACTAAAAGAGAAACTTTGGGAAATTTAGAAAGCCCTTTCATGTCTCAACAAAGCTCAGCTCTGGCAAAAGCACAAATCCATGTCTTCCGTAATTCTTGTCATGAAGAGCCTTCCTCAACAGCTCCTACTGAGTACCAAAAGCTAAACGCTGACTCCTTTGTCTTCCTCTAGGTTCTGCCTTCACCCATGAATCACAACGAGTAGAGGCTCAGGAACCACAAGAACTGTCAGCAACAAGGATTGCATCCTTGCATGTAAAGGGTTAACATCAGATCTGGGCCTGCCTAGAAGTGACCTCGGCCTCCCTCTTACCACCGCCTTGTTTCCTAGAACTGTGGAATAAATATGAAACATTACGTGTTGGCTTGCAGGCCTTGCGCCTACCCAGCTCACACAGCGTGAAAAGCTGGTGGGGAGCAAAAGCTGTGGGTTCTGTGTCAAGGTGACCCACGAGCACCTTGGCTCCCACTGTGGCAGCCATACACACCCCATGTGATCAAGAGACCAAAGAAGCTGTGAACTTGGGGAGCTACTGGCTGTCCTGATATGGGGATCTTGGGTAGCCTGTGTCTCCATTCCTCTATCCTTCTATGAAGACAAGTGTATTGGTCAGGGTTGTGCAGAGAAACAGAACCAACGGGATGTGTGTATACGTAATAGAGATTTATTTGAAGGAATTGGCTCATGTGATTGTGGAGGAATGATGAGTCCAAAATCTGATGGGGGAGGCTGACAGGCTGGAGATTCAGGGAAGAGTTATAGTTCAACTCCAAAGACAGCCTGCTAGCAGAATTCCTTCTTGCTCAGCGGAGGTCAGTCTTTGTCCTATTAAGGCCTTCAAGTGATTGGATGAGGCCCACCCACATGGAGGGCAATGTGCTTTCCTCAGATTTCACTGATTTAAATGTTAATCTCATCCAAAAAAACACCTTCACAGAAAGATTCAGAATGTTTGACCAAATATCCGAGCTCCGTGGCCCAGCCAAGTTGACACAAAAATTTGACCATCGTACTAAGTAACCATGGTAAACATAAGGCAATTGATTGCATCCCATGAGTTTGACTGTCAACTTCAATTACGACCATCATCGTGACCCGTAACTCCTGTCGAAGAGCTATCACTGCTGGTTCTCTAAGTGCCGTTCTGCTCCAAGGGTCTGTGGGAGGCACACTGGCCCAGGACAGGACTATTTCTTCCCCACCTGACCACTGGCATCTACAGCTCTGCCTGCAACTCTGCAGGGAGACTTTCCCCTACTCTTTCCTTGGCTCTCGTTTTCCTTGCAGACCACACAAGCAGCCAAGCTTGGGGATGGGCGCCCAGCATCTTGCTGACCGTCCAGGAGTTGCCCCTGGCTGGCCTGGGCCTTGAAAGGCCATAAAAGAAGGTCCACCCCTCCCTGAAAAGACAACAAATCCTCAGCTGTGGTCTTAAAAATGGATACCCCCTCTCATGACACACAGCACTTTACAGTTTGCAAAGCACTTTCGCATCCAGTATCAATTCGAGCCTTCCCAAAGAAGGTGAGAAAAGTCTCTGTTCTGGTCTCTACTGCTGCCTGAGGCAGCCAAAGATGGAGTATTCCAGATGGCCCCCACCCGAACGCACGGCACTTGCTCATGCGGGCATGGCCATGGCCATGTGCAAGATCAGGGTGAGGCTCAGAGATGGCGGCCTTAGAGGCCCTTGCAGTTCCCAGCCCCCAACCCCAAAGAGAGCCCAGACTGCCAGCCCCATCCTCAGGACAGAGAAGCCACCGGTGCCCCGGCACTCATTCAGCCGTTGTGTCCCCAAAGGTCAGGATGTCTGGTCTGGCTCACAGCCTTGAGAAATGAACTTAGCTCCTGTCATCAAGAAAGCCGGCACATGGTCCCTGGAAGCTACAGCAGCTCTTCAGTCCCTCAGCCGGCAAGACAGCATCTCGGAGCCCTGGGTTCTCCATCCGCTAAGCCCCATCTGAGCCAAATGGACAGACAATGGGGTAGCACGACACAGCTGTGGTTGTGTGTGTGTGTGTGTATGTGTGAGTGTGTGTGCAGCTATGCAGACGAATGTGTGTATTTGTGAGTGTGAATAAGCATAAGCATGTGTATAAGTATGTGTGGATAAGTAGGTAGCAGGTGTGTGTGTGTGTGTGTGTGTGTGCGTGCGTGCGTGCGCGCCCCATGAGGCCAACTTCAAGCATACCTGAGACTTGAAAACCCAGCTGGAATTACTGCTAAAGAAAGTAGCAAGCCAAGCCCTTGGCAAGACCCGTAGGTCCCAGGGAACCCTGTGGTCCCTGCCCTTGGAGAGCGTCTGCTCCATGGGGCAAGTGGACACACACCAAGTACTCAGATCCTAGGACGCTGTAGGGACTGTTCTAGTTCAGAACCAGAGTCAAGGCAATGAAAGATCTTCCACGGGCAAGACTGTGCATGTGGCCCCAAAGCTGGAGGAACGTGGGAGAGACTGTCCTGCTGGGTCGGCCCCTGAGACAGCAAACAGAACAGCGATCAGGGGCACCAAAGGGTCCTAACCAGGTGCTCCATGAGAGAGGGAACAAGCTACATGAGGGCTGGAGAAGCGGGGACATGGCTGGCCATCCACAGGACAGAGAGCTGCTCACTAAGAACCCAGGTGCTCACCACCTCCCCCCTGCTTCCCATCAGTCACAACCTAGCAGGAAACACCACAAGCCCAGAGGCGGGTCTGCCCCCTGACATTTGTGGGGTGGTCAGACAAGAGGACAAAGGGAGGCCCCCAACTTGCGGCCCACGTTCTTCTCACACCAGCCCTGCACCACACAGGGCTGTGCCTGCTCGTGTGTGGACAACTGAGCCTTTAAGTCCAAGCTCTGTCCATAACCCCACCTCCCTGGGGGAGCTTGCCCATGGCCGGGCTAACCTTGGGAGGACAGACCCAGAGAAGATGCCCACACAGGGGACAGCAGCAGGAGGAGGCCGTGTAAATAGAGAATTCCAAAATCCTGCTTACCCTGAGTGTGGCCCGAAAGTAAGGGAGGTGACAGGGTGTCACGAACTCCTGGTGGGCAGCTGTCCTTGGCACAGTGCAGGGGAAGAATGAGAAGGTCCTCTAAAGCAAGACCACTCAAAAGGTCGTCCTCAAGCAGCGCCAGCCCCGAAGCTGCTGGTTACGGGCCCGTGACGAGGTTAGCACAGAAACTGAGTAAGCATTTAGCAACTTCGTAGCCATCTGACCACCTAATTTTGTCTTTCGAATCTAATTAAACAAAAATTGGTGCTTTGTTTCGTGCATTTTTCTTTTACATTTCGTCTCTCTCGTAATTCGTTTTTATTGTATTCGACAAAAGCTTCGGTCCACAGCAGACTAGGAAATGTAAAATCTGGTCCTTCAGCACAGAGAACTTGAAAAGTTCTGCTTTGCAGCACCGAACAAGGTCAGAGGCCCCAGCTGCCCAGGTCTAAGGACAGCACTTCCCAGAAGCACGTCTGAGGATCAGGCAGCCCAGTCTCCCCGCGGCATCTTCAGAGGTTTGCCCCAGTCAGCCAGTGAGAGCAGCAGGGCCTTCCAGAAAAGAGCGCCAGGAATAAAGGGCTCACAGTTGGGTTTGCAGAAACTGCCGCGGAAGGCATCTATGCTCTACACAGGAGCCCCAGGACGTGAGTCTCTGCAGAGCCACTTGCCCGCTGCGCAACGCTAGCCAAGGCACCTTCCCTCTCGGAGCCTGGTTCCTCATCTGCAAAATGGTCTGAGTATTAAATAGGATAAAGCCTAGGAAGCGTTCAGCCCACCCAGCATCGTGAGGTCTTAAGAAGCCATGGACTCAGAAGCAGCTTCTCCTGCTGTGCTCACACCCAAGATGTCAGGATAGATGCTGGATGGGGGAGCAGACATCAATAGGCCAGACCCCGACCCATATGC
Source organism: Leptonychotes weddellii (assembly GCF_054177405.1). NCBI lineage: Eukaryota > Metazoa > Chordata > Mammalia > Carnivora > Phocidae > Leptonychotes > Leptonychotes weddellii. The sequence continues at coordinate 27,256,070 of NC_138378.1, read as the reverse complement.
CCTCTACCTAGGAACCCGATCTCCCGTGGCCCTCCGCCCCACCCAGCCTCCTGGACCCCTAAAGTCACAGGGCCTGCTAGCAACTCTGCAGGGAACACTCCCACCTGGTGGGGGGCGCTGAGGCATTGCTCCTGTGAGCCCCCCAGAGAGGCAGGAGGGTTAGCAGGAACCTAGGATCCAGCTATTCTGCCCCCCAGATCAGTAAGTCATGGACCAAAGAATGCCCGCAGGTGTGGTCATATTCTCCCATGCTTCCTCCACAGGGCAGCTCCCATCAGCCAAGATTAGTCTCCCAGAGAAGATTCCAGGGGTGAGCTCTCAGTAGCCAATGACGGCAGCTACTGGGGGTGGGTTCTATGGCCTGGGCCCCAGTAATACCCACTGCAGAGTTGTTGTAGGAATTTGTGAGATGCTTGATATGAGCACAGCAGTGCCTACACACATGTGGCACTCAATATTTGTCAGTCACATGGTGTCACAAGATGAGAATCCTAATATTGGCTGTGCGATAGGGTTAATGTTCAATATTGCTAATATTGGCGAACGTACTCTTCCAGTACCTTCACCAATCCTTTTCCCACCCCATCCCCCTTGGCCTAAAGCACCCTATAAGAGGGGTAGGGCCTCATGGTTGTGCTCTAAGTTTCCTTCCAACTCTCAAGTTCAGAATTCAAGGTTCTACGCGCTTCCGGATTGAAGACCCTGTTTTAGGACCTCGTACTCGCCCAGATTTTAGCATACCAAGAAATACAGTGAAAACTTTCTGATAAACACAGATGTAGTGAAAAGAAGGGCCGTATGCACCGCTATGTTCATAACAGCAATGTCCGCAATAGCCAAACTGTGGGAAGAACGGAGATGCCCTTCAACAGATGAATGGATAAAGAAGATGTGGTCCATATATACAATGGAATATTACTCAGCCAT
>NC_138378.1:27192847-27255043 GCF_054177405.1 Leptonychotes weddellii | reverse complement strand
TTTACATCAACATGGATGGGACTGGAGGAGATTATGCTAAGTGAAATAAGTCAAGCAGAGCAAGTCAATTATCATATGGTTTCACTTATTTGTGGAACATAAGGAATAGCATGGAGGACATTAGGAGAAGGAAGGGAAAAATGAAGGGGGGGGAATCAGAGGGAGAGAGAAATAGGCGAGAAATAAACTAAGGGTTCTGGAGGGGAGAGGGGTGGGGGGATTGGTTAGCCCGGTGATGGGTATTAAGGCGGGCACATACTGCATGGAGCACTGGGTATTATACAAAAACAATGAATCACCACATCAAAAATCAATGATGTATTGTGTGGTGACTAACATAACATAATAAAATAAAATTTAAAAAAAAAAAAAGAAAACTTTCTGATAATATGGGAAGTCTTACAGAATGCCACCCACACCGACCACCTACTTGCCCCAAATTACCTACATCCTCCCTGGCCACCCATGTTGTATAATTCCCCAACATTCCAAAGAGTTTCACTCTTTTTGTAAGGCCTGCCCCCTCTATGTTTAGTTATATTTCAAATGCCCTTGAGAGGGGTAGTATATTTAGTATGTGATGGCTCAGTGACTTAAAAAATAAGTTAAAAAAGGTGGGATCAACAGGCCCCTCCACAACTGGAGGGTCCTGGGAACTAGCTGAGAGGGAGTCAAAGACAGATGGAAGGACCGTTGACAGCGGGGCCCAGGACGAGTGTCTGCAGCAGAATATAAGCTGTGGAGCATTCTTAGCCTGATTCCCACCACTTACACCCAGCCCACAACAGCGCCACTCTGCTGGACCCTGGGCTAGCCTCTGGTCCTTTCCTTCCATCCTTTCCCACACACCAACACTTACCTCTCCCGTGTCCCCTCTCCCAACCACGCAAGGGTCTTTGCTCTCTGCCAGGGACAGGAGGTGAATGGACAGATGGGTTAACTCGGAACATTGCTTGATCAGTGACAGAGGGCAGTAACAAGACCCTGGGCACCGAACTGGGGGTCACGCTTGGACTCTATTCCCTCCCTGTATGTGGCCCGGTGGGCCACTGCACTGTTCGTACCCAGGGTCGGTTGCAGAAATGAATGGAAGTTTCTACCCTCCCTGTACTTACACCCTTACAAAGTGTACTCCTCCCATCGAGAGGTGAGGTCTTCCTCCACTCCTGGTATCCGAGTTTGGCCATGTGACTTGCTCTGACTAATGAGACAAAGGGGCATGAGGTGGGATTGCTCCCCCTACTGTTCTCAGGGAAACTACAGCCGCCACCTTGTAAGCAAGCCTGGGCCAGCCTTCTAGAGGAAGAGAGACCATGGGGTTCAGTTACCCCACCGTCACACCAGCCAATGGCCAGCCAATCACCAGTCACGTGAGCGAGGCCACCTACCCTCAGCTGACTACAGACTCACAAGTAAGTTAAGCCAGATCAACAGAGCGGCCCAGCTGAGCCTGGCCAGAATTAGCAACTCATAGAGATCATGAACTAGGTACATGGGGTTGTTTTAATCCACTCAGTTTTGGGGTGGTTTGTTACATGGCAGTAGCTAACTGACACAGTAGCGAACTTACATGGTCAGTCAGAGAGGCAGAGAAGCATGGGGCTGAGTCCTTGGGCTGGGTAGACATTTCTCTCTTGGTTGTACCACAGTCTTGGATGAGTCATCTCACACACACACACTCACACATACACTGAGGCTCAGTTTCCTCATCTTTAAAATGGAGACAGGGTAACTGCCCCTCTTAGAGTTGTGTTGACTGTTCTTACGTGGCCCCAGATTATTGCCCATCCTCAACCTTCCAGGTTTCATGTGCTCGTCACAGGGGAATGAATCTAGAAACCCCTCTCTCCCTCCCTCACCCCCACTGAACCCCAGGGGACTCCAAGAGAATGTGTGATTTCCACCACAGCCCAAGCACCCACCCTTCATGGCCGATCTAAGAAGGGTCAGAGGGGCTTGGTATCTGGTGGGTGTGAGTGTGGGAATGGTTTCTAGAAAAATTTACAAAAAGCAAAACACAAGCTTCTCCCCTGGGAAAGTAACAAGGAAACACTCAACTCCAGTTGAAAGAGAAATTTTTGAAGAAGGAAAGTTTATTTAGAGAATAACCAAGCCCCTAAATCAACAAACTGTGGTCTTATCTCTGAATATGTGGGTCATTCTGATTCTCTGTGCTCTGCTGACCACTCTTGGCCAGGCTGGACCTTGGGGCAGAGCCCTTGGGCCCAAGGTGGCTGAGGAGGCAGGGCCCTGGGGACTGAGCCTTGGGTCCTGCCATGTGCTGAGAGCCAGGGGTGGGGAGGACGAGGTGCCAACAAGTGGGAGGCTGCAGGCTGCTCTGCTGGCTTTTATTTTTAAATCTCCTTATCATTTCTCTGGAGATTTTTTTTTTTTTACTGCCTGGGGCTGAGAGCTGAAGGAATTCCAGGCTGTGTGTCCCCTGGGGCCCCCACCCCACACATCAATGCTCTGTGAAGCCAGAGAGATCATATGCACTGGGCCTCGTTTTCAGGAGGTTTTTAGGACTGGCCGAATGCAGGTGGGACTCTTTTAAGCAAAACTTATGTTTGACAAGTTGATAGACTAAAAACAGTAGATTCAAGGTAATTATTCCATTTTCTAAAAAATTTGTAGTGTGACAAAAGGACCAGATATTTATCCTCTTTCATGGGATGTAAGCAAGAGCGTCTTATTTGACACTGGAGACTTTACCAAAACTAATCTACTTTTTGGAGCCTACCTTGGGGTGGAAAGCAAGGATCTCAGTGGACAGAAGCATGGAAGGATGGCACCTGCAAGGCACCTGGGGTCCACCTGTGGGTCACCTCCAGGGACAAGTATAGTGGGCTCTGGCAAGGACCTTCTGTCTCTAAATCTCTTGCCAGTCTGCTCCCCAAACTACCCTCTCCAGGGCCTGTAGCCTTTCCTGAGACTTGCCATCTTACTGAGGGAAGAATTCCTCTTATTTGAATCCCTTCAGATGCAAACCCTAAGACAAGGATTCTAGAGCAAGGTGGGATCCCACCTGTTGAAGAAAGCGAATCATTCTAGAGCACAAGGCAGGGAAGGGTGAGGCAGTGAAAGTAGAAATGTCACTTTGGTGCAGAGAAATATCACTAGACTAGGAGACAAGAGCTCTGGTTCCAGGCCTGGCTATACCATTGGCCTGTTGGATTCTTTTTCCTCACCTCGCTGTCCTCATCAGTGAAATGAACTTATTTGATGAGAACCATTTGATCTCTCAATATTCTGCAAACATGCTATATTAATCAGGGGGCAGTTGCAGAGAATGGAAACTACTTGAGCTGAATTAAGCAAAAGTGGATTTGTTGCAAGAAACTAGGTACTTAGAAAACTTTGGGGAGGGTGGAAAGAAACATGACACTCAAAACAACATGGCTGAACTAGCTCAGCAGAGGAGCTGCTTCTCATGCCGCACACACAGGGACAAAAGACCTCACTGATAATCAGGGGTCACAAGTGCCCCGTGCAATGCTTGTTCTAGAATAAGGGTATGCTCCCTAGGCCTCCACCAACAAAACATGGACGCCCTGAGCCCTGCCTCTCAACACCCATGAAATTAGCGACTAGCCACTGGAATGCACCGTGGAAAACCCCAGCGTCTCATTGGCCAAAGCCTGCTGGCCATTCCAGAACCAATGGAAGCAGCAGAAAGTTGGCCTCTGTTTCAATCTCGTTCAGAACCCTCGCTTCATGGGAGTCTGGCAGACGTGGACTTTGATTTTCCAGCCCCTCTGTATAGAAAGGGCACTAGAAGGAAGTTGACGTGGACGGCGAGTCCAGTGCACTCTATCCCTCCCAGTGCTTCGTGCCAGGCCCTGTGCAACACACCTGAGATTCAAAGAGGTAATGGACACAGTCCTGCCCCCCAAAAAGCTTAGGGTCCAATTCTGTAGCCTAGAAGTGCAATACGATGGTGCTGTTCCCAGTTAAAAGTCAGCACTGAATGATGTGGGGGAAATAGGCAGGAAAGGGCTCAAGGCTGGGGGCTGGTTTGTTGCCTCCAGGATGACAAGAAAAAGTTCAGAGAGGGAAAGTAGTTTGTATCACTCTCGGGAGGTCAATTAGGGAGAGGGGCGATCTAAGGGGAGGGAGCAGCAGAAGCAAGGGCATGGATGGATGAGTAGTCATTTGAGAAAGAGAACTGTGTGATATGCAGGGCCAAGGCAGGAGATGCATGGGGTGGGGCGGGGGGGACTGGCTGCAGAGGTGGGGAAATGTAGACCAAGCAAGGTGTTGCAAACCATGGAGAAGACCTTAGAGGACATGGGACACAGTGAAAGATTTTTTTCAAGATTTTGTTTATTTGAGAGAGAGAGAATGAGTGAGAGAGGGAGAGAGAAGGAGCAGGGGGAGAGGCAGAGGGAGAAGCAGACTCCCCGCCGAGCAGGGAGCCCGATGCGGGGCTCGATCCAGGGACTCCAGGATCATGACCTGAGCCGAAGGCAGACGCGTAACCAACTGAGCCACCCAGGTGCTCCACCAGTGAAAGATTTTAAGCAGAAAAGAAATAGAGGCACAACAAGCCTGATATCGGGATCCCTGTAAAGAGAAACCAGAATTCCAGAAATCCAAAAGACTGGACCAGGAGATTCCAGAGTTAGACAGACTAAGAGAAGAGGGACAAGAATGAGGAGTGGGCAGAACCATCAGGACCTGGGGCCATGCAGAGCTCCTCTGGTCCAAGGGGGGTTTTCTGCAAGCACAGCTGTACTTAGCGCCTCATGTAGCTGGGGCAGGGTGAGAGGCCACACGTCAAAGTCAGTGCCCAGTGCAGTTTCACTAAGCAAGAATACCCTCAGTGACTTGTCCCTTCATGGAACCCCTGCCTCACCCAAAATGGATGGAAAGTTCTAGAGGTGAGGAGTGAATTGGGGAAGAGAGAGAAGGGCAGGCGGACAAAGAGAAGGGAATAAAAGCAAAAACCTGCGACTCGATGTATTCCCAAACCACGTTGACTTGTACTGGGACATAGTCCCAGCTCAGACCCCAGCCCACGTGTCTTTTTCCAGAGCTGACCTTGGCCCCTCAAATCCTGAATGGTTTTCTGCAATCCCCTGGGACCTGCACAGAGACCCTTTCAGTGATTTTCACCCCCCAGTCTTTGGGAAGCTTATTTCCATCCATGAAGAAAGAGAACTGTGCCTCCTTCCCCCACCTCCCCCATCCCACTGCCCGGGAGCCTTTGTCCTTTCTTCACCAAACACTTACCCAAGCGCACAAGGAGGCTGCTCCCTGGGAGCAGCATCTCAGATGGAGATTGGGTGCACATAATCTAGTGGAGGAGGGATCTCGGGAGAATGAGAATGAGAGAAGCAAACACAGCAGAGGACAGAGCCAGGCAAGGATGTGATCTCAGCTGGAGTCTAGCGGGGAGCTCTGGGCATGAATGGCACCACCGAGAAGACGGACCTTGAGATAAGAGCGCAGTCTTTAGGACCACATCAGGTGTTGGCTGAAAGCTGCTCTTCCCCAGCAGGGGACATATAACCTCCAAGAGGAGGTAGTTCCCACTCAGTGGAGGGCAATTCTTGGGAGAAGGAGCCCCCTGTGAGCATTTAGCAGCCAACACAACTGCTCCATGGCAATGGAGCTTCCTGGTGAAGGGAATCTGGGCAGGATACCAACAGCATCCAGTGCAGATGAAATGCACATTTTGTCAAGCTCACTGCACAGGATCCTTTTCTCCTCACCAGACTTCTGTCTTTCAGGAGACTCCCTGTAAAAGCCAAAAAAGCCCCAACCTTGAGGTGAACAAGTGAAGAGCACAGCTGGTCCCACGGGCCTCGTTCACATGGCCGTGAAACCAGTTCCCCGTGGTTCTGCCCACTCCTCATTCTTGTCCCTCTTCTCTTAGTCTGTCTAACTCTGGAATCTCCTGGTCCAGTCTTTTGGATTTCTGGAATTCTGGTTTCTCTTTACAGGGATCCCGATACCAGGCTTGTTGTGCCTCTATTTCTTTTCTGCTTAAAATCTTTCACTGGTGTCCTACATCCTCCAAGCAGGTCTTCTGGAACACAACTTCCCATCCTCCACTCTCTGGCTGAGGTCCCAGGAACCTATACACACTGCACCCCCCCACACCCTAGCAGCTGCTCCACAGAAGAGTCCACTGAAGTTGCTCTGTGGTTCCACAGGTATTTGGCTTGGCTGCCCCCAAGCACTGAAAGAGATGTTCCTCCCAAGTTGAGAGAGTTCTCTCAGATAGTTTTACATGAACATGGTTCTTCTGGCAAGCTGCAAAGCAACCATGTGAGCTACTTCTCCAATTCAGCATATGATATAGAGCCCTGCCTTTAATCATTCAGGTCCAATTAGTAGAAATCCAACATCTCTCTGTCTCAAGCAGGCTCCTCCTTGCAAATTTTCTAAGGAACTTGGAGCCTGAATCTGTTTGAAGAGGATTCATTCTTACTTCCAAATGCCAGAGACAACTGGAGTGCCACCAATTTCTGGGACTTAACTACTCATTTGTTGTCAGTATCCAAGACGGGGCCTTCGAATCCTTGTCCATGGCTGATGGACTTCCCTGGCCCAGATGCAGTGAAGGCCTCAAGTTTGGGATCCAAGGCTGAGCCATCTTAATTTCCAGCCCATGCTCAGTCACCAGATTGCAGAACTGATCACTGTGACAGAGGGCTCCCAGCTCCACACATATTGGGCAGAACAAGTTATCCCTCACCAACCCCTTGGTCTTTATACTGAGTCCCATCCTCAGCTCAGTGAATTTCAATTCTGGAACCTCACTGCTCTTCTCAGTCCCTAGGCTTGGTCCACCCCAACAGATTTCCATAACTCTGAATCTCCAGGAACAGATGTTGAAATCTTTGTCCTTTTTCTCATGAAAGATGCTGAGACCCTTATGCAAATAAGTTCTTCTACCAACCTAGAGCTCTGCATACCAAGCAGAAGCTTTCCCTCAGTTCTGCAAAACAAAAGACTTAGGACAGGTACTCTGTAGTCCTCTTCTCTGCTGTTCATCAAATGTTCTGGGTCGTCCCTCTTTCTGGCTCAAAATAGAATTGCACTTCTCTGCCCTCTTATGGTCCAGGTGGGACATGTGATCAGTTCTGGCCAATGAGGTGTAAATATAAGTGACACATATCACCAGGGCTGGCTACATAATTTATAGGGCCCAGTGCAAAATAAAAATGTGGGGCCCCGGTTTTTAAATTATTAAGAATTCCAACATGGCAACAGCAGAGCATTAAAACAAGCATGGAAGGGTGCCTGGGTGGCTCAGTCTCTTAAGTGTCTGACTCTTGATTTCAGCTCTGGTCGTGATCTTAGGCTTGTGAGATCAAGCCCCACATCAGGCTCCACACTCAGCACGGAGTCTGCTTGAGACACTCTCCATCTCCCTCTGCCCCTCCCACCACCTCTCGCATGCTTGTTCTCTCTCTCTACGCCCCAAATAAATAAATAAATAAATAAATAAATGCATGAATGAATAAACAAAATAAATAAATAAATAAATAAATAATAAAAATAAAACAAGCATGGAGCCCTTCTGAGCCTGGAGCCCTGTACACAGTTTACACACCCACATAGCTGGCTTCACATACCACTTGTGAGTTGGAGCATTTCATTACCTACGTGAAACACTCCAGAGATCTTTCTTTTCCTCCAAAAGACCAGCAACATTTAAGATTGTGGCTGCTCCAACAACCTGGGTCCCTGACAGCTACAAGGAGCAGTGCTCCTCCCCTCCCCAAACCATGATTGACAAGTAGCACAGCAATCAATAAGCCTTTTTGTTGGAGTTGTTTGCTATTGCAACATAAGTACCCCATCCTGACCCAAGTAGATTTCTCCTTGCCATATATTCACCCCAATAACACAGCCACCCATTTACCCTTTCTAAGACCAAAAAGACAACTGTCTGTCCCATCCTGTCAATCTAGTGAACAGTTAACTCCTTCACTGGATACAAATCCATACCTGGTTATGAACCACCTGCATCACTTTAGTGGGGTGCCTGACCCAGGGTAAGTCCTCAATAATTAGAATTCTAGACATTCTAAATATTTTAAAGCTTTCCACCAAAAATCCTCGAACCCTTGTTGTACCCCACATTATAAATGCCAACACGAAGTGTCCTACACAAAAAGTTTGAACTCACGTAACTGGAAGTACAGATGTAGAGTAAGCTTTGGTTCCTTTTCGTAGAGATACTCTCAGCTCTGTCCTCCTCTGTGGGGGCTTAGTTCTCAGGCTAGCTTCTCAAGGTGCAAAATGGTGCCCGCAAGCAGCAGGGGCAATGCACTTCTTTGTTCAAAGTCATAGGAAACACAAAAAATCTTTCATATAACCTTAAAAGTCCTTCTCTTCAGCCTCCTTTGACTGAGCTAGGTCATGTATCCATTCCTGGACTACGAACAATTGCTAGGGGAATGCCAAGTGCTGATTGTTTCATTCATCAACATTTATTGAGCATCTGTTGAGTGTAGGGCATTACTCTAAGTTCTGTGACTGCGGGAGCTTAAATCTGACTTCTGGAAATATATATTGAGAAAGGTAGGATGGACTTTCCATCAGTGGCTTAGACCAGTCAGAACCATCCCACCTCCTTCCCATCTCCAGCTGGGGCTGAGATGTGCTTTCTTGACTGACATGGACTGGGAGTAGGGGCAGGCCATCAGCATAATGTTGGGGTTCTGCCAGGGAATGCAAGAGGGAGTGGATATTGGGGAGACAACCAACTGTGACTATACTCCTTTTTCTGAAAAAGATGTATTTTGTGAAGCATGTTAAGACCTAACTTTGCAGTAAGACGGCCTTTTGCATAAACTGCAAACAGGAATGTCAATAGTGTGAACTCTTTTGCAACATTTTCACAATATGTAGGAAAAGCTATAAAAATTTTATATCTACGTGATTTTATATCTAGTGATTCCAAATCCCCAAATTTGCTAACCAGTTGCCATAGCTCTCTCCCAGATCAAAGCCAAATACCCCTCCTTAATGGGCAGTCACCCTTCACTGTCATGCTACCCTCACTTCACCAGCCAAGCCCTTGAGACTCCTGCACCCCTCCTCCCTTCCTTTCTGCCTTGTCCCTAAATAACCTCCTATTTCTTTCAAGGTTTGGCCATGACATCAACCTCAAGATCCAGGGCTCTTGCCCTCCATTTCTAAAGGGACCACTTACTGATCTTAATTATTTCATTGTGGAACTAATACCCACTCATTATAGAAAATAGGAAAAGATAGAACAGTCAAATGAATAAAAATAATCATCCACACCCAGCAAATATTTTGGTCTACATCCTCTCAGTCAGTCTTATTTCTGTGTATTTGTACACAGTCGAAATCGTGGTGCACATGTAAAGTTATGTCTTGACTTTTATATAATATTTATGCAATATAACATTCCCCATACTTTTACAGAATCTTTATAAAGATTTTATGGCTTAATGGTAATCTGTCCTCAGACAGCCTGCAGTTCATTCAATCTTTCCCTATCTGTTGAGTATTTAATTTGTTTCCAGTTTGTTGCTGCTATAAAGATGATGAGCCTTTCATGCAAGAGGCTTTTACCAAATTGTCTCTTTGAAATAGATTCTCAGATATGGAATGACTAAATCATTAGATATAAAACTTTTACAGTTTTTCCCACATATCATGAAAATGTTGCAAAAGAGGTCTCACTGTTGACGTTCCTGTTTACAACTTACACGAAAAAGCTCTTTTACTGCATGCATTGGTTGCCCACGGCTTCTCTAACAAATTAGCATGCACTTAGGGGCTTAAAGCAACCCAAAAGTGTCCCCTTAAAGTTCTGGAGGCCAGAAGTCCAAAATCAGTATCAATGGGATAAAGCCTAATGCCAGCCAGGCTGGAAGCTCTAGGGGAAAATCCATTTCTTTGCCTTTTCTAGCTTTTGGAGGTCACTTACATTCCTTGGCGTGTGACCCCTTCCTTGAATTACTCCAGCCCCTTGCCCCCATTGGCACATCTTCTGCTTCTCTTCTGCAGACAAATCTCTCTCTGCTTCCCTCTTATAAGGACACCTGTAATTACACTTAAGGCCAACCTGGATAATCCAGGGTAATCTCAAAATCCTTAGTTTAATCACATTTACAACACCCCCTTTGCCCTAGAAGATAACATTCAAAGGTTCCAGGGCTTAGGACATGGATCTCTTTGGAGGTCCTTACTCAGCCTACCACACTACACTCTCACCCGCATCGGGTATTCCTGTTTTTCCTTTACTTTGGACTAATTTGATAGGTGGGACATTAAAATACCAATGATGAGTGAATTTGCATTTTATTATTTTAGCCGTTTAAATTCCCTCTCTTATGACTTGTCTGCTCACTCCTGCGCCTGTTGAGATATTAATATTATGCTTACCAAATTCAAAATTATTGTCACATATTAAGAACATCAGGGGCACCTGAGTAGCTCAGTTGGTTAAGCATCTGCCTTCGGCTCAGGTCATGATCCCAGGGTCCTGGGATCGAGCCCCGCATTGGGCTCCCTGCTCAGCGGGGAGCCTGCTTCTCCCTCTCCCTCTGCTGCTCCCCCTTCTTGTGCTCTCTCGCTCTCTCTGTCAAATAAATAAAATCTTTAAAAAAAAAAAAGAACAATCTTTGGTTTGATGTGTGTATTGCCAATATTTTAATGTTTGCGTGTTTTCAGCAGCTATTTTTATTTTTATTTTATATCTCCTTTGCAATTTGTGTTTTGATTTACATAGAGGAAGGTTTTCTCTGTTGGGGGTACAGTTCCGAGTTTCAAGAAATGCACAGAGTTAATTGAACTGCCCTCTCTCGATATTGGTGATGTGTACACTCCTCTGTTACTATCTTGATTTTTGTTTAATTATGATGGGGTGGGGGCAGGAGGAACTACAGGCAGAAATTTTTAATGTTACATAATGAAATTTGTAACTTTTATGACTTCTTCCAACTTTTTTAACCTTATGAAGTATTCCCCATCTAGAGATTCCTTCATGTTTTTATAGTCTTTTTTGTATTACATTTGGTTCTTTAATCCATTGAAATTTATTTTGGTGTGCAGTAAGATGAGACTCTAAATTGATTTTTTTTCCCCCAAGTTGTAAAGCTATTGTAAAGCACCATTTATTGAATAATCCATTTCTTCCCTACTGTTCTATGAGTCCTCCCCAGGGAGACATTTAAAGGTAAAATTTCAGGAGGCTAAATAAATTCTTAGAGCTTTTTTTAAAAAACGGAATTTTCTTGTTCTAAAACACAAAGACCGTAAGCTAAGTTAAAGAACATTTATTATTAATTTTTAACATATCTTGGATTCCCATGCCAAAAATAAATTAAAAGTAGTTGGTTGTTTTAAATCATCAGTTTTTTCTTCAGCTTTATAGCGGAGCTAAGTGAAAAGTGACAAGTTTAGACAACAAACTAGAGGTCACCTGTGGGGTCTCAAATAACTTCTGTGTAAAATTTTGTAATTGGTGATGGATGGTGTGTGTGTGTGTGTGTTGTTTGCTTAAGCCCTTGCTCCTCAAACGGTGATCCCCCAACCAGCAGCATCAAACTCATCTGACAGCTCCTAGGAAGTTAGGATCTCGGGCGCCACCCCAACTTAATAAATGGTGATGTGCATTTTAACAAGATCCCCGGGTGACCCATGGGCGTGCGAAAGTCTGAGAATCACTGGTTTCAGCATGGCCTTCCTGCTTGATTTGGCTTCCATTTTGTTATCACATTCAATCTGCAAAGCAAGTTCTTTTAACCACAGCAAAGAAACAGAGACCCACTCGGGTTAACTCCATTCAAGGGAACCAAGAAGCATCGAGGCAGCTACAGGGACTGAGTTGTGTGGTGCTCCTCTCAACCCGAAGAGGTTCATCACTCTTGTTCTTCACCATCAGTGCATCTTGGCCACTGGCCTATCTTCTTCTTTTTCCCCCCTAATACATATTGGCTAGTTCTTTCCACAGCTTCCTGGTAAAATTCCATAAAGGGATTGTCTGATTGTCCTAATTATTCACTTTACTCTATTAAGCTGAACTTTCATGCCAGGCTTTCTCATGGCCAGTCTGTGTATTGTCCACCTTTGGGTCCCTTCCTTATCACCAAGGGTGATATAATTTCCCTTAGAAGGGCCCGTGGGTGTGGAATACCTAAGTATTGTCACACATGCTCATCTCACACTTTAAAAAAGATAGCACTGTGGTCCATCATAGCCTGAGATCTGAGCTCTGTGCCCAAAGATGAATTGAATTTGTCGAAACATTCAAAACCTCTCCCAAAAGCACTTTTGTGTGTGATTGGTAGGGACTGAGCTGTCCCTAGAGGGAGGGGTTGCTGAGTACTCCAGAAACACAGTAAATCTACTAGCCTACTGGCATTATTTTTGTATCTGAGTATAGTTGACACACAATGTTACATTAGTTTCAGGTGTACAACATAGTGATTTCACAAGTTTATACATTGTGCTATGCTCACCACCAAGTGTAGCTACCGTCTGTCTCAGTACATTGCTATTACAATATCATTGACTATATTCCTTGGGCTGTGTCTTTTATTCCCATGACTTATTCATTCCATAACTGGAAGGCCACATCTCCCACTGCCCTTCACCCATTTTGCCCAGCCCCCAACCCCCTCCCCTCTGGTAACCATCAGTTTATCTGTAAATCAAAATCACAGTCTTGTCCACAACCATTCATCATTTGAGCACTAAAAGCAACCAGATATAAACTTTTCATCTATTTCTTTTGCCCTGGTGTTTCTCTCCGGGCCCCGTGCATTTGGTTCTTAAGCCCAGTCCCTGGGGACTCTTGTCTTCACTCTACAAGTAAGTTAAAATCTCAGCTACTCTGAGTTGCTTCCATACCAAGGACACAAGAGTGAGCTTTCCAGGTGGCTGGGGAGGGCAGAAGCCGGTACTTCCAAGGGCTCATCTCAGGCCTGGCTTCTGCCCTCTCCATGCCAGCATTCAGGAGTCCTTTTGGCCAAATAGGACACAAAGGCTAGTGACCATTTACTGAGCATCTGCCAAGCTGAGGGAGAGACAGGAGATCTAGTCTCCACCCTTGGAGAGTTCACCATCTGCTATGAAGATAAACCAACCTACAGCAAAGAGAAAAGCAATTATAGACAAATAGGAGCTTTTACTTACAAGTAGTTAGAGAGGAGAGACCAGGAAGTCTGGCCAGAGAATTTGCCTTAACATTACAATGCTCACAAGTAAACTGGCAAAGTCCAACCCATCAGCTAGTTCATTCATTTTGCCCATTAGTTCATTCATTCAGCAATCATGTGCTGAGCACTCAGTGTCATTTAATCTTCATGATACTGAGAGGCAGATATGATTATTCCCATTTTACAGATAAGAAAACTGAAGCCTAACGAGGCAAGATGACTTGCCCATGGCCACACGTTTTAACAAACCTCTGCTCAAGTCTCAGCAAGGTAAGTGGTCACCAGCACAGGGACAGAGATGCCCGAGGGCCATAGAAATCCCAGTGATAGGGCTGGAATTCAGACTTAGGGCTGCAGCCTGATTCCCAAGCTCCCACTCTCAGCTGTTGTACCCTTGGCTCCTTATCCAGGGCTGGGACTCAAAATAGCGGGGAAGGAGGGCACTTCTGGAAGGGGGTGGGTTAAGAAAGCTTGCTGTTGGAACAATAGGAGATACTTTCTCCAGATTACTGACTCCTATACAAGAATCTGGGAGGTGATAGATATTGGGGCTATTTGTAGAGATCTGAAGTCCAAGTAAAAATGGTGAGAACTTGCTTCTGAGTTCTACTAGCTTGGGGTGGGTGGGGGGGCCACAAACTCCTTTAGGCTTCTTTGGGGGAGCAGGGGGCAGAGAGGGGCCCAGGGACCCAGCCCGCACAGGTGAGCTTTGGCAGGGATGAGGGTGCCCCCACACTGAGTCCAGTCCCTTAGCCAAGGACACAGAGCCGAATGAAAGAGGCAAGACTGAGCTGTCCTGTAACAAACCTCAGCCCAAGTCTTAGCAGGGGAAGTGATAACCAGAATGGGGACAGAGGAGCCAGAGGTCCATAGAAAGACCTCACACAGACCCACAATCCTCATCTTCTCCAAGATTACAAAGGCTCATGAGCCCCTTGCCCATGCACCCCAATCCATCTAAGAGAGAAGAGGTGGGGGTGGCTAAGGGTGAAAGCGATTTTATCCTGAAGATCCCAGTTAAAAGGGACTGGCTAAAATATTGTATCATAGTAAGTTCTAAAATGGGGGTGGGGGGGAAATCAGTCCCCTTCAACCATTCCTGGGTGGGTGGGGGTTCATATACAACAATAGCAGAGTGATTACAGACAAACCACATTTTCCCTGGTAAGTGAGTTGCTAGGGAGTGTTTTATAAATCCGCCACGCACATGGTGGGGTCACATCTAAAGCAGAGGCTGGTCTCTAAAGTAAGGTGAAATCATATCCAGTGTTTGCAAATACCATTAAAAGTCCCTTCAGAGGTCACCACACTGGCAACCAACCTAGTCAAACTCTGGACTAGGAAGCTGATTCTACAATTGAGCACTGGAATGAAACATGCACGTCTTTAAACCTTACACTCGCTGTCGAGCAGCTGAACCCCGGGAGAGGTCATGAGGATCTGAAGGTCACTGCAGGCCGGGAAAGCAAGTGTTCCCATTGTGACAGGGAACACTGTCATGGGAGAAGGAGGAAGTGATATCGCAGTCATGGGGGTGACGTCCTCATAGACGATGAGCCCAGAGCTTCCTGGAACTTACACAGCATCCCACAGGCTGAGAAGAAATTGTCCTTGCAAAGAAGTTTCTTCTCCTACAGACATTTATAAATAAGTTCAACAGCCATCTGCCTTGATTGCTTTGACCAACCTGCTGCCTAATCAAGAAGGCATGAAACAAGAGGTCCAGCCTACGCTTCTCCCAGCCTACACATCACAACTAACTTCTACCCCCCCACACACACTGCAGCGTCTGGGCTCCCTGCAGCGCCCATCCCAGCAGTAGACATCACCTACTCTTCTTCTCTTGGAATTAATGTGTTGGAGCCCCACATTTAACACTGGAGAAGAAAGGAAAGCCAAACGTGATTACCATCTTCCATGATGTAAGAGTCATTGTCTTCCCCATTCATCCGTGTTTCTCTCTAACAAAGTCTTGCTGCAGGAAGAGTGAATTGTTGAGGGCATCAGGAAAAGGGAATCTGCCAGTGATTAATCAGATTCCTCAATTCTATCTGTAGGGATTCTAGAAGCAGGAGGGGTTCCATTGGACTATGTAAATTTCTGGGGCTCAGGTATAATTCAGCCCAAAAAAGATACTAGATTACCATTAATCTGGGTAGGTAAAGACAAAGACTTAATTTAAATACTAAAGAGACACGGTCTCACTTGTGTTCTCAGACCAAGCAATGAGTCTTACCATCATCATCCCCTTTATAATATTATTGTGTTATTTCTGTAGATCAAAGCTCAGGAACAACCCTGGGAGCTCCACACTTTCTCAATGTTGAAATCCATTCATTCATTCAACAAATATTCTGTGTTTGGCACCAAGATTACAGTATTCAACAACAACAAATTCCTCAATCTCAAGAAGTTTATATACTGATAGAGACAAACAATAAACCAATTATTTTAAGTTTATATATAATTAATATATCAAGTGGATGAATAGAACAGAATAAGGCACTAGAGAGTGCCAATAGGGGGTGATATTTTATATGAATGGTCAAGGAAGGTCACTCTGAGTAAGGATTCCAAATAAGTGAGGAATGAGTCGTGCTGAAATCTAAGGAAAAACATTCCAGGCAGAGGGAACAGCAAGTGCAAAAGACCTGAGGTGTGACCTTCCCTGGCAGGTTCAGAAAACAGCAGGAGGGGAGTGTGGCTGGATCAGAGTGAGCAAAGAGAAGAACAGTAGAAGCTCAGGCCAAAGTAGCAATGAAGGCCAACACCCTCCCTTGTGTATCATGAAAAGGCTCCATATTTTACTCTGAATGAGATGAGGAGCCTTTGGTGGGTTTTGAGCAAAGAGTTTATATACTGATGTGACCTACAATTTTAGAAAGATAAATCTGCTTCTAGTAAGGAAAACGAGGTTTGCAATCATGAGACCTGTGGGGAAGCTAATGCACTCATCGAGAAAAGAGAAGACAGTGGCTCAAGGCAGGGTGGCGGCAGTGGAGAAGGTAAGAGGTGCTCAGATTTGGGATGTTTCATGAAAGCTGAGCCAATAATTTTTTCCATCATATTGGATTTGAAGGATGAGAGAAAGAGGGGGGTCAAAGATAACTTCAAGATCAAACTAGACTTCAGTTTTCTAAAGGGCAAATATTTACTCCAATTTCCAAAGAGCCCTGGAGAAGGTTGGCCAGCCCAGCAGGCTTTCCACCAGGAAGGAAACAATCAGGACCGAGCTTGAGCCGATGGGCTTGGGGGCAACACCCAATGAGAAGGGTCTTCTGGAAAGAGATAGAGCTCAAGGAGATAAAGCCTCAGCAGCATGAGAGGTGGTTATGAGGTGAGAGACATGATTACTTTCAAAGGTTTCCAAACCTTCCCTAAAATTGCCAAACTATCAAAATGCTGTGTGTGATCAGATTTCTGTGGCTATGGGCTTTGTGCCCAGTCTGTTGTTGGGAATTTGAAGAAATTGGTAGGAAGTCTCTGGACTCTTCAGGAGCCATAAAACTGGGGACTCTAGACAAATTTAGCTAGATACCCCCAGAGCAGGGCCCCTGCCCGCCAACATCAGAGTTCTGAGATACATTTATTCAAGTGTTTTATCTGGGAGTCTTATCTTCTCACCAAATTGGTAGGTCTCTTGAAGGCAGAGACGACTTTACACTTATTTAGATCCTCAGGGACTTACTCAAGCTCCATACAGAGCCCTCAAACTGAACCTGATTGCATTAGATTAACTTGGATTCCATAATGCTCATGGAAATTTTGGCTTAGAGTACAATTCCTTCATTATCTTTGTTTGGAATCTCCCAAAAGCAGACTCTGAGACAAGGACTGCCGGGCAAGTTGTTTATTTAGGAGGTGATCTCAGGCAGCCGCAAGAGAGGAGTGGGAAAGTGAGACAAGGTAGGGAAGGCAGCCCATGAAGGGACCATCAATGAGCAGGTCACCACAGTGAAAAGCTGGGAGCTCACTTCTGCTGGAGAATTTTTAGGGAGTATATAGAATACACCAAGGTGTGCCACATAAGGGAGAGGAAGCTAGAGTGTTTATCTACCAACTCCCGTCTGTCATTAGTTCAGGGCTACTCCCAGGACTCCTAAGCCCCAGCATTCCAGCTTGCCCTATACAAGGAGACTCCAAAGACTGGGAAACATCCTCAGTCTCAAGTGCTTGTAGCAGAAATCTTTAGGTGGGAAAGGGAATAGTGAGCGCCAAAGAGATAACATAGGCAGGGCATCAATAGCAATCTCAAAACTAATTTTCTTCCTTTTAAGTGATAAAGAAAATGCTGGCTCACAGAAAAACTAAAAAGAATGGCTGCATCAATTTCCACCCCCCCCCCCATTCTCTCTCTCTTTCCATTCTCTGCTCTCCTTGGTGTTGGCTTCACTCTGAGCAGCTCTTCATGTCTTCATGGGTCAATGGCAACAAGACCACAAGAGCAACTTCAGCCCAATATCATCTGACATCATCCTTACATCCAGAAATCCCAGAAGAAAGAATTTTGCCTTCCCAAAGCCTTCAACAAATGTCTCACTGGACCAGCCTGAGTCATGCCTATGCCTCAGAGGGGCCATGGAGATGAAATAAGCTCACTTGAAAGTCCAGGATTGTGTGCTCACCCCAGAGCCTTAGAGGTTGGAGTTAACTCCACAATAACAACATAAATAATGTGAGGAATCAAAGGTCTATAAAGGGTTAGAGGTTTGCTCAAAATCACACAGCCACTGTGGGCAATCAATAAGAGAATGATGGACCACCCAACAGAAAAATGGGCAAAAGTTTTGAACAAGCTTGTTTTGAACAAGCACTTCACTAGAGAGATTATCCAAATGGTCAATAAACATATGAGTATAAGGTGCCCAACCTGATTAGCCATAAGGAAAATGCAAATTAAAACCATAATGTAATATCATTACACAACCACCAGAATGGTGAAGATGAAAAATACAAAAGGTATCAAGTATTGGCAAGAACACAGAGCAATTGGAAATCTCATACATTGCTGGTGAGAGTGAGGTTGCTGAAAACAGTATCTACAAATGCTAAATAGATGCCTACTCTACAGCCCAGCGATCCTACTCCTTGGGGCATGTGCAATGGAAATGCAAACATTTATCTATCAAGACATGCACAAGAATGCCAGAGCAGCTTTATTCATAATAGCTAAAAACTGGAAACAATTCACACATCCATCCAAACCGGAATGAACAAGTAGACCATGGTATAATCATAAAATGAAACACTGTACAGCAATGAAAAAGAATAGCCTGTTGTTACACACAATGTGGATAGATTTCACATATGTAATGTTGAAGGGAAAATGACAGATGCAAAGGTATGTGCACCAAATATTTCCACTGATCTGACTTTCAAGAACTGGCAAAATTAAGCTATGCTATTAAAAGTCAGGCTAGTGGCTACCCTTGAGGAGGTAGTGGCTGGGAAGAGAGCACAGGGTGGGGATTTTGGAGGTACAAATCATCTTCCAGTTCTCTAACCAAGTGCCAGTTACATGGGTGAGTTCAGTTCATGAAAATTCATCAAGGAGCAGTACACTTTTGTTCACTTTTCAGAATGAATGAGAGTTCAATTTTTTTTTAATTTCATAAAAGACAAAAAATTATCCATCCTGTTAATGAAAGAACTGGAGTTAATAAAACCAAAGCCTTTCTCTCCCAATCAGAAGGTTTTCTACCAAACAAATTCCCCAGCACAACTTCAGGGTCCCCTTTAGCCAGACCCAACAAAGCTGATTGCTCCTGTGTTATACTTTATTGGAGAATGGAGTCCCCTTGCCTCTCTCATCCTTACCCATGTACGAAGGCAGCTTCCCAGCCTGGCCTGGATCTTTCCTTTGGCAGCTTGTACTACCCTCCCTGCTCTGGGTGGGAGGTAGCTGCCAGGATTCCAGCCTCCCTTTTCACCAGCTCTTTCTTTTCTGGAATTTCCTTGAGCCAAATGTTCTTTGAGTCTTTGGCTGATCTTGCTGAGCTCTTTCCAACTCCTGTTTAATTCCTTCAATGGGTAAAAGTGTTCCAGATTCAGGATGAACAGATGGATGCATGAGAAATGAAATTCACATAGTCATGAAGGCCTTTGGTCCTCATTGCCAAGGTCACATTATAGAATCTCCTAGAATTCAGGCCATAGGAGACCCTCTACCCCATAGGCGATCAGTGCCTTCAGAGCTCCAGCTATGGGTGGGCTGCACTCAAGGACCCACTCTCTCTTTGCTGGTCTCCTTGAGGTGATAGCATCTGTTTCTGGAACAATATTTGAAATTGGACTCATAGGTTAGTCTAATGGCAGGGGTGGGAAAAATCAGTCTATGGCAAGTGTGAAGTGTTCTTTGAAGCCAGGACTGGAGGTGAGTCTGAGATGGGGTCAGAGGGTCCATCCATGACCCCAAAGTGTAGGTCATAACCACCAGCTCAAGTTTCCCTCAGTGGGGAACAGATCAAGTACTGTGTTAGGACAAAGGTATGCAGATGCCCTGGCAAAAGGTACCCGAGCAGCCACTCAGACTCAGAAAGAAGATGTGGGTTTTGGCTGGCCAAAGTGGCACTTTCTCCCAAAATCCAAATTACTTAGTAGTAAACTTTCCAGTCAAAGCACGTCTTTTGGCAACACTGAGGGCCTAACAAGCTTCAGGGTCACTCCAAGTTTATCAACCTTTCTCCTCTTTAGCAAAGAGCTTACACTGAGAAACCCTGCTTCACAGGCCCACCTGACCCTTCCCTTGACCTCAGACCTACCTCCAAGTGCAGCACCTCAGTTCCACCTGGCCCCTAACACTCATTGTCTCCCAGCCCTCATCATAGGCACAGCGAACCCCAACAATCCCAGAATGCTTCCGGGACCCTACACCCACTGGTTCTCATGTTGAGGCCACCCACATGGTTTGGGTGACCCTGAATGCACACTTTGAGATAAGGAATTGAGCGCAAGTTTAATCTGGGGAGAAGTGACAGCAGGAAACACTCATGGGAGAGTTGAGATCTGAAAAAAGAAGAGAAGGCAGCCCCCAAAAGGGGGTATATTATCCAGCAAGTTACCACTATGGGCTTCTGGAGCTACTCCTGTGAGCGAGGCTGGGAATGAGGCTAGCTGTGTGTAGGTCCAACCTTGGGGGAGCACACAGCACACACTTCTGCCAATTGCCGAGGTGTCCTTCCCACTCCGTAGCTCATTGTGCGTGTGTGTATATATATACATCACCTCTTCTTGCCCTTTGCTCAGGCCATACGTGATCCCCAGCCAGAAAAGGAAGTCCTGGGGCAGAGTCACAGTGTTCACTGTGCAGAGTGAATGCTGCAGGGATGTGGGCAGGGCACCAACAGCATCCACTATGGTCCCCATAATCGTGTCACCAGCACCCATCACACCAGTGTTCATGGAAGACTGCTCAAGGACTCGGCCCTGTGCTTGGCTGTGCCATGGGGACAGAGAAGAGACTCAGGCCCAGCCTTGGGCAGACAAAGCTCACACCTGCAACAAGAGCCAACACTCAACCAGATGCCAATATCCCCTGGCCTGATGAGTGACCCTCAAGAACATATACTATGAAGGAGCAAGGGGAGGAAGAAGACCCAGCAGAGGTGCAACCATAACCGGGCCTTGAGTCATGCACAGGAACTGGGCAGGCAGAAGGAGAAGAGTGGGCTGGCAGGCCCAGAAGGAGTGGGGTGGGGTGAGCAAGACTGGGAATGAGGGTACAGCTAGCTGTGTGTAGGGCTGGCGAGGCAGGTCCAAAACAATTTAATCCATCAGCCAAATGTGCATTAGCTCCCACTGCACACATGGTGTGGATAACCGGAATGTCAGTTTGATTAATTATGCATTCTGTTATGGTTATAATTGTTTATGGATTGGAGGGTAAAGAATTATCAGGCAGCGCTGGAATGGCAAGAATTCGGGAAGTTAGCTCGGATGAAATAAGTGACAGAGACCCATGGAAGCTGGTTGAACAGGGGAGTGCCATGATGAAAGCATTATTCCCATTTGTGGCCGTGCCCCCACCAGGAGGAAATCAAGCGGCTTCCGGCGCCTGTGGATTCCTGGTAGAGGGTCTCCTTCCATCCTCCAGTGAGCTCCCACATCTGGTCTCCCTCAGCTCAGCCCTGCAGGTCTACCTGAGCTCACCATCTGACTGGGGAGGGCCTCCTCTGTGCACAGAGCTCTCAGGAAGTGCCCAGGAATTAGCTCCTGGGTGAGGGCGGGAGTTGGGGGCGGTGCTCCAGCCTCCTCACCCCTCACCCCTCAAGGGACATTCAAGCAGAAGCCCCAAGCAGGACAGAGTTTCCTGAGGGCCCCCACCAACCCATTAATGTGCCCTCCACTGGCGTTTCCTCCCTTCCGTGTCTCACCTCCCCACTCCTCAGAGTGACTCCTGGGACTATCCCCCAAATAACTCCCTTGGACCCAAATTGTTCTCAGGGTCACAACACATGGCACCAGACAGAGAAAACATGCATGTGGCGCTCACATATGAAAATTGCCTGCGAGGAGAAATGTTTAATAATCTTTCTCTGGATCTGAGAGGACTGGCGGGGAATTTAAGAGCAGGTGAATCGGGGTTGAAGGCAGAGAACTCTGGGGGGTAGTCCAATATTTTCTTTTCTCTTTTTGATGAAGCAACAGTGGTAAAATCAACTCAAAGTTACCCATATATCACTAAGTTAAGGGAAGAGCATCTTAAACAGAACACGTAAATTGTCTAGGGCACCAAACCACACTGCTCATTGAGGCAGAGCATAAATGCTAGAGGGAGATACAGCACCTGTCCCAGTTCTTTCTGTTCTCAGACTCCCTTCCTATCTCCCCGGCACCCATCCCCACTCGCGCAGTCACTCAGTTTCCTAGCCACAAGACCATGGAAAGAGACACTGATAGTGTCCTGTTGAAGGCACCCCCCTTGGGCACTGCCACATCCCACACCCAGCTGCTAGCACCCACCTGCTCTCTGGCCACTAGAGTCTGCTGTGCTGCCTGCCACACAGGCTAGGCATGCCAAATGCCTGAGGATGGGCTCTCAGCCACGATAGGAGTTGGTGGATAACTATGCAGCATCCATGGTGGGATAACCTTGAGGCATGCACTTTACACTGCTTCCCAAGGGTTTCCCGTGGAACTGAACCCCACTGCCCACAGTGGTAACTAGACTGAAAATGCCTCCTGCATGGGCTGACTTCCCTTTTCTGTCTGACTTTCGCCTCCCCAGCCAGTGTTTCCTAGGATCACCTCCCAAGTAAGGTACTTGCGCTCACATGCTCACCTGACGCCTGCTTCTTGGGGAACCCCACTTTAGGTAAGAGTGGGCAGGTCACCTCTTCTCTCTGAGTCTCTAGTCCAGGGTATAATATCTTCTGTCATCTCAAATGAAGGTGCATGGGGCAAGGTGAGGTTCATTCAACACTTGAACACAGTAGGAGGACCGTCAACATTCATTTGATGATGACAAAAGTTGAAAGCTTGCTCTGGGAACATCATAGCTATAGCTTCTCAAGTGCTTTGTACAAGTCAAGAATTTGTTCATCTCATTTGAACTGGATGACCATCCTGTGAGGTGGGATATATTATCTTAATTCACAGCTGAAGATGTTGAGGTTCAGAGAGTTTAAGGAGCTTGCTCAAGGTCACAAAGGAAGTGATGGTGCCAGGATTCAAATCCCCACTTGACCCCAAACTCTGTTCTCCTACCACTATGCAAAACTCTCTCCAAATAAAAAAAAAATAGCATCTTTATATCCAATGTTGGTTGTAGATTGAATTTGGCAGGGGGATTACCTTTTTCTGCCTTGGAAACTCCTATTCACCTTCAACATTCAGCTCAGCCTTCATTTCATCATGGAAGCATTCTCTGATTCCCCTCCTCAGCAAGGCTGGGCTAAAAGCTCAGGGCCCCACTGGACTCCACCCACATGCCTCAAACCCTGCTGTGATTCTCTATTTACTTTACTGCCCACATTCACCTCCCTGCCCAGCTCTATAAGCTGAGAGCATAGCTTGAAACATAAGACATGGGGTCTCCCCATGGAGAGCCTCAAAATGGCTTCAGGAAGGTTCCCAACCACCTGTGCCAAAGGCCTGGGGCCCCTCAGGATACCACAAAACATTATTAATAATAATAATAACTCAGTAAACAAAGAAATGACTATCATGAGGACACAGTGTCTCCCTGCACATCTCGGTCAGGAGGAAAAAGAGAAAGTACCATTTAGCCAACATGCCTCTCAGCTTTTCTGGGGCTTTGTTTCCTCATCTGGTCTCAGTGACCCCCCACAGCCTTCCACCTCCGACAAGGGGTGATTCTAGGGATGTCCTAGTCCTGCTGCGCATCCCAGGGGAGATAAGGAGTGTGAGATCCCCTCTAGGGCCTTATCCTAAAGTCAGGAAAGCAAAGTTCTCAGACATGGCGCAAATGACAGTATGGGCCAGGTGCCCAATTGGTTCAGACTGGGGGAAGTGAGAAAAAGGAGAATGAGTCAGAGACATTGTTTTGTCTTCCCCTGTGATGAGAATTCCTGTGAATGGTGAGGGAAGGGGTGAGTACTGGCAGGGCCTGAGGAAATGGGAGTAGGAAGAGGACCAGGCAAGGGTGTGAGATCAACCAAAATGCCAGGAGGGTAACTTTGGATCAGGACTGCAGAAGGTTACATCAGGGACAGGGGAGCTGGAGTATTGATACCCCCACATCTGTCAGTCATTAGTTAAGAGCTGCCGCCAGGGAGTAAATTTCCAACTTACTCTTGCAAGGTGGGCTGCAGCACCAGGGAGCCTGGGAAGTATAGCTCTCTACAATCTAGAGCAGAGAAGGGAGAAGGACAAGAAATGTATCTGTGAGCAAACCAATGATAGGCATGCCTGATGACTTAGGAGACTCAGTCTTAGAGTCACAATGCTTGAGATGTTGTTCCCAATTTCTATTTCATGATTTCAAAAGATAACTCAAAGTTACCCAGTGAGTTCTCAGAATTTCCTGAATTTAGAACCTGATTGCCTATGGTTATGAGATTCCAACATAAATGCCACCCTCTGCAACAGGACAGCTGGCTCAGCCAGGTGGTATGCACCCAGGAACATCCAAACCCAGAATTTTCAGTTCCCTGAAGTCCCAAGGCCTGGTTTCTTGCCAAAGGGGACCAGGACATTCTCTAGCTGTGAATGTGGTTGATTATTGAAGAAAAACCAAGTTAGACTACCTTTATGGTGACCAAAAAAAAAGTGGGCCTTGCTAAAGCTCTTCTAAAAATTGTTAAAACCAAAGAAATGTCTGGGCTTCCACTGAGTTTTGTGTTTTTTTGGTTTTTTGTGGGTTTGTTTTTTTTTTTTTTTTTTTTTTGGAGCATCAATCTCCTAGGATGCAAAGCAACCTGGTGTCTCCACACTAACAGCATGCTGGAAGAAGAAAAGCTGAGGGTAGGAGGTAGGGAGGCAGAGGAGCTTGAGCAAACCCAGGACTGCTTGAAGTCCCTACAGGGAGCAGGGATGAGAGGCCTTGCTCAACCTGCCATGCTGGCTGCCCCTAGCAGGCCGGCTCTGTCCTGAATCATGTCATGGGATTTGGCCCCACATGTCAAATAACTAGCTCTAGAAATTGATGGCAGGGCACAGGTAAAAGGCAGGGACTCCCAGTACATTCACAGGGTCTCTGATCTTTCCCCCTGCAGGGTCTCCCAACTGATGCCTTCAAGCAAACAGAGACCCACTGCTTTCATTCACTTCTAAACCTTGCTCAACCCAAAGTCCCAGGCCAACTTTAGGGCATTTCCTCCACCTCCTATCATCTGCAGACCCCACCCTCAGCCCTCAGAGGTCCCAAAGCTGTCAACCCCCTGCCACACATCTTCATCCAGTCCTGTTCATTGAGAAATGGCCCAGACTCCCCACCATTAAATACAGTGGCCCAGGAGACAGTGTCCTATAAACTCAGTTCCTGGGATGTTTGAGAGTGATAACATCTTGATACGTTCCTCCTTGCCTGGAGATGCAAGACCTGAGCCAAAGGAAATGATGTGGTAATGGCAAGACTTCAAGCATGTGACAGGCTAATGGGAGAGATATTTTGAGGTGAGGAAGCCCCTCCGGAATTATCAGTCACCAAGGCCAGGGGTTCTAGAACTGGAATAGTGTAGGAAGTACAGCTCCATTTTTAATCTTCCACAAGCTCTCTGGACACAGCACAGATGCTCCCTTGGCACCCAGGCACATGGAGCTATAGATGCTGAATCAGAGGGTTCTGCAATAGGGAGAGGCGGGATGGGGACCAGATGTCCAACATCATTGCCAGCTGATCGACTAGTAATTAGTGCGAATATTCCCTTCCCTCAGTTCTTAGTGACTCTTTATTCAGATTAAAATCAAGTCTAGGCGAGTTGCAAGAATATCTCTTTATGATCCCAGAGCAGGCAAGTCCCTGTAAGCGAATAGCCAGAAAAAAATGATTATCTTCATGTTCTGCTTGCAAGCCAAGTGGATGTCAGGGTTCTGAATGCTTCTTCATCCAAGAAGAAAAAGGCACAGATAAACTATACCTTGAATCACAAGTAGTGACTGTGAGAAGGCACCTGAAATCAGGCAATGAAGCTCTCTGGACTGGTTTGGGATGGCCTATATCAGTGCCCAAACTATTATCAGCAGAGGCACCAAGGTCAGGTGTCTCCCACAGCCTCATCACCTCCACGCATCTTGATGGAGTCTCCTTGTACATCATTATCACCTTGGTGAGCTTCACCATCTTCTTCCCCTTTATAATGACCGACATCATCACCAATGACATCAGTCATCTCCCTCATTTCACTTAACATTGAAGTTCAGCTCAGTGTCACCTCCCCTGGACAACTTTCCCAGCCATCTTTTCAGGCACAGTTGGTTGTTCCTTCCTCAGTGCCCCCAAAATGGCATACTCCTGTGGGGCTGATCTGTGGGTCTCTCTCCTATCAGGCTGTGAGCTTTTCAAACCCTGAGCTGATTTTCAATCTTTGTTTCCTTAACATCCAGCAAATGCCTAGAATACAGTAGGTTCACAATATTCATGTACACAATAAAAGACTGAGAAGACATTTCAACAACATGGTGCATAGTTCTGCTTCCAACTTCCACTTGCCCTATCTACACAGCTCATTGAGTGAACCCCCTACAGCTGCGGGCCTTAGACAAACCACTGGGCTCATCTGTCCTCTCTTCTGTATCTTCCCACCCCCAGCAAGTGGCCAGTTCAAGGTATGGACTGTGTGGGATCCTGGAGAAGAAAGGGCAGCCATAGGAAGTATTTGAGAATAAAGACCAACAAGGCTTGATAGCAGACTGGGTATAGAAAATGATGATGAGGGAGGAGCCAGGTGATCAAGAAGGCTACTGCTGCTGACCGACAGGACAATCTAAAGGAAAGCTGAGGACAGGATGGGGGGAAGGGTGAATTCAGTTGAGGACAAGTTGACTTTAGGAGGTCAGCGGGAGATTCTGGTAAGTCAATGGAAATACAAGACACACACCTAAGGGAAGTGGTATGCCTGAGGCTGGGCATGAAGAATTTGGAGTCCCCCACATTGAGATGAAAATTGAGGGCATACAAGATCATCCATTTGAGAGTTCTAAGGACAAGAGAGATCAAAGAGCAAAGGAGAGCAACAGGCCCAACCAAGACTCGGCTTTGGAAGCACCATCATGTACTGGGGATAGGTCATGGGGATAGGGACCCCAGGAAGAAGTTGACATAACAGTGCCATATTCGAGCCTGAAGCAAAAGGAAAAATCAGTGATGCTGATCCTGTCTTTATTTAACATTTTAATATGTTATTCATCATGGATTTTGGTATTTTCATTTTTTAAAATAGTTCATTAAAATGTTATCGTGAGAGATAGGATCGAATGTAACAGCCCAGGAATGTCCTTCTTAAGAAAAGGAGACCTGAGGCAGCTGAACCCTGTGGCCAGAGCCCAAGCGCCGGATCCCACCGGCCAGGATTCAAATCCTGGCTCTGACGTCTCTTAGATGTGTGATCTCATGCAAGTCACTTCCCTTCACTAAACTTGGCATCCTCACCTGAAAAATACCTTCCTTAGCAAAGCTATCACAGTGCCTAACTTACATGGTGATTCCTAAAGAGTTGTCCCCACACCTCTGGGCACTTAAGATGGTGAGGAGGGAAATGAATTGGCTGGACAGGGAGGGGATGGTAGGAGTGAGGAGTCTGGGGAGGAGAGAGAGACAGTGCATCCAGGAAACCAGGCTCCTTCTTGTCCACATCTGACAGACAGACAGAGCCAGACAGAATTGGAGCACTCCATCCACCATCTCCACATTTTAGATGTTGCATTACACTCTTTTAATATCTGTGACTTCCTTCCATTTCTTTGCGTGGGGGATGGAGACTCCAAACCTTCCCACAAGGCAGGAAAGGCCCAGTGCTCAGAGTGAGCTGGACCCTGGCCACCGTCTGACCCAGTCCACACTCCCTCCCCTGTCCTCCAGAAGCATTGTCACAGACCCTTTGATCGGTACCCTCAAGGTGACGACGCACAACCACTGCAGCTTGGCTCCCGGAGGACGGGGTTGAGGCTGGGTTGGGGAGGGGGCTCTGCCATCGTTTCCTTCCCAACCCTCTTTTCTCAGAAGCCTGTAACTCCCCAGCATGTTTTGCCCTGGTGGAAAATGTCCATGTTTGGTGTCTGCCCAAAGGAGAATCTCTATGGAAAGTTTGAGAAAGATTCCCTCTGGCTGGGAATGTGAAAAAAAAAAAAAAAAAAAACTGTGCCTTTCCCATTTGGAAAAAAAGGAAAGAACATACTTGAGACGTGGTTATTTTTGTCTCAGATTCAGAAGGAACTGACTTGGACAGTGCTCACTTGGCCTGCATTCCCATCGCTTTGTTGGTAAAGGCAGATGGACCAAGCCACACGGAGGTGATGCCGACCCCAAAATACTCATGTCTCTTCTCACGAGTCTTTTTTGTTTTACTCTTTCATTAGATGTAGCCTACAAATAATAAAATGCACAAACCTTAAGAATCTCATGTATACAGCTTGATGAATTTTTACGTAGGTGTATAACCATATAACGCCGCCCACATCAAGATCTAAAACATTTCCAGGACCCCAGAAGGCTCCCTCCTGCCACTTCCCAGTCAATACTCACACCCTGAAGTGAGCCAATTAGTTTTGCCTCTTCTTAAATCCCACGTAAGTGGAATCATACAGTATGTATGCTTGACGTCTCGTTTCATTCATTCACCATAACACCTATGAGATTCATTCATACAGTTGCATATTTATTACTTTCCTAAGGCAGACATAATGACGCACCACAGACCGGGGGGGCTTAAAACAACAGAAATGTATTTTCTCACAGTTCCAAAGGCTAGAAGTCCAAGAGCAAGGTGTTGGCAGGATTGGTCTCATCTGGGGCTTCTCTCCTTGGCTGGTAGACCCCGTCTTCTCCCCATGTCTTCACATGGCCTTCCCTCTGTGCATGTCCGTGTCTTAATGTCCTCTTCATATAAGGACACCAGTCATATTGGATTAGGGGCTGTCCTAACAACCTCATTGTAACTTACCTGCTCCTTTAAAGACCTTGTCTCCAAATATAGTCACATGAGGTACTGGAGTATAGGACTTCAACATGTGAATTTGGGGAGAGGAACACAAGTCAGCCCATAATACATATAATACTGAATGTTTGGGGGGTTTTTTTTATTGCTGAATTGGATTCCACTGTGTGACTTTACCACAACTTAGGTATTCATTCTCTTACCAGTAGCCATTTGAATTACTTCCAGGTTGGGACTGTTACAAACATTGCGGCCATCAACATCTCTACTACGCCTCTTTTAGTGAACATAAGTACTCGTTTCTGGTACGCACGTACCCAGGTGTCCAACTGCTGCTTCATAAGGTAGAGGGATGAGCAGCTTCCGTAGATACCACCAGATGGTTTCCCAATGTAGTCGCACAAAGGCTCTACATCTTTGCCAACTCCTGTATTATCACACCCTTTTATTTTAGCCTTCTCCAAGAATCTTAAAAATGGTCTCAAAGCAAGTTCATCTGCAAAATCTATGCTCCTGGGAATTGTGGAGAGCATTTACCATATACATGTATGGATAACCCCCATTTCTTTGGGGCCAAGAACTCTGGTCTTCTGCCTCCACTCCACTCCTGCTCAGGAGTCTTGAGGTTTTTAGTGGGATGTGTCCCCAGTTGGGGCTGCCACAGCATAAGATCTGGGGGAGCCGTAAGGCCAGTGAGTAACTGACCAGGGGAAGAGAAGAATGAGAGAAAGTGAAGAGCAAAATACAGTTAAAAGAGTTGTTTCTGGCCTCCTGGGGAATGAAGGCTATGTTTGTATCTCAGAGAGAGCTTCGAAGAGCCCCTGCGAGATCATCTGTTTCCTCACAGACAGTTCCAGCCAGCTTTTTGTGAAAAGGAAATTCTCAGAGTCCATCCAGGCCCCACTAGGAGGCTTCTCGAAGGAGACCCTTCAAGATAGTCTTCACCCTGAAGGTCTTGGATTCAGGACAGACCTTCCACTCCCCCATTTCCTCCCCCACCTTGCCTGCCCTAGTGCTGGAAATTCCCACAGAGTGCCATTCCCCTGCATTACCACATTCTCTTTCCTGGTGTCTTCAAACCTCCGAAAACTGTCCAGTCAGAGAAAGACAAATACCATATGACTTCACTCATCTGTGGAATTAAGAAACAAAACAAATGAGCAAAGGGAAAAAAAGAGAGAGAGACAATCAAGAAACACACTCTTAATTATAGAGAACAGACTGATGGGGGAATGGGGGAAACAGGTGATGGGGACTAAGGAGGCCACTTGTTTTGATGAGCATGGGGTGATGTATGGAAGTGTTGAATCACTATATTATACACCCAAAACTAATATAACACTGTATGTTAACTAACTGGAGTTAAAAAAAAAAAAAAAACCCTCTGAAGACCATCTAGATCTGAAAGGAACAGGAAGATAACCGTGACTTACCCAGGTCCCCACATGCAAGTCTGGCTCTTCAGAACTAGCAGCACAGGGGCTTGTTTGGAAAAACATAAAGCAAATCCTTATCTTACCCCTCAGTCCAAAATAAAATCCAGTTGAAGCGAATATTTAAGTGTAGAAAAGAAACCATAAAAGTATTAGGAGGAAAAAAAATTAGTAAATTTACTTATAAGCCTGGAGTGCAAAGTCTTTTCTATTTAAATAAGATAAAAACCCAGAAGCTATTAAGGAAATGATTGATACATACAACTACATAAAAGTTAAAATTGTTTGAGGGATGAAAAATGCCATTAAGAAAGTCAAAAGATAAACACTGAACTGGGGGGTAAAACTTGCAATACATTTGTCAAAGGCTCCTTTTCTGAAGTCACACCAAAAAATATTTGTATTAATTAGAAAGGGCCTCACAACACCACAGGAAAAAAAATGGAGGAATGGGTAAAAACAGGAGGTCACAAAAAGAAGGAATGCAGATGTCCAATACACATAAGAAAAAATGCTCCACCTGAATCATAAATAAGTTAATGCAAATTCAGACAGTAAGATGCCTTTTCAAAACTGATTGTAACTGTCAGGAATGCAAACATTGAACAACAGATATTTGGTGAGAGTTTGGGGAAACAGGCATGCGTGTGCACTGTCAGTGGGTGTGTATATTGATGGAGTCCTTCTGCAGGATGATTTAGTAACACCACCAAATTCTACAGCTCACATAGCACTCGATCCAGCAATTCCACTGTCAACAATTTAACCTCCAGATATACTGACAAAAGGGTCCAATACATATGTTCAAGATGTTCATTGCAGCTCTGTTCTGAAGAAGCAAAAACTGGAAGCAATCTAAACTTCAACCAACGGGCAATAAATTGTAGTATATTTATTGTAATGGAATATTATATGCTTGTAAAAAGAAAAGAATTAGGCAGACCTGCATGTAGATATAAATAAATCACCAAGCTATATTTAGTGAAGAATGCAATTCACTGAATAATGAGTGAGCCTTTGTATAAATAAAAAACCCGAGAGTATAACAGGAATGTTTTTAGCTACAAAGACTCAGAAACATGAGTAACAGTGGCTTAAACAATAAAGACAGTTCGTTATCTCACATAATAAGAAACCTGAAGTTTGGGAGTTCAGGCTTGGTAACAAAGTCATAAAAGACCGATCTTTCTGCTCCTCCATTCTCTGGCTATCTGATCTGTTATTGTCACTTGCTTTTGCAAGATGGCTGTCTCTGCTCTAGGTACCCTCCACATCTCAAGCAAGAAGCAGGCAGAAGATTTAATGCTACTAAAGGTTCTTCTCATGCATGTCTCTTATAGTCATGGGCCAGAACGGTGTCACATGAGACCCCTCCACCATCCAGTTGCAAGGGTTTCTGGGAAAGTGGGTATCTAGCAGAAAAGGAACCTGTTACCATGATTGCCTTAGCCGACCATGATTTGTCTTTAGAGGCTGGGCACATTACCACCCTAAATTAACTCCTTAGCAGGGATTATTACCAAAATAATAATCAATATTTTATTATAATAACAACAATTATCTTAAGCCTAGTTATAAAAATGTTTTAAATGAATGGGTAACTAAATCATCAAACAAGCTAGAGATATGGCTATCTGGTTGGCTTTATTGAGAGCCAAAGATAGATGGTAATACATATGTTAATGACCTCAGGTGGGGGCGATTTAGAGCATCTGCCATGACAGAGAATGGAACAGTAATTCTCTAAAGGGCACAGGGTCTGCTGCTTTAAGCTCCAAGACCACTCCCAAAGGGCTACTGACAGAAACCAGAATTTAGCAATATCTTGATTGTTTTTGAGAACATAAATTGGATTCATCTCTCTTCTTTCGGGGGACTGGGGACTCCACGCAGGACCCAGGGAAGTTGCTTTGTCTAAGGTGCTGACAGACTGGTGAGGTCTACTTAACCCAAGGTACTCACTAGCACCCCTGCTGGAGAAAAGAGTGATCCCACCAAATGCCCTGAATCCCAGCAGGATCTGGGTTCTCGTAAGAAGCTCCCATTTTCTGCCATGTCTCTTCACCTTAATGGTATTCAATTTCCTCACTAGTTAAAGGGGGCAAGTGGACCCATAATCTCAAAGACACTTTCCCAGTCTGTAAGGCAGCAGTTCTAAACAAATCTTCTCCCTCCACCACAACCTCTATGGGTTTCGCTATCACAGATCCTGGAGGTCCAACAACGGGGATTCAAATCCCAGCTCCCCCCTTACAAGCTCTGTAAGCCTTAAGCAAGTTATTTAACCTCTCTGAATTCATTTACTAATCTAAATTTTTTTTTAAGGAAATACTTTGCAGGAAAGGAGGTTCACTGGGTTTCTACTCCAGCTAAACCTGCTGGGGTCCCAAGTGGTCCCTATGTTGCCAAACCCAACGGGCATTCTTTTGTCCTTATTTTTCCTTTTTACAACATCCGATAGTGTCCCTTCCATCCTCCTCCCATCCTTGCAGCTCCTCTCTCCCCTTCCGTGAGCCCAGCTTCTCCTGCTTTTCTTCTCCCCCAGTCCATGCTTCTCCTTCTCCCTTATGGGATTTTCTTCTCTTCTCAATGCCAATGTTTTTACGCACATACAATGATGCTCTACCTCCCTCACAGCAAAAGGAATGTAAATTAAAACAATGAGAGATCACTTTTCGCCCATCAGATTAGCAAAACATAAAGAGTTTGGCAACAGTCTGTGGGCAATGATATAGGGAAACAGGCACTCTTGCACATTGTAGAGGTGCAACTGGTAAAAAAAAAAAAAAAAAAAAAAAACCTTTGGAGGGCAATTTGGCATAATCAAAATTTTAAATGCATAGGAGGATTTAATCCAGCAATTCCATTTATAAGAATTTGTACTAGAGATAAAATCTACCAGACATCTACCCAATGCCCTTCTTTACAACAAAACCTGATTTTGGTGGCAGAGCAATGAGCCAAACTAAAAGATATTTCCCAGCCTCCCTTGAGATAAGTATGGCTGCCTGACACAGGTCTGGCCAATGAGATGTAAGAAAAAAAGTGTTTGGAAGGCTTCTAGAAAATTCCCTTAAAAGGATAACAGACTTAGCTGACCCTTCTCCCCTTTGTTGTCTTCCCTCCTACCTCCTGCCTGGAGAGAGGATTTGGTGGCTGGATCCAGAGCAGCCACCTTGTAAACACAGGAAACGAACATGGAGACTTTACTGTGATATCATTCCAGCATTTGCCTACCGCAGATTTCTCATGACATGAGAAAAAATATGTCATTATATTGCTTAAATCTCTGTTGTTTGAGTTCACTCTTACATGCAGCCAAAATTAATCCCTAAATGATGTTTGTATGTTCAAGGATATTTTTTGCTGTATTGTTTATAGAACAACAGCCTGAAAACATACTGAATTCCCACTTAAAAGGAGCTGGTTAATCAACTCATGGGACAGGCACATGACGGAATAGTATGCAGCTGTATAAAAGAATGAGATAGATTTGTAGTGCTGATAAGGAATAATTGCCAAGATACTTTTAAGTTTTAAGTTTTAAAAGAAAGATTGAAAGTAAACATAATGTGCTAACATTTATATAAAATTGCATTATAGGCTTAGAACATTTCCAAAATACATTAAGGAACTGGTGTGTCTCCAGAGGTGGGATCTCGGTTGTTAAGGATCAAGAGTAAGAGGGGAACTCTCCATTCACTGTATACCCTCTTGCACTGTTTGAATGTTCACCATGTACATATTTTAATGTTCCCAGTTAATTAAAATTGTATTGCTTTATCAAACGAGAGAGAGAGAGAGGGAAGAGGGAAAGTCAATTATTTCCATGACTCCTTCTTTTCTCTTCCTTCTTTTCATTGAATGACCCCCATCCCATGGCCTCAACTGCCACATATATGTGAATGGACCCAAACCTGAATTAGTCAGTCCTGAGCTCTCAGATGAATGCCACACTTCCTTATTGGACCACCCTCTAGACATCACCCCATGGAGGCCCCATAGGCACCCAAATTCAGCGAGTCCAAACCCGCAATTCTGCTTCTCCACCAATGTTCTCAGTAAAGTGGCCAGTGGTACCCATTCAGTGGCCCTGCCATCTGGGAAAGGAGGAATGGCTCCAAGTTCTGCTTTCCCCTCTCTGTCTCAAACCTCCCCCCTCTCCCGTCTGGCTTCCTTGGTCTCCCTAGAGATGCTGCACTAGTCAGAACCTTCCAAGAGCATAGCCAGATGCCCAAACCCCCTTCTTTGCCCCTTTTTGCATCAACCACTCTGTTTGCTTCTTATTCACTGTCTCCCCACCCCGGACTGGCATTCCCATGAAAAGAGTCTGTGTCTTCCTCGGCTAAATTCCTCATATGGACAGCAGGCCCTGACAGCAGGGGTCACACACTGATTGCATGAGCCAAAAGATGTGGCCAACACCTCACCTTCCCCTTCCAATCCTGTCCCATCTGTCCATCTTCCCCACCAGCCCCCAAACCATCCACTTCTCTCCATCTCCGAAGCCATCATCCTAATCTAGGCCTTTCCACTTCTCCCCCTAGTCATGGCCACAACCCTCAAAGGGACTCCCTACATCCAGCGTGGCCCCTCGGACACTGTCAGAATTGAATATGTAAAAATGGCATTGTCATGTCGCCCACCAATAAATAATAATAATAATAAATAAGTATCGCAAAGCCCACTATTGTGTTCAGACCCCATTACAGCCCCTGGACCTCCAAAAGGCCCTCCACCCCTGCTTCACACCTCTGAGCCCATCTCAGAGCCTTGGCCTCAGTCACAGGGAACCATTTATACTTCCTTGAAAATGTCAATGCTTCAAATCTCCATGCCAGCACACACATTTCTTCCTCCACATGGAACACCGCCACCATTTCCCACTACCACTCTTTAATTTTCCTTTTAGTTAAGTCCTTCAAACTCAGCTCAAAGGTTACCTCCTCCAGGAAGCCATCCATGACTACCCAGCCTGACAGAAGGCCCCTCCCATCGGGACTGTGAGGTCTTGAGGGAGGGGCCCTGTCTCATTTGACTTCCATGTCCGGTGCCTAGAAAAGTGTCTAACATAGAGAAAGCTCTCGATAAATGTTTGTTGAATGATGAAATAAATAAATCAACGGGTTTTGCTGGAATGAAACGAGGCATGTATGAATTACCCGAAAACCATGCCAGGTGTGTAGCTGTCCAGCAAATGTAGTTTCCATTCCTTCCTTCCCCTCTCCTGTCACTCAGTTTTCCCTGGTCTTCCCAGCCCACGCACTCCAATGGGGTCCCCTTGGCAGGGAGGACATGCTTGGCCCCACCTGCTCGTGAAGGACACCTCCCTCCCACCTTGCCTGCTCCGTGATTCCAAAAGGCCCCAGAGGATCTTGGAGATTAACCTATCTGCTACCTTCGCTGCATCACACCTGCCATGTGTGTTTTCCTTTGCCCCAGTCCCACCTCCCGGACCCACGGAGCCAGTCTCTGGGGCCCCGTGCAGGCTGCGGGGTCCCTGCTCCTTAGTGTATACTCACAGCCCTTCACTCCACCAGGTTCAGAGGGCCACACTGCCCTCTCCACCCTGCCTCCCCTGCTCCCTCTCACACCCACTGCCGGGCTCCCTGACCACCCCCGGCCCTCCCCAGCAGGGGCAGCCCCCCTCCTTCCTCTCCAGATTCCAGGGGCCCGCTGGGGCCTCCTGGAGTTCATGCTTGCCTCTCAGGCCCAGCCTCGCTGCTGGCCCAGACTGCACGGCTGGGAGCTGGATCCTGACGGCCGCCGAGAGGCCAGAACAGACAGAGTTGATTCCCATCATTGCTTCTCTCTAAATCTGAACCGTGACCAAAAGGGAAAAAAAAAAAAAAAAAACAAGAGAGAGATGAAAAACCATAGGAACAGGACGTCCTTTTCAGTTGCCTCCCCGATTCTGTCAGGGGCTTAGTCCAACAGAGGCTTTAATTGGCCAAACTATGTGTTTTTCACTGAAAGAAAATGCCATAAATGAAATATGATTCACATTTGGCATGGGGGGGGCAGGGGGAGAGAGACCTCGTCTTTGTCAGGCCCTTCAGAAGGAATTTGGGGTGCGGTGGGTGAGGTGGGGAGGGCCCAGAACACCCCATGGTCCCCAGGGGCAAGGACACGTCCCCAGGGACAGTCTGTGTCCTGCATCGGGCCACAGTGGCCCGCACGGCCGGCCCTCACTTCCCGGCAGGGCGCCCAGCGCTGACCTCACACGGGCTGCCTGCGCCCCAAAGGTATGGGAGGGGTGGGGGTTGCAGCCTGAGAGCATGTGGCCCACGAGCAGAGGAGGCCACGAGGAAGCTGCCGGCCCCTACACAGGTGAGGCCCCAAAGGCCTGGGCCACGTGCACGGTTTCCTCCGCCCACACCTGCTCCCTTCTCCCATGTCCACACTTGACCCCATCCCATCAGACATTAGCATGAAGACCCAGCAAGGCGGGGGAGAGGCTCCTGTCCACTTCGAGACAAGTGTTAGACCTAAGATACATCAAAATGCCAAAAAAAAAGGAGTCACTTCAGTGCAAGTCACAAACTCAGGGCCGACTCCCTCTGGTGAGTTTCAGGAGCCCCCAGGTAAACTCACCACCTTACCCAAACCCACCCCAACAGAGGCCTGGAGTTCCATTAGAGCTCCCTTTCGCCAACTTGAGATCTGAAAAGCCTCGGAGAAGGGCATATCACTTCCCTGGAAGATTTCTTTCTTTTTTTTTTTTTCCTAAAGTTCTTTCTGTTTTTTGTTTTTTTTCTTTTTGACAGAGAGAGACATAGCGAGAGAAGGAACACAAGCAGGGGGAGTGGGAGAGGGAGAAGCAGGCTTTCCGTGGAGCAGGGAGCCTGATTGCAGGGCTTGATCCCAGGACCCCAGGTTCATGACCTGAGCCGAAGGCAGACGCTTAACGACTGAGCCACCCAGGCGTGCCACCCCCGGAAGATTTCAGTGAGAAGAGTAGGAACTGATCGCGAAGACACAGGAAATATACTGTGTGTGTGATGACAGGGGCCAGAGGAAGGGGAGAGGGAGGGCGGGAAGGGGGATGGAAGAAGGAGAGCTCCAAAGAAGAAGAAGGGGGGCGGCTGCTGGGAGCTCGGTCAATCAACCCAGCTTCCCAGGTCTCAGCCGCCCAGGATCAGGGTGGACCAGAGCAGCCAAGAAAGCCTTCCCGTCGTGAACCCCGTGTCACTCTTGACCCTCTCACTCACAGCAGGTCTTAGGCCAGTGGGTGTCTTCTGTTAGCAAGGTCACCTTCTCCAGCTGAGAAGCAACTGGAAGGTCCCCACATGAGTTAGGAAGAGAGAAGGAGATGCCCTCAGCAAAGGGGCTGGCACCTCCAAGGGAAGATCAATGGGAAGCAGACATCTCCAAGGTGGTCAGCTTGGGCCAAGGCAAGAAGAGGGAGCGCTGTCCCAAGAAGGCTCCGGTAAAAACAAGTGCATTTGACCTAAGAAGAGAGAGGACCAGAGAGGTGTTCTCTGGTAAGCAGTTTGTTATATTGACAAGCAAACAGCTGGATCCTAGAAAGGGGGAGGTGGGGCAGGGAACTCCCTTGGGGTTGAGGCCAGCAAAATGAAGCCAGGGTAAGTGAGGTGGAGGGGGGCGGGGGGGGGCGGGAAATGTGCCCCGAGGCCAATGGGAGCTATTAGAAAGGTTTGCGTGGTAGAGCTGGGAGCCCAGCAGCGACCCTGAAGGCCAGGTACGCTCACCTCACCTCTGTGCCTGGCACCAGCCCTAGGGGATGATCAGGCAAAGTGCCCTGCGGACTTGTTAATGTGGCCGGTGTCTTGGGTCCCCTGCAAGTCCTGGGACCAGCTCAAACCTCATCAGGGCTTGCCTCAAGCTGGTGTCCGGTGCCCTGAGGTGTGTTTTCCTCTTCAGAACCTGATTCCCTGAATCCTAACTGGCCCTACTACCCAAGCAAACGTTCTGAAGAGGCCTTGTCTAGGCTCTTGTTATGTGGACCCCACCAGGCTGCTTCTCTCCCTCTCTCCCTCTCTCTTTCATTCCCCCCGACATAGAAAGAGCCCCAGACAAGGAGTCCGGGTCTGGTCAGGTCGGGGGACAAGCTGGCACTCACATCTGGGCCTCCGTGTCCTCCGTGAGGCAAATGGAAGCCGCAATATCAGCCCTGCCTGTCACAGGGCACTTCAGGATGCAACGAGGTAAAGGCACGGGAAAGCTCTTTGGAAACTTTCAAATGTTGTGAAGGTTTATTATGATTATTATTCATGTCTGATTTCGCCGCCTCTGTGGAGCCCCAGCTGAAGTTTGGGCCTCCACGATGCCAAAACAACCAGTCAAATCCATCAAAAAGTCACTCAATTGAGTGGGAAAAAATGCAGGCGGCTCTGGTGCGGCCTATCAAAAAATAAAGGCCCCGGCATATCATTGGTGTTTTTGGGAACGTGCAGTGGGTTGTTCTAGGCACTGTTTTTGAGTTTTTCTGAGGTTTTCACCTCCTGTGAACCAAAAAAAAAAAAAAAATCAAGCCCGATGCGGGGTTTCCCAGGAGTAAGGATGGCTTTAAGATGCCAGGCTTAGAGGAGGGGGGAGACAGAAATTCTCGCAGGGAAGGACTGCGGTCACTCTTGTCACCCCCTCGGTCGCAGCAGGTCTTTTTTTTTTTTTTTTTTAAAGATTTTATTTATTTATTTGAGAGAGAGAATGAGAGAGAGAGAGAGAGAGAGAGCATGAGAGGGGGAGGGTCAGAAGGAGAAGCAGACTCCCTGCCGAGCAGGGAGCCCGATGCGGGACTCGATCCCGGGACTCCAGGATCACGACCTGAGCCGAAGGCAGTCGCTTAACCAACTGAGCCACCCAGGCGCCCCGGTCGCAGCAGGTCTTAGGCCAGTGTATTGTCTTTGATTGGCAAGGTCTCCTTCTCCAGCGGAGAAGCGACTTTGGAAGGTCCCCAGGTGGGTTAGGGAGAAAGAAGGAGGTACCCAGATGGTTAGCCAAACCAGCAGAGCCGGAAGGAGCCCTGGCCCTGAGCACAGGGACTGGCACCCAGGAGATAGAGAGCCAGAGTAGGAGGGTTGGCATCTGGGGGTAGAGAAGATTTGGAGGTAAGATGTTTTTAAATCAGAACTGTCCCAAGAGGGTGGCTTCAGAGGGGCAAGTAACTCAAGCCAGTTTGTTCTGCTCCGTGTGAGCAGTTCCGCTAAGCATTTTGCTGGGACAAAAGATGGAATCCAATTTTTAAGAGGCTTGGCTACCATCCGTGAGTTTTATTTATGCAGGCCTTTCCAGCACCCCATTCTCATCAGAAGGTATCTAAAATGAAGCTTCTGGATGCAAGGGGAATATATGTGAGTTTAAAACCAAGTCACATCCTGCATTTAAATCTATCAGTTAAGAAGTCCTTCCCAAGCATCTGTGCATTCCCACTTCCTTGCTAGAGGCCGGTGGGAGGGTGAGGGAGGGGAATGAGAGGAGGGTGTCAGGGAGGATGAGACCCACAAGAAAGAAGAGCTATACCGTGGGGTGGTAGGAGTCCAGAGGCAAGTATAAGCTGGAGCTGGCCCCACAAAGTAGGTTTTGAGATAATATTTGGGAAAGAGATTTGGGGAAACGTATTTCCAAATATGTATTTCGATCATTTTTAGCATACTGCTTGAAATGGAACTTGAAAGGCAATTAATGTAGTAAACACTGTCAGAGCTCCACCTGCATCCCC
Source organism: Leptonychotes weddellii (assembly GCF_054177405.1). Lineage (NCBI taxonomy): Eukaryota > Metazoa > Chordata > Mammalia > Carnivora > Phocidae > Leptonychotes > Leptonychotes weddellii. The sequence continues at coordinate 27,215,220 of NC_138378.1, read as the reverse complement.
CTGGAACCATCCATTTCCATAGCTTCAGCTGCCAGCACCTATGACTCTCTTCCTGGGGGCTCCCACGGGCTGCTGGAGCACGAGTAGGGGGCAGGCTACAAGTGACAGCAAATTAACCCCCACCCCCCGCAGCCCCACCAACGACTGATGGGAATGAGTGTGTAGATACCCCATCTCCCTCACCCCACGGATGGGATAACTCTGAGGTCCTTGTTCTTCACAGGGTCTCACAGCTCCCAGACGGATTGAGCCCCAGGTGCCAGCAGCGGAAACTGGCTTGAGAACTCCTCTTTACGGGCTGCCTTCCCTTCTCTGTCTCACTTCCCCCTTCCTCAACAAGTGCTTCCCAGGATCACCTCCCCGATAAATTACTTGTACATGAATCCTTATCTCAGAGTCTACTTCTTGGGGAACTCTAATTGAAATTACACATATATTTTTATCACCCTTTCAAGTTTAATTTCATATTTTTTATCCTATTTAATCCTCCAGCAGCCTAAGAAAATGGAATTATTTTTTAGATGATTGATTAAGATCTCGAAAGTTAAGATAACCAGCTGAGAATATAATGAGTTAATGAGTAAATGACACACCTAGGGCTCCATTTAATATCCAGTAGGCTGACTCCTGGCCTGGTACTCTCTTCATCACACCCCACCACCACGGTCGTTCCCATCTCTAAATAAACTGCACAATAATGTAGCCCTAGAGTTCGTGTTGGCAGTGTCCTTACAGGAGGGGTGTGTGGAATGATACATTTTCTAGGACTTTGCATATCTAGGCTGTAAATAATATATTCCTGTTACCTTTACATATGAACAACAACTTAGTGGAGCCAAGAATTCTTGGGTAACAATCCTAGAACCCTACTGATAAATAATTCCCAAAGTAAAAGACCCTATTTATTTATTTGAGAGAGAGAGAGAGAGAACGTGAGCTAGAGAGAGAGAGAGAGAGCAGGAGCAGGGAGAGGGGCAGAAGGAGAGGGAGAAGCAGACTCCCCAGTGAGCAGGGAGCCCGACGTGGGGCTGGGTCCCAGGACTCCAGGATCGTGACCTGAGCTGAAGGCAGACGCTTAACTGACTGAGCCACCCAGGCGTCCCAAGGCATAACATTTGTTATTGGTAAATACTGGTAAACAAAGATAAACAAAGATAAACCTTTTTTTTTTTTGCTAAATTAATGGGCTTTATAAATTTCAAAAAGTGTATAGTCCATAGCACTCCCTAAGCATGCATCTTTCAGAGTATACCCATCACGATCTCCCACAACAATGGTGGACATAACATCTGCTTAAGAAATGATTCCCTAGAGGCACCTGGATGGCACCACCAGTTAAGCATGCATCTCTTGGTTTTGGCTCAGGTCCTGATCTCAGAGTCAGAGATTGAGCCCTGCATCATCTGCTTGAGATTCTCTCTCCTTCTCCCTCTGCCCCTCCCGCTCCCTCTTACTCTCTTAAATAAATAAATAAATCTAAAAAAAAAAAAGAAATGAAATGAAATGATTCTCTATCATTTACCCCACTTTCTTTAGCAGGGAGAAATCTGAGTCCAGACTGAATTACTTTTCTCAACATACCCAAAGTATGAAATCTTCACCAGGATGCACTGAAATACCAGGTTCTTTATTATTATTCTTTTATTGAAACACATTCAGCTCTTCTTTTTCACTGCAATTTTCTCACTTTATTTAAATTTTTATGGAAATTGTCTTCCCAAACTATGTACCTCTAAGGAAATTATTCAATAATTAGAATATTTGATTTTATATCCCATACCGTGCATGGTCTCTGGTCCCCAAGATTCTCCAGCTTCCTTATCTCTTATTCTCAGAAAGGTACATATTATTTTATTGTATGAAAAAATTTACAAATATTTGACACTTTTGAAAGTGTCTCTGTTGGATAAATAAAGACATGTCTGTATTCAGTGTAGTTATATTTTATTGGACTTGGTGATATTGTGTAATCACAATTCTTAATAATAGTGAAAGAAATGAGGAGATAGATGACCTCTGATAGCAAAATTCTCACACTTTTTTTTCTACTACTACGTGAAAAATATTTTCTCTTGCATATTTGTACATTATTATTTAAGGGTGTGCAATTCGGTTTTTTGATCTTCATCATTTCTGACCTCAGAAAAGCATCCTGTTGTGCCTCTAATTCTTGCTTCTGTTCCATTTTTGTGGTGGGCTCTCTGCTTTCTCTTCAGAGTTATCCTCTTCTCTCTCATCAATTTCATGTCTTGACCTGTTGCATGGCGTTCTATATTTTCTTTAGTTTGCCTGATCCATCACTAATTTTATTTTCTGCAATGTCATTAGGTTCTTTCAATGCATATTTTATGCTACTGAGTTCTTGTCTTACTTGAACAAATAATGCATGCATAAGATGCAAAATTGAAAACAGAAAAGGCAAACTGTGAAAACCTTTCCCCCGAGGCATTTCTCTCCACAAAGGTAAGCACTGCTACCAGTTTCACAGAATCCTTTGAGAAATAATCTATAGACACACGCACACACAAACACACAAACACACACACACACACACCTATCTACATATCTATCTCTTAGTATGTTTTTAGTGACAAACCCCTATACTGTTGGGCATAATAATATGTCTTGACAAATAAGTCCATTTCCCAACCTCTTCAAGCCTCATGTTATCAGTTGTGACATTTTGACATTTATGGGTGCAAAAAAAAAAAAAGAAGATAAAAAGATAAATAGCCCAACTCAAAGTAGCAGTAGTAAGTTTAAGGCATAAAACTAATAGTTTCCAATGACAACATGGCAGCATTCAGGCTGGTTGATTCAACAGCTCACACAGTCATCAAGAACCCAGATTCCTTCCATGTTTTTGTTGTGCCAGCCCCAGCATATCACCTTGCTAATTTGAGTCTTCATGGTCCCAAGATGGCTGCAGGATTTCCAAACATTGTACCAGAAAAAAATAACTTCTGGAAGCAGAAGAGTGGTTATCTTTTCCTTGTGTCTTTTATGAAGAATTAGAAAATAATTCCCAGAAGATTCCAGAAGACATCCTCTTGCTCCCATTTAACAGAATTTCATCCCTTGCCAATGCCTAAACCAAACATTGGGTCTAAAAACAGGATTTCCAGAATGGCTTTAACCAGTTAGGACCTTCTCCCTGAGACTAGGGAAGGGACACCCAGAAGGCTTGAAGATAGATAGCTAAACCACCACAAAGCTCTATTAGGAAGAAGGAATGGTGGGGAGGTACAGTGAGGGATGGATGTTGGGTGAGTAGTCCACTATGTCCCTACACCACACATTCTTAATCATCTCAGTTACCATCTCAGTCTTCCACCAGCTCCCAAATCCCCAGTTGAACAACTTCCTGGGCCTCGTTTTCAGTGATGCAAACAACCACCTCTCCCTGCCCTTCCAAACACAGCCAGTGTGTCCTCCCACTCCACGAGAAGCATCCTGTGCTGTCAAACTCCTCTCAGGGCATTCCACTCCCCTCCTGCTTAACAAATCTAGCAGCCCCCTAGAAGACTCTTTCCCTGAGGCCCTCTCTAGTGGTTCCTGGCTTCATCTCTCACACCCCCCAGCATCTCAGGCTTAGGTAATTGCTATGGACTGAACGTGTGTGTGGCTCACCCCCAAATTCCTATGTTAGAATCCTAATTCCCAATGGGATGGTATCAGGAGGTGGTAATTAGGTCATGAGGGTAGAGCCCTCATGAATGGGATTAGCACCCTTAAAAGAAAAAACAAAAGAGAGCTTCCTTCCCCTCTCTCTCTGCTCTCTAGTAGCAGGATACAACAAGAAGATGGCCATCTGCAGACCAGGAAGGGGTCTCTCCACAGACACCAGATCTAGTGGCACCTTGATCTTAGGCTTCCCAGCCTCCAGAAGTGAGTGTGATAAATCAGTGTTTGTTGTTTAAGCCACCCAGCCTAGGGTGACTTGTTACTGTAGCCCAAACTGACGAAGACAGCTGCCCTCCTTGCTTCCTGACCCTGCTCTCCCCGCTAGCTAGTTGAAACTCCAGATCCTTGGAGACTCTGGGTCATATGGCTTTGTCACCCTTCCCTGCACCTCACTGCTGCCATCCATCTACCTCCTAGTCACTCCTCTCATTTGCTAATAATCATAGCACCTAATGACAGCATTACTCACATGTCTAGTTCTCGTGATTTCAGCATCCACGTGTCTATCCCCACTCAAAACCCTGCTCTTCACTGTGACACTTCCTCTCCCTTACTCTTCTTCAACCAACTATTTCTAAGGTCACACTCTGGACTTGGGCATCACACAAGTAATTTCTGATAGCTATCTATTTTTTTAAAAGCTCTTTCACTGACAATACCCAGGAAAATTGACATATGCATTTACTTTTTGATGCAGCTATCTCACTTCTAGGAATCTATCCCAATATAGCAAAAGTATAACAAGATGTTATATAGCTAGCAAAAAGATAACAAGATGTAGGAATAAAGCTAGTCAGAGCAGCATTATCTGTAACAGTGAAAGACCGGAAACAATCTAAGTATCCAACAATAGGGAGGTGGTTAAACGGATTACAGTTGACCTATGCAGTGGGGTGCTATGTCACTGTAAAAAGCAACAAGGAAGATCTGCATCTCCAATAAAAAGTGATCTCCGAAATATTTTATGTTTAAAAAAAAAAGAAGCAAGGTACAAGATACTGTGTATCGTTTGCTATGCGTGTGTAAGAAAGGAAAGAAAGTGTCAGCGGTGGTAGTAGTGTGTGTGTGTGTGTGTGTATTTTTATCCAAAAAAAAGGTACCTTAGTTCAGGCTCTTCTAACAAAAACATCATCCACTGGGTGGCTTAAGCAACAAGCATTTATTCTTCACAGTTCTGGAAGCTGGAAAGTCCAAAATCAAGATGGTGGTAGAGCCAGAGTCTAGTGAGAGCCCACTTCCTGGCTTGTAGACAGCTTCCTTCTTGATATGTCCTCGCGTGGAGCAGAGAGGGAGGAAGCAAGACCTCTCCTGTCTCTTGTTATAAGGGCACTAATCTCATCATTAGAGCCCTACCTCGTGACCTGATTATCTCCCAAAGACCCATCTTCAAATACCATCCCATTGCATTCATGTTAACCTATGAATTTGGGAGTAACCAAATATTCCATCCATCACAGAAGGTAAGCCAAAAACTAATTTTTGAAATGGTTAGCAAGAAGGGGAAAGAGAGAACTTGAGAGATGGAATGGAATTTTGGAATCATGTAAATGTTTCATATAATTTTTTTAAAAAGGGGGGCGCCTGGGTGGCTCAGTCAGTTAAGCCTCCAACTCTTGATTTCAGCTCAGGTCATGATCTCAGGGTCATGGGATCGAGCACCATGTCAGCAGGGAGTCTGTTTGAGTTTCTCTCTCTCCCACTGCCCCTTCCCCTGCTTGCTCTCTCTCTTTCTCTCAAATAAATAAATAAAACTTTAAAAAATAAGTTAATTCAAAAAGGAAAAAAAGCATCTCGAAAAGTAAAAAAGAAGCTTCAACAAATGACCTTGCTGTATATAAGGTTGGCAGAAAAATCATACAGAAAATAAATATTTCAAATGACTTAGAAACCTAGTATTTTGACCATGTGTCCCTAGTGGGCTATATTCTAAAGGCAAAATGAACAACAAAGAAATCTTAAACTGTGCACAGTAATCTCATTTTTTTTTATTCTTATGTTAATCCCCATACATTACATCATTAGTTTTAGATGTAGTGTTCCATGATTCATTGTTTGTGCATAACACCCAGTGCTCCATACAGAATGTGCCCTCCTCAATACCCATCACCAGGCTAACCCATCCTCCCACCCCCCTCCCCTCTAGACAGTAATCTCATTTTTGGCAAGAAAGTTGGAGTATTTGTTTCCCATTGCTTGCTGTAACAAATGACCACAAAGTTAGTGGTCTAAAACAACACAAATTTCTCATTTTGTACTTGTACCTCTGGATACAATTCCTCTCCTCCATCCGTGAACCTTTGAAACTCAAGCAGCAAGTTATATACTCCTCAAGTATAACGCAAGGACAGGCATAATAATTATAGACATTTGGTTCAAAGAAGAAGAAAATGGAAGGAAAAAAAAAGAGTCACATGTCCCTAGCAAGTTCAAAATCCAGCCAGAAAAACTCTATTTGGTTCCATGGTCTGGGAATAACCCTCTCTTGTTCACGGCCCCACCCCCTTGGAATCATCTTTTATTTATTTTATGAAAAGTAGCACATGTTTGTAGTCCAGTAGTTTTATCAGCTTGTTTCTCACCTGTAGAATTTGGGGGTGGGGGGAGAGGGCCCAGCAGCCTTCTTTCATTTTGTCCTCTCTCTGTACCTTTCAGTCCAAACTGACTGTTTCTGCTGGCATAAATTTGCAAGAGCCTTGTGGATCTCCTGGGTCTATCTCAGGGATTTGCTTCATTAGACGAGAGGCTCCCTGACCAAAATTTCCTGGATAATCTCATTTCTATTCCTGGCTTCTGCTGAGGCAGCTGAGGGGTCCATGGGTCACACACCTCCATGGAGCTCCCCCCGCCATATGACCGGATAGTCTCAACAGTGCGATCCCTCCAAGGCACTCACAAAACGTTGTCCATCCACACCCTTCAATTCTTCCCAGACTGTGTTTCCTGACGGTGAATCTCCTAATTTTAGCTTCTTTTGCAATCTGGATAAGCTGAAAATTGCCCAAGTCCTCGAGCTCTGGTTCCTTTTTGCTTACTCCTTTCTCAATCAAGCTCTTTTCCTCTTACATCTCCTTATAAGAAGCAAGAAGAAAGCACACCACATGTTGAACCCCCTGCTTGGAAACCTCAGCTAAATATCTAAATTCATCATTTATGAATTTTGCTTTCTGCATAACTGCACAACCCAATTCGGTGCGCTTTCAGCTGATTCCCTTTCCAGCAGCTTCCAAGAACGTGTTTCTCATTTCCATCTGAGCCTCGCTGACAGCTCTTTTAATATCCATGTTTCTATCAATGGTCTGCTCATGATGGTTCAGGTACCCTCTGAGGCAATTACCCTGCTTCTCACTTCCTTCTGAGTCAACACTAACAGAGTCATTCACATCCGTATTTCTATTAACAATCTATTCAGGGAAATCTAGGGGGTTTTTTTTCTTATCATGCTCTACAAATTCTCCCAGCTGCCGGCCATTGCCCAGTGGCAAAGCCACGTCCATGTTTTTAGGTATTTGTTTCAGCAGCAGCATGAGTCCAGGCGCCAAAATCTGTATGATCTTCCTCGTGCCGCTATAATAAATTACCATGGCCTAAAACAGTGCAAATTTATTAGCTTACAGTTCCAGAGGTTAGAGGTCTGACATGGGCTGCCTTCCCTTCTGGAGATTCTAGGGGAAACCTATTCTTTTGCATTTTCCAGCTTCTAGATGCTTGCCCCTTTCCTTGACTCATGGCCCACTTCTGTCTTCAATGCTAGCAATGGCCAGTCTAATCTTTCTCATGAGGTATCTCTCTGGTTTGGATTCTTCTGCCTCCCTCCTCACCATTTAAGGACTCTTGGGACTACCTTGGGTCCACCTGGATAACCCAAAATACTCTCCTTGTTTTAAGGTTACCTGATTAGTAAACAATTCTATCTGCAAACTTAATATCCCCATGCCATGAAACATAACAAATTCAGTTTCTAGGGATTGGGACACCGACAGCTTTGGGGAGTGGGGGGTGGATTATTCTGCCTACCGTAGTCCGTATTGTTATTTTGAAATGTACACACATCTACATATATACACACATATATATTAAGATAAAACAAATAAGTACTTTTGATAAGGTTATAAGGAATCAAACTGATTTTCAGCATACGATAAAAGAGATACAAATATAAACTCAAAGTTAAGTAAAAACCCTCTATGGCCAATAAGCATAAGAAAAAAATGATCCCATCAACATCAGAGAAATGCAAATCAAAACCACAATGAGATAATCACATTACAACCATTAGGATGGCTACTATTTAAAAGAAAGAAAATAACAAGTGTTGGTGAGGATGTAGAAAGATGGGAGCCTTTGCACACTGTTGGTTGGATTGCAAGATGGTGCAGCCGCTATGGAAAATGGTATGAGAGTTTCTCAAAGAATTAAAAATAGAACTACCATATGATCCAGCAATCCCGCTTCTGGGCATATATCCAAAAGAATTGAAAGCTGGATCTTGAAGAGATATTTGCACACCCATGTTTATAGCAGCAATATTCATAATAGCTAAGAGACAGAAGCAACCCAGTTATCTATCAACAGATGAGTGGATAAACCCGATGTGGTATATCCATACAATGGAGTAGTCTTCAGCTTTAAGAAAGAGGGGCACCTGGGTGGCTCAGTCAGTTAAGCGTCTGCCTTCAGCTCAGGTCATGATCCCAGGGTCCTGGGATCGAGTCCCACATCGGGGTCCCTGCTCAGTGGGGAGTCTGCTTCTCCCTCTGCCCCTCTCCCCTACTCGTGCTCTTGCATGCTCTCTCTCAAATAAATAAATAAAATCTTTAAAAACAATTTTTTTAAAAGAAGGAAATCCTGTCATATGCTAGAACATGGGTGAAACTTGAGGACAGGTTAACTGAAATGAGGACATTATGTTAAGTGAAATGAGGCAGACATAAAAAGACAAATACAGGATGACTTCTCTTATATGAGATGTCTTAAGTAGTCAATTCATAAAAAGTAGAATGGCGGTTGCCGAGGCCTGAGGGAAGGGGGAATGGGTAGTTGTCGTCAAATGGGTACAGAGTTTCAGATTTGCAAGATAAAAAACAGCTCTGGATCTCTGTTTCACAACAACATGAACGTACTTATCACTCCTGAACCATACACTTAAATGGGTAAGATGGTAAATTTCATGTCAGGTTCAAAAAAGGTTTATGTTATCTGTAAATATTATCACAATAAAAAAAAAGCAAAAGAATCAAGTTTCTATCCTTTTTCCTTGTAAAGTGTATTTCAGAATAACCAAATAATTGATGAAAGTTCTTCTTCATAGAGGAATCACAGCTCATAAATACAGAAGGAATGACAGATTTCGAAAAATCACAATTTCACAACCCCAGAAGAAATAATGAATCTAGGCAGCAAATGACTATACAAATCTTCAAGTGAAGCTTGTGGGGAAACTTTGTAACAGACAGTCCAGGCTGACCACTCCTGAACCCACAGTTGATTCTTAACATCCTAAGAATGTGACAACTGGCTATTACGCAATCCCTACTGTGACGCAATAGGAAGTATACAACACAACCTGTGAAGTGTCTAACACAACCTATAATGTACACTTGCTAAAGAAAAAAAAGCACAGAAAACAGAAACAGAAAAAGAACATCGAAAAATGTCTAGTTGAATACATTACAGAGTATCACGAGGAGGGGGCACCAGCAAAAATGGCAGAGTAAGGATCTCTGAAAATTCTCTCCTCTGTAAAAGCAAAAATCATCAGAATCAACTTTTTCAGAACTCTGCAAATTAACTTGAGTTTATTATTAACAGAGCACGTATTCAAAGAAAACCAGCTGAATCTCATTAGGAACAGGGAGCTGTGTGGCATGGTAACTTGCCCTCATCCCATCCCACACTCTCCGGCTCCAAATAGTCTTAAAAAAAGTAACAGCCCGGGGCACCTGGGTGGCTCAGTCGTTGAGCGTCTGCCTTTGGCTCAGGTCATGATCCCAGGGTCCTGGGATCGAGCCCCGCATCGGTCTCCCTGCTCCGCGGCAAGCCTGCCTCTCCCTCTCCCACTCCCCCTGCTTGTGTTCCCTCTCTCGCTGTGTCTCTCTCTGTCAAATAAATAAAAATCTTAAAAAAAAAAAAAAAAGTAACAGCCCACACTGCAGTGAAAAGTAGCAGTCTGGCAGCCACCAGAAGGAACAGAATAGGGTTGGAGCCCTTTCAAAGCCATAGTCCTAAAGAATTATCATTATTTGACCTATCTGTTTAATTTTGGAAGATCCCACCTACAAGGCTAGCTGTCTTTGACCTGAATCGGTGCTTTCCCAGTGAAAAAGAGTGAAAAGATTTTTTCCCCTGGGGGCACATTGAAAACAATTAAAAGCAAATGTTTAACTTACCACTACCTAGGGTGGTGAATAACAGTTGGAGCAATATTAGGCTAACCAAAAAACTTAAAAGGAAAAGCTGGGAATGAGATATCCATAGGTACTTAGAAAATCTCTGACATATTCCTGGGGGTCTGGAAGATCACCTGGGTGTATAAGGTTGGGCAAGGGCTCAGGAAAGTCCTGAGAAGGCCCTAAGCTCTCACCTCTGACTGATTCTAAGGATCTACACACACAAGTGGAGGCTAAGAAGGGGTGTCAATGGTCTGACTGTTGAAAGTCTGCCCCAATATGTACCTAGAGCCCCTTGGCAAAGACTGCAAGACTCGTTTCCAGGCATTTAAAACGCTCTGTCCAGTCATTAGCTGACAACTAACCTAACCACACAGACTTCAGTGGCCACACATGACAAAGAATACAGACTTTCCCGAACTAGTTCAGAAAGGTCATTAAGCAAACAACAGCATCTACAACAAACAGCAATAAAAACCAACGCTGGGGATGGGGCTAGAATTCAACTTCCAGACCTGCCATATTGTATTATTTTAAATGTACAGCTTTCAACAAAAAAACTATGAGAGATGCAAAAAAACAAGAAAGTTGGACCCATACACAGGAAAAGAGGCAATCAATAGCGACTGCCCCAGAGGAACCCCAGATGATGAACTTATCAGAAAAGACTTTAAATCAGTGTCTTTAAATGGAGTGAAATGATGTTTGGCCACAAAAGGCGTGAAGTACTGAAACATACCAAAACACAGATGGATCTTTAAAATACTATGTTAAATGAAAGAAGCCAATCCCATGATTCCATTTTAATGACATGTTCAGAATAGGCAAAACCTATAGAGATAAAAAGTAGATGACGGGCACCTGGGTGGCTCAGTCTGTTACATGTCCAACTCGTGATTTCAGCTCAGGTCATGACCTCAGGGTCCTGGGATGGAACCCTCTGGAGAAGGCTCTGTGCTCAGTGGGGAGTCTGCTTGAGGATTCTCTCCCTCTGCCCCTCTGCCCCTCTCCCCACTCTCTCTCTCTCTCCCTCTCTCTCAAATAAATAAATAAATAAATAAATAAATAAATAAATAAATCTTAAGAAATAAAAAAGTAGATGAGCAATTGCCCAGGATGGGGGAGGCTGAGTGGGGGGGAATAGGGAGTGACTGCTTATGAGTAGGGGGGTTTTCACAGTCTAAACAGTGGCCTCTACCTTGGGTGGTCAGTGGGTCAGTCATGACAAATGACCCAAGCCCAGAGTGGGGACCCAAGGGTTAACAGAACAGATATGTCTCTGCCCTCAAACAGCCTCAAGTCTAGTAAAAGAGGCAAACATGAACCATGTCATCAGCCCAGGGGAGGACCCTAAGTAACAGTGACAATCCTGCAGGAGCTCCTGACCAAGAGCCACACAAGGACCAGGCAGTTGGGAAGGTCCAGATGCCCACTGGCAGCCTCCCATGGGACAGGAGTAAGGGTAACATACTATTTCTTCATCTGGGTGATGGTTACACAAGTGTGTTTACTTTATGAAAATTCAGCAAGCCATTTACCCATGATTTATGCAGTTCTCTCTCCATACTTACGCTTTAATAAGAAGTTTCCTGGAAAATATTCCATTGACTCAAATATTCCATTGGAATTAAATGTAGACACCTTTCTGCATCTCTGTGGCCCCCAGCTTCCTGTGTAGCAGCAACTCATGCCCTCAATCCTCATTCTCTGTACTCTAAGCTCACCAAATTGGTGGCAAAAATGCCAAAATTGTCCTGGCCTGAGAATTTTCTACATGCTTTTCTCCTGCCTGAGGCGCATCTGTCTATTCTTCACGAACTCGGTGTTTCTGAATATCCAGTCTCAGTTGAAATGGCATCCTCTTGGAGGCACTTGACCTCACCACTCCATCTACATTGCCCGGTGCCCTGCACGGTCCTTGCACAGTGCCCTGTGTGTGTTTCTCATTGCACTAGACTCATTGCACTTTTGTGTCTTATCACCCGTCTCCCATGATTGACTACAGTATCTTATCACCCGTCTCCCATGATTGACTACAAAGCTGTATCTCACTCAACATTTTACCCCCCTGCCCAGCAAAGTGCTTGATGTATAGTGTGCACTTGTAATAAATATTTGTGAAAGAATGAATGGGGAAATGGGAGGCAATGATCAACCCAAGAGTGGAGCCAGGACGTGGCCTTTCAGGCACTGTGCCAAACCAGTAAGTGAGGTTTTGTTGGCAGAATCTTGTGGCCCCCACTCAGTCACCCTAGATTCGCAATAACTGGAGATTAGGAATTATAGTTACTCCTAGAGCCAACCTTCAAGGGGAAGGAAATGCATTAAATAGCACAAGAAAGGAACAAAGCCCCTATAATCCCCACCATCTCCTCACCCCTCCCCACCTGGGAAATCTGTGGCATCACAGCGTCTTGATTCTTAACACAATGGCACTGGGGCAGCTCCGGCTTGTCAGAGGATGTGACTGTCAAAGCATCTTTGTGTGCAGGTGTGACAATGCTTTTCCCACACAGCAGGGAGAGACTGCAGGCTGTAATTTCACCTTGGCCCCCTATTATCAAAACCATACCACTTCCTCCCCAACCTTAGAATATACCTAAAAGTACTCCCCCCAAAGGTACCAGGTACAGCTGGGGAAGATCTCTTAATGCCAAAGGAAATGTTTAAAAAGTAGAAAGAGCTTAAATCGGGGCTGGTCAGAGATAAGGCCAGTATCCTTGGGTCAGCCCTACACTGGTAACCTACTCTCAGAAGGAAGCCATTGGCCAACCCCGCCAGCCTGCTCTGACCAGCCACCTGCCCACAGCCCGACACCTCCACCTGGCCCCAGAGGAACCCACTGATTCCAGGCACATATAGTCTTATCCTTTAATGTACATCTGATTTCCTTACCCATACTGTGAACTTACTGGGGCAAGACACCAATATCTCCTCAGAACCTGAATATACAAACGGACAATGGCCAGACCATATATGACAATGGAACTCTTACCCACAATCTGTAGCAACCAGCCCAGGAAACCAAATGCTCACTGCAATGGACCTGGAATGGTCAGGAATTGTTCAATGACTTCCAGCTTCTTGATTTCATGTACCTGCTTCCAACCCAGGACCCACCAGATAAAGGCAAAGATGCTCCCCCCACTAATCACATAAGATGCTCCCTCTTGTAGTCAGTCTCCCTCCAGTGTCCCCATGTCAACAACTTCCAGTCACAGCACACCTGAAGCCTTCCTTTCTCTTTGTGCTAGAACAGCTTCCCACTCCCTGCCTGCCTCTAAGTCCCTGACAAATGCAAGTAATGGTGGCGACTCCCTGTTGCAGCAGGCTCTGAGTAAACAGCCTCCGTTTGTTCTCATCTAGGAGGTCTTCACCTATGTCCACAGTATTCCTGGAGGGCCCAACAAGACACAGTCTTCACTGCCCATCCTGCAGACCCCAGCCTTCCGCCAGGTGCAGACAACATGTGAGCCCTCTGTGCCTTGCAAATCATGACTTGTCAAATCCACACCAGTGTGGTAAGCCAGCAATTAGTCCAAACTCCCCTCCCTTTGCATTGAGTCCTTAGCTACTTATTATCGGTTGAGTGCCCAGATATTTTTGATTGGATCTCCTTTGTTTGGATCCTTGGTGGAACTGGGCCATTCCTCTTCATCTTTTATTCTCATTTATGCTTCCATTTGGTGCTGTTCTGTCAAAATTATTGGTCACCAGACGGAGAATCACAGGGCAGAACACAGGCAGAGGCCCCCTGTAGGCTGTAGATCAAGCCAGCCTCATAGAGCGGTGAGTTTGTCATTCTCACTATACTAGAATCCGTTCAGACAACCTGCTCTGGGTCACCGATGAAGCTGGATGAGGTTCTTCTTCCATCTCAATACGTTGTCCAGAGAGAGTCTTCTCTCTGGTCTTCCATAGGGAGTACAAATTGTCAGGTCTGCATTTGGAGACAGCCCCTGTCAGCTGAGGTCCTAAAGACACAAGGTGTCAAAGCATCACCTTTCTACAGACCATTGCCAGCTCTCATGGGTCATCCAAGTCCTCTCCTCCTCCAGGGAAAACGCCTGCCTCTGACACATTATTCTCATTTGAATCCAAATTCTTGTGCCTGTCTTTCTAAACGGCCTAAGTTCACCAAGGATCATTTAGACTTTCAGTGGCCACTTCGGGGAACACGTGACTTGCACAAAATTGTTCATTTGAGAGACACTTTAGAAAACAAAAGGAAGAAGGAAGATATTTTGATCAGTGTGCAGAGGTCCCCAAAGGAAATTCTGATTTAAAAATTGTTTCACTGAAAGATTCTTTGACCAAAGCTAATGAGCAATTTGAAAACTTAAGTAACAGCAAACTAGACCCGTTGTCCTTCATCTTCCCCCTCCTTGTTCTCCACTTACTTCCCTAGATGCAGCCCTGCCTCTTCCCCCTTACCCTTCCACTGCTCCCCCTCCACGCCTCCAGTGACTCCTCCCTCCTCCTCCCCTGTCCAGCCCCTATGCTTTCCCCAACCACTCCTAAGATCCTTGAATGCCAGTCACCTCTAAAGATTCATGCCTGCATGAGCCAGGTATGCAAATAATTGTAGAATTAATTAATTAATTAACCAGAACTTAATAATAACCAGTTATTAATTAACCAGAACCGAATTAGTAACTATAATTAAAGATTTCCCTAAACCCAGAGAAGACCAGCAAACTATTCATAGAAGAATTGAGAATTCGTTTGGACGCGTGTGAGCCTGGGTTACCTGAGCTGTTACTAATTTTACACACATTGGTCAGAACCTCAGTGCTGAATCCTGGATGACAGAAGCTAATTAAACTGACCTGGTTCTCTCTAACCACAGTAAACCTGAGGGTCAAAAACAGGCCCCCAAAGTAGAGCAAGATCCCCTAAAAACCATACCTGAAACTTTCCTAATAAAAACCCATTGGGTCACAATTCAATCGTGCAAAAGAAGAAAAGCGAGGCTCTGGTGCCCCTTTGGGTGCTAACTCCCACAGCTGAGTGGCGAAGATGTTGGCAGGGCCACACTCCTGCCAAGGGCTCTGGGGGGCAGGGGCAGGGGAATCCATTCCTTGCCTCTTCCAGCTTCTGGTGGCAATCTTTGGCCGTCCTTGGCTTGTGGTCACATCACTCCGTTCTCTGCCTCTATCTTCACATCACTTTCTCCTCTGTGTATGTGTGTCTCATCTCCCGCTGGCTACTTATCATTGGGTGTGGGGTCCACCTGGATAATCCTGGATGATCTTGTCTCAAAGTCCTTACCTTAATTACATCTGCACAGACTCTTGTTCTAAAGACGGTAACATTCACAGGTTCCAGGGATTAGGACGTGGACATATCCTTTGGGGAACCAGCATTCAACCCATGACACAAGGTTATGATCCTAACTAAATCACCAAAGAACAGATCTCTGGAGGGATTCAAAGAGGCCATTATAAAACACCAGCATTTAGCTTCTGATTTTCAAAAGGAAGAATGGGGGGGAAAAATCTGCTTGTAACCTTTCCCCACATAATCTCTGGTACTCTCTCGGTGGCCAGTCGGTGGGACCAGATGATTTCAAATGGGTATTAGCTGAACGAGTCAATGATGTCCCTCTGCTATGTATGTACAGACCCAGAGCGGCCTTCTACCCAGATCAGAGAAGTCACTGGGTCTTGCAGTGTCCAGTGACCACCTTCCTTCAAAGTCCTGGGGCCCTAGAGAAGAGTCCAATCCAAAGACCACAGGAACATGTCAGACATATTCCAACCCTGGGCCCTTTCTATTCCCTTTTGGGAGCAGGGGCATGTAACACTGTAATCCGGCTCGCAGCTGGCGCCTCCCAGAAGCGCTCCTCCTGGGAGAAAGGTGTCTTCTCCTGCCATAAACAGACCAGGCTCCCTGGAATGTGTGAAGTCCCCCCTAGTTGCCTCTTGCAAAAGGCTGGCACACATACATTCAAACTCTCAGTGACACTCAGGAGTATGCAGTCCTTCCTGTCTTCATCTGTTGATTCCCACGTTCATCCACCAACTGAACAAACTCCCTGAGCAAACTCGAGAGCCCAGGCCTGCACCGGCTGCTGGGCACAAAGGGACAAATATGTCACAGTCACGGAAAATCCCAAGAGGGCCCCTATCTCCAGGTACTAGAGGTCAACAACGAAATTACAAAGCATTGCCGAGGAAGAAATCAAAGCCAATGGGGGACCCAAAGGAGGAGGTGAGTGGGATTTTTGCAGACACTATAATCCCCACATGGGACGGTTATTATCACCATTTTACATTTATGGGGAAGTGAAGGATTCAAGAATCAGTGACTAACCTACAGAAGAGAGAGGAAGGGAGAATTGGTAGGAGCCCAAGGGATAAGGCACGGAGAACACAAACGTGGGGAAGGCCAGTCTCGCTTCCTAATATTTTTCCTGGGACACTTGGGATTTTTTGTTTGTTTGTTTCCTCCACCTTCCATTCCTCTAGGGAATCATTATCAAGGGAAATCCTCCTTTCTTCACTGTCTTCTCTAGAGAATCTTGGCCCAGGAGAAAGGAAATGGAAAATGGCTTTGGGCCATCTTATTTGTGAGCTGGAAGGTTGACATCCCAGCAGGAGTTGTCTTAGCCTCCCTAATTGGGATTGGAGTCATGCAACCCTGCCTGGCCTCTCAAGTTGATTATAGGCCACTTCCTCCGAGTTGACTGGCCTATTTTAATTCTGTGTTAGGAAATCTCCCTCATTAACATTCGCCTCTCTGTTTGAGGGTCACAGAAATTGTCAGGTTAGCAAAGTTTATCCCTGGAACTTTCTCATCTTTCTTTTCATTCCCACAGAATATCCCTAGGGACCGTCTTCCCGCTCCTCGCATTACCCACAATGGGCAATCTGATCTCAGGGGCCGGAGGAGGTAATAAACTTGTATGTTACTTGTACTAGGAGGTACAAAGAAAATGTGATGTAATGAGAAATACTGGTTCTTGGAGTGAGGAGACCCAGATTATAGGACTAGACTTCTAGGCAAGAAGGTGAGAGATTCCCTTAGCTGGGTGGGGTTCACAGCAGCCAATCTACCTGCTCTTTTCACAATCCACCCATGAGGCTTTGCCTCACTAATGTCCAAATCAAGTCTTCCCGGGACTCTTGCTGTCCTGCAACACAGACAGGCTGGCTGGTCATCAAATCCTGTTCCCTTTTCCTGGGCACTTGGCTGAATCACATCTCCCCGCTGCATCTAAGTGGGAGCGTGGGCTCAGACAGAGGTATTGGGTGTGGTTCCTAAAATGTCCACATAATCCTCCACGCTCCCCCTCTATTCTTTGGGCAGCTGGATGTTGACAATTTAGAAGAGGTCTCCAGGATCCTGGAGAATTCCCAGGCTCTGGGAAAAAGTGGAGCCACGTATTGGAAGGAGCCTGGATCCCTGAGTTGCCTCTTGGAGACCTGTCCATGAGAGCTGCCAACCAGGTACATTCACACTGGATGTTGAGTAAATGAGAATTAAAGTTTCATTGCGCTAAGCCACTGACATTTGGGGGTTGTTTAGTACAGCTCTTAACCTACCGCAACTAATCTCTGCCCCACTCGGGGAGTTTTCCACCCTAGTGTGTCTTCCAACTTTGTCCAATATCCTGTTTCCCAGCTTATTTCCTCTCCTAAAAAACATAAAAAGAAACAAAAGAATATCTCTTAGGAGCAGAAGCAAACACAGCTGCAAAGCAAACAGCCACTCCAAGGGTCCACAGAGCAGTGGGCTGCTTGCCAGGCTCTGAGTAGGATATCATTCTATTGGCGCCCATCCCCAACCTCTTCCATCTCCACTGTGATGGGAGATATAATCACTAACCTCCAACTCCATTAATTTTAAGCAAAAATTAGCATAAATAATCAAATCATAACTGACCTCAAGTCCCCTGCAGCTTCAGTTGACAGAGGGATGGGGCTGGGAGGATAAATTACAAGTATCTCCTTCCTACAAACAACATCATTTCCCCACATACTCCCTGACCCAGGACCAGCGAGAGGTGCCAGTCCTAAGCACCAAACTCTGCTGTCTTGAGGATGAGAGAAGGTAGACCCGAGCCCTGACCACAGGATGTAACTGGACTGAATGACACAATTAGGGGCATCAGGAAGGCTGAGGTTGTGGGTCAGTCGGGATTATGGGTCTGGTGGTAGCCAGGGGTAGGGTCAAGCCATAGTAAGCTCAAAGATCAGGCTAGGACAAGAGACCCATTTGCAGCTGAAGAATAGAATGGATGTCCATGTTCTTCATAGGGGACTGATCTGGCAAGTGGCAGCTTTAACCGTGTCTTCCAATGGCATGCATGATTTTGTACTCTTTCAGATTCCACTGCTATTCAGAGGTGGGGAGGTAATGGGAAAGAGTTCCTCTGGATTTGGATTTTCTTTGAAGCTTAAATTGAAGAGAGTCTCCAGGACTCAGATATCAAAGCCAGAGAAAACTTCAGTCCATAGCAATGGGACAGCTCTCCTCCTAACGCTTAGCGACCCTTTCTGCCATTTGAACGTGAGCCTCAGGAGGGGCTTTGCTTTATTCAACATCCTATCCCCAGTGCCCGGAACAGTTGCCGGCGTATAGCTGGTGTTTTATTTGTGTTGAATGAACAAATAAAGGTTGGTGGGGTGGGAGGGAACTGGGGGCCGCTGGTCCCCAACAACAGAATACCCATCAGGAACGCCTTCTCCATCAGCATTCTGCCCCATTCAGCATTCTGACTCGGCAAGTGACAACCGCCTGCACCATCTTCACGAGAGGGGAGAAGGTCCAGATCTCCTCAAACCCCTCATGACCTCTCACGGGAGCTGAAGTCCAGGTTTATCAGCCTAGGGGTTAACCTCTCTCTTGTGGAATGAAATTCTCCTTTTTCATTACGCTCGCTCTAAAGGGGTCTCATAAAGGAGCGGAGAGAAACACAGGTGCTAGGGATTCATCTTAAATCAGGTCTCACCACTGGATCACAAAGAACCTAAAGACCAGCAGGGTCACCATGGCCCCCCTGACTTTCATGCCTACTCTTCTATAGTAAATTTTCAAAGACCCAAGTAAAAGATGGAAGACGTAATGGGGAAACTGAGGGTCTTGGAAGAGCTGTTTCTAAGCCAGGACTCTAAGAGCTTTAGCTTCCTGGGGGGGGGGGGGGGCGGGTAACCCATCTCAACATTTGCACCATTTTCTGCTTTTTCTCCAAAGCACCTTCTCATCCAGGTCTCTCCAACATCCTGCCCTCAGTCATCCACAGCCAGTGGGACCAAGGCTCTGAGTTCTCCACCTCTTCCTAGACACCTCTCCAAATGGACCCTCACCTCCCCACCCTCCCCGCACAGCCCAGGCCTTCTTCATCTTGCCCCTACAGGGTGCTATTATCTTCCCTGCAATTCCCTTCCCCTGCCACCTAACTTGTCCAGCATGACCGGTTAGTAATTTTATGTCTTTCTGTCTCTCCCTACCCAGTCCTGCTAGTTAGTAATTTTATGTCTTTCTGTCTCTCCCTACCCAGTCCTGCTAGTTAGCAAGAGGCTCCTCAAATCCAACCCTCCACCTGTGTCCCTGGTTCAAAGCATCTCCACACACACCCTGCCCTCTGTCCTCCCTGTCCCAATCCTGCCCTGCCAAGTCCTAAAAACAGTCCTAAAAACAGCAGCCAACAAACCCAGGCACTGCTCTCGAGAGGTAACAACGTACTAACTAATTTAATGTTCACATCATTAAATAGACACTACTCTTACTCTCCTTTTACAGATGAAGAACTGAGACACAAAGAAGTCAAAGAGCTCATATGGTACACAGCCAGATGTGGAGCCAGCCAGTCTGCCAACCCCCCACTCTTTAACCATCGGGCCAAGTGCCCTTTCCCACCCTCCAGCACTTAAACTCTCCCTCCCCAGAAGGCCACTTATTTAGTGCAACAAGGAAGTTTTATTCCGACATCTGACATGGAGGCGAGTAACAATGCAGAAGTTGGTATATGCAAACCGATGGGTGGTGGGCAGGGTCCAAGAGCCATAACCAAATAGTCTCTTGTTCCTTTTCCATCACGGACCAGCGCTGGCATCTGATCCCTCCCGGGGCTCTCCCCACTCCACCGCACCGGACAGAGGTGTTTGAGACCCTCGCCTGGCCAGTGGCTGGAGAGGAGTGAGGAGGTGCGGCAGATCCCTCCAGGCAGTCCCAGGAGGCGACGGCCGCCGTATTGCGCGCTCCGGTCCGCAGTCCGCAGATCCCGGGTGCTTGCTGCTCTCTGGCGGCCGGAGCCGGGAGCCCGGGAGCCCCGGGCCCCGGGAATCGCGCCGTCTCCGTTCCGCGCGCCCAAGGGCACCAGCGAGTGACCGAGAGGCTGGGGAAAAGGGCGGGAGGAAGGGGGACGCGGCGGAGGGGAAAAGGGGAAGAGGCCCGGGAGCGGCGCGGGAAGGGGCGAGGAGCTGACGGCGAGGAGAGAGGGCGTTCGTGGGCGCCCGCGGTGGGGCAGGGGTGGCTGCCGCGGGGTCGGAGCGGGTGCCAGCGCCGCGACCCCTCCGGACCCCGGAATTGCCGCTCGCCCGGCTCGCGCTGGCCCCTTCTCCGGGCGCGTGGGGCGCCCCCTCCCTCGGCGCCGGCCGCCCCCTCCTCCTCCTCGGCGCTGCCCCTCCTCCGTCCCGCCCCCCGCGCCCGGTCGAGAGCGCCGCAGTGGCTTTGCCTGCACTGCCCGGCCGGCTCGCCTGGGCACGCTCAGAGCGGCGCGCGTCGCCGGCCCCGGTTCTCCGGCCGACTCCGCAGCCAGCCTCGGGAGCCCCGGCCGCCGCCCCCCAGCCCCGCTCCTCTCGCGGACCGTCGCGCCCCGCGCTGCAGGAATTCGGGCAGGACCCCGACGGGACCCGCGCGCCGCGCTGCAGCCGGAGCCCCGCGGCTATGCCCGGGGCCCCTCTCCTGGCCAGCCGCCCGTCCTGCGCCCGGGCCCGGCCCCCGACGGCCGCGCGTTGAGATGACTTTCCGCGACCTCCTGAGCGTCAGTTTCGAGGGACCCCGCCCTGACAGCAGCGCGGGGGGCTCTAGCGCGGGCGGCGGTGGGGGCGGCGCGGGCGGCGCGGCCGCCTCGGAGGGCCCGGCAGTGGGCGGCGTGCCGGGAGCCGCGGGCGGCGGCGGCGGCGGCGTGGTGGGCGCGGGCGGCGGCGAGGACAACCGGAGCTCCGCCGGGGAGCCGGGGGCCGCGGGCGCGGGCGGCGAGGTGAACGGCACGGCGGCCGTCGGGGGGCTGGTGGTGAGCGCGCAGGGCGTGGGCGTGGGCGTCTTCCTGGCCGCCTTCATCCTCACCGCGGTGGCGGGCAACCTGCTGGTGATCCTCTCCGTGGCCTGCAACCGCCACTTGCAGACGGTCACCAACTATTTTATTGTGAACCTGGCCGTGGCCGACCTGCTGCTGAGCGCCACGGTGCTGCCCTTTTCGGCCACCATGGAGGTTCTGGGCTTCTGGGCCTTCGGCCGGGCCTTCTGCGACGTGTGGGCCGCTGTGGACGTGCTGTGCTGCACGGCCTCCATCCTCAGCCTCTGCACCATCTCGGTGGACCGCTACGTGGGCGTGCGCCACTCGCTCAAATACCCCGCGATCATGACCGAGCGCAAGGCGGCCGCCATCCTGGCACTGCTCTGGGCCGTAGCCTTCGTGGTGTCCGTGGGGCCGCTGCTGGGCTGGAAGGAGCCCGTGCCCCCTGACGAGCGCTTCTGCGGCATCACGGAGGAGGCAGGCTACGCCGTCTTCTCCTCGGTGTGCTCCTTCTACCTGCCCATGGCCGTCATCGTGGTCATGTATTGCCGCGTGTACGTGGTAGCGCGAAGCACCACGCGCAGCCTCGAGGCGGGCGTCAAGCGGGAGCGCGGCAAGGCCTCGGAGGTGGTGCTGCGCATCCACTGTCGCGGAGCCAGCACGGGCGCCACCGACGGGGCGCCCGGGATGCGCAGCGCCAAGGGCCACACCTTCCGCAGCTCCCTGTCCGTGCGCCTGCTCAAGTTCTCCCGCGAGAAGAAGGCGGCCAAGACGCTGGCCATCGTCGTGGGCGTCTTCGTGCTCTGCTGGTTCCCCTTCTTCTTCGTCCTGCCGCTTGGTGAGTGACCCGTCTCCCACCAGCCCCTTCCTTTCCTCCTTGAGCCTGTGGCTGTGCCTTCCGGGCACCCAGACTTGGATGGCCTTCCCAGGCAGAAGGTGACTCTCCACCTGGGCATAGAAGGTTGACTCAGTAACCTCCCTGGTCTCTTAGGCAGGTGCACTTTGTGGTCGACAAATGAGAGGCCCCTCGTGCTTGCAGGATTCATTTTGCAGGCTTC
>NC_138378.1:27164226-27192747 GCF_054177405.1 Leptonychotes weddellii | reverse complement strand
CATTTGCCCTGAGT
The DNA here is from genome assembly GCF_054177405.1 of Leptonychotes weddellii. Lineage (NCBI taxonomy): Eukaryota > Metazoa > Chordata > Mammalia > Carnivora > Phocidae > Leptonychotes > Leptonychotes weddellii. The sequence continues at coordinate 27,192,733 of NC_138378.1, read as the reverse complement.
CATTTTGCCCATGGCTGCAACTTCAGCCGGCCCAAGGCAGGCCTCCCCTGCCTTTCCCAGGCCTCGCTCCTGCCACACTCTGCCGCGGGGTCAGGAAGGGGACAACGGCTTCCCTCCGGCTCCCCTGCAGTCCCTTGCCACACAGAGGCCACGGTGAACTTTATATATTATAAATTAGGGTGTCACTCTCTGCTAAAACCACTCCATGCTTTCCAGCTGCCCTGGGAACAAAATCCAGACTCTCCACCGTGGCCTGTGAAAGGGTGACCTTCAAATTTATTATTGTCCAAGCCGAAATGAGACGTTATGAATATTTATGCTGGGATCACAGGCACAAAGCGGGACAGTGGGGGCAGAGGGGGCAAACCCGGACATGCGGTCCCCGTCCTGGAAGGAGGGCCCTGAGTGATGGCCTCGCGGCTTGGCTCCCCTGCCCCTTGCTCACTGCATCCTTTGGCTCCTCTGACCCTCTTCCAGTTCCTTGCCCAAGCTGAGCTCCTGCCCTTGCACTTGCTCTTCCCCTTCTCTCACCTGCCCTCCCCACCCCCTCCTGGCTAACTTTAGGTCTCCATTTAAATGTCCCCTCTTCAGAGAGGTCTTCCCAGATGCCTCAGCCTCGGTGTGTCCTTCTCTGTACTCTCTCCCTTGGGGAACAAGGTTCTCTTCCTTTCCTGTCTCCTTAGCTGACATCTAATGACATCTGCATGCTGCTTGGTTGGTGTTGACTTCCCCGCACTGGCCCGAAGCTCTTCAAGGGCAGGGCCGTGTCGTTACCAAATGCACAGCGCCCAGCGCGGTGCCCGGCATCTGGACAACGATGCGGCCCAGCAACAAGGACCACAGGCTCTGGCACCAGACAGCCTGGGGTCAAATCCCAGCTCCGCCCCTGATGGGCTCTGGAACTTCAGGCAAGTCCCTGAATGGCGCTGTGCCTCTGTGTCCTCATCTAGAAAATCGGGGCAGTGGTAATAGTAGCAGGGCCCATCTGCAGGGCCGTCGTGAGGGTTCACTGAGCTCTTATGTGTAGATCGAACCACTGTTTGTCACGCGCGCCCTGTGAGCTTTTGCTTTTGTAGTAGCTGCTCCCTGAGTAAATCACTGACTTGAAAATCAGCCAGCCAGAGGTATTGTGGGGGTACAGGGAGGCATGGACACTAAGCAACATACTTGGGGGGGCAAGTAGGCAGGCAGGAGAAAGTCAGTGTGGCCCCCCCTTTAGAGACCTGCCCCAGATTTAGTACCTTCCCCACCAAGCTCCCCACCCAGGCTCCTTTCTCCCACCAACCAACCCCTGCCCTGTCCCTGCCCAGACGTATCCCATCCCGGGTGCCCTCATTCCCCCCTGCGCCTCGCTTCACACTGCCCACCCACCCCCCATAGGGAATGATCAAGCTGTGTACAGAATGCCACCTCCCATTATGTTCTTTTAACTTCTTTTAAAATTTCAAGTTACAGAATGATGCACAGATAAGGAGAGAATGATATACTGAGTGTCCTGTACCAATAATCACCCATACCGAACAGAGGTTAACATTTTGCCATATTCACCTCAGATCCCTTTCTCTGTTTCTCTCTTCAAAGAAATAGAATACAGCCAAAAGTAAGTTCCCTCCTGCTGTCCCTTCCTCCTTTTCTCCCTCCCTCCCCAGAGCTAAATCTGGAGTCCGTCAATCTTACCATTCATATGTTTATACGTTTACCACAAACATCTGTATCCATAGTAATATAGAGTATTGTCTTGTGTGCCTTTAGGATTTATATAAAAGGCATTTTGCATGCACATCATTCTTCAGTTTGTCTTTTCCATGCAATGTTACGTCGCTGAGATTTACTTGTGCTAGTTCATCGTAGCAGCAGTATGGAATTCCGTTTGAGAGTATTCCACTTTGTGTTGATGCGGTCTTGTGCTCAACATTTGATTTTTCATATTTTTCACTGTTAACAGTCAACACTGCAAAGGGCTACTGTTTTCAGTTTTTGTTTTTTTGTTTTGTTGAGGTTTAGAACCACGTGCTCCTCTTCCAGGAAGTCATCCCTAAGTTGCCACGGCCTTTGGCTCTTTTTCAATCCCTCCATCTCTGCTGCTTCTCACACTTGGCGTGGGGCCCCCGGCGTGTCCTTGTCTCCTCCTTCCTACCAGTCTGGGCTGTGCCCAGCCTCCTGAGCCCCAGAGTAGAGCCCAGGGCCGCTGGTGGAGCCGAGTTGAGTGGAATCTGGCAATAGTGAGCAAGCAGGACGGAGGCCAAGCAGGGAAACAGAATATTCTGATCTGCCTCTGCCATGGTACGGCTTAGAGGGCAGGGCCTTCAGTGGGGGCAGGAGTGGCTTAACGGCTGTGCAGAAGGGAGAAGGGGCCAGGAGGTCCTGACACCACCCAGCACTGGGCCCAGGCCTACGAGAAGGGAGGTTCCTTTGAAGGACCAGGGACAATTCTGAGCAGCAACTTTGGGGAGGAATGTGGAATCCAAGGGGCTGGCATATCTTGGTATGGAAGTGCCAGCATATGGTCGGCGGGGGAGGATGTTGGGGACTTAGGTAAAGGGGACCAAGAAGGAGCATGGGGTACAGCCTCCCAGAAAGAGGATGGAGGGACAAAGAGAAGAGCAGGGCTGGGGATAGAGCTTCGGCGAGTACCCACTTTGAAGGAACCAGAAGGAGGCAGAGAAGGGGGCCGCCAGGGGGAGTGGCATCTCCCTCCTCCCAGGCCCTGGTCCCCAGGCCAGGTGTGATGAGCACCAGAGGTGGAGGGATTGAGCAAGAGCATCGTGTGCCAGCCAGGGCCATAGCCCATGGAAATGAAAGCACCTAGCAGGGCCACAGCCCAGGGGTTGTCGAACAGACCCAGGGTGCCCCTCACCCACTTGTCCGCACTCAAAACAGTAGAAGCACAGGCCACAGCCACAGTCTGTCACCTGTCTGACCCCAAGATGCCAGGCAGCAAGGCCAGGAAGGGAGGTACTGGCTCCTTCCGGGGCACCCGGGGAGCTGTGTATGGACACATGACGCGTCACTGGCCCTCCTGAGGGGGTCCCCACCTGCTTGCGCCTTCCCTGCTGATGCCGTGCCATCCACTCCACAGAGTGCCCACGCAGCCTGGTTTGCCCAGGACAGCCCCGGTTATGCCTGTCGACCAGCGTGATTACTAGCAGTGCTCCCCTTTCGCTCTCAAAGGTGTTCCAGGCTGAAGGACAGAATATAGGGTCACCAATCCTTGGGGCCTTTGGAGGAGGGGCTCTTGGGGCAGCCCTGCCCTTGACAGATAGGCGCCCCCTGCTCTCACCTCCGCAAGCTGGCGTGGAACTGGGTGCCTTAGAAAATCACAGGACATTGTGTAAAGGTCCCTCCTGACGTCTAAAGGAACCCAAACTTACAGAATGCATGTGGAGAGCAGTTCGCGCCTGCACACTTTCCAGGGCGGGGGGGTGGGCAGGGTAGGGGTGGGGTGGGCAGGAAGTGCCCCTGATGAAAGCCTCCACCCCAGGGCACTTCGTGCAGGAGGCCTCTCCTCCCCAGAGGTCTGGGCCCGCCTTTTGGGGTAGAAATCCCTGTGAGCAAGAGGGGAACAGAGGAACTGGGGAGACCTTGCCCCAGCAAGCACCCATCCACACAAGAGCTCCCTTCCTCTCCCAGGAGCCCCCAGATGTTCCCTTGCTGTTCTCATGGTAGCAGCGCTTCACGGCATCTGGCTTTGGTCTGCCTGGCAGGGGCCCCCTTAGCCATTCCCAGAGGTGGACCTGTCCCCTGGGACACACACACACACACACACACACACACACACACACGCACGCACGCGGCAGCCCCACCCCCTATTATTCCCAGCCACCACAGACAGGCCCCTGTGCTGCCCTCCAGGCTCCCTTCTTTTGGGCAGGTCACTGAGCCTCTCTGGCCTCTGAGTTGGCCTCTGAATGTGCTCGGTCATGCAAAGCAGCCTCAGAGGCTCAGAGCCCACAGTGCCCTCCCAAATACGCGTCAAGGTGCACAAGCTGTCTGCAGGCTCAGCTATGAGAAGTCCCAGGACAGTCCAGCCACTGTCCCAGGCCCCCTCCTCCCGCCGTCTGTGAGCCACGCCCGGGCCTCCCTCCTGGACTGTCAGGCTTGGCCCTGTGATATCGCTGCCCCGCCTGGCCCCCCTGGATTCAGTTAGGTACTCCTTCATGCTCCCCAAATACTCTGCACATGCTTTGATCACAGTACATTGTAATTGCTAGTATTGTTACACATACCACAAATTGTGAGGACAGAGGAAACTATACATACGCAGACATAGAAGAGCAGAGGTATTTGTGGGGGGGCCCTGTGGCTTGGGAGACATGAATTGGAGAGTGCATGAGAAGAGGAGTCACGAGATGAGACAGGATGCCATCAACAGGAGAAGGGGTAAATAAATGGTGCTGTTTTCATTGGCTGAACTACTATACAGCTAGGAAAAATAACAAATGTGTTGCCCACAGCAACGTGGATGAATTTCATGGACACTATGCTGGGCAAAGTAAGCCAGATCTGAAATTAAAAGCACTCATACTATATGATTCTGTGTGTACAAAGTTCAAAAACAGGCAAAACTAGTCGATGATAAAAGTCAGGATAGTGGGTATGCGTGTTGACTGGAAGAGAGAGCAAAGAAACCTTCCGAAGGGCTGAGAATGTTCTAGATCTTGGTCTGGGCAGTGACTACATTGGCATGTTGCATATGTAAAGTCATCAAGCTATACTCTTAAAATGCATGTGCTTTATAACTTGACTGTCATTATCGGATGCCTTAATTAGAAAGAGAGAAGGTGGGAGGAGGCAGAAGAGAGGCTTGAGCCATGCTGAGGAGTCGGTGTCCAGACTGGAAAGCACACGTGGGCAGCCAGCTATAGAGAGTAGATTCCTCATGTGCATCTGAGTGTTGACCAAATGCCAAAGGACTCATCTCCACACATTCCCTGAGGTCATGCAGGGGCCTACAGTCGCAGGGGGAGTGGGAGGGGATGTTTGTGGCAGGTCCTCAGCGGTGACATCACCGCCCCTGGCCTGAAAGCCCGAAGAAAGGACTGGCATGACATCTCCTAATTGTGCCTTTGCGGTACTAGGCACATAGTAGGTGCTCAGTAAGTGTGTGTAGAGGGAGGAAGTGGTGGACCCCATGGCCTCTTCACATCCTCCCCATGCCCAGGGTCTGAGTGGTAAAGTACAGCACCCCCCCTTTTTTTTTGTTTTCTTTTATTAGGATAAGAACACTTAACATGAGATCGACCCTCTTAACAAGTTTTGAAGTGTACAATACACTATTGTTAACAGTAGACACAGCGTTGCACAGTAGATCTCTAGAATGTATTCATCTTGAGTGAAACTTTATTTATGCCTACTGATGAGCAGCTCACTACCCACCCCCCCACCATTGCACTCTTTGATTCCCATGACCCAGCTTCAACAATGCCAACCCAAGGCCAGCCTTGGTTTATCCCACTCTCCCAGCGCTGAGGATTATTTTGTTTCGTTTTGTTTTCCAGGATTATTTTGAAGAACATCCACACGCCGTATCAGTTCATCTGTAAATTCTTCAATAGACATTTCTAGAACACAAGAACTTTTTTTGAAAAATAACCACAATCCATTATAATACATAAAAATAATTGTTTAATATCACATACTTAGTGTTCAGATGCTACCAATTGCCTCATAAATCTGTAATTTGTTCGAATCAGGATCTGAGAAAGGTGCCTATGTTGCGTGTGGTTGATTTGCCTGCTAGGTCTCTTTAATTGATAAGATTCCCCTCCTCCCACCTTTTCCTTGCAATTTTTTTTTAAAGATTTTATTTATTTATTTGACAGAGAGAGACGCAGTGAGAGAGGGAACACAAGCAGGGGGAGTGGGAGAGGGAGAAGCAGGCTTCCCGCTGAGCAGGGAGCCTGATGCGGGGCTCGATCCCAGGACCCTGGGATCATGACCTGAGCCGAAGGCAGACGCTTAACGACTGAGCCACCCAGGTGCCCCTTAAATATAATTTTTTGAAAAGGAAATACATGTACATAAAACAAAATTCACAAGGTACTAAAAGGTATACGATGGAAATTCTCCATCACACCCATAAGCTTCCTATCTCTTCTCCCCATGGGCAACCAGTGTTGTTAGTTTCTTGTATATCCTTCCAGAAATATTTTTTGAGTGCATACAAGCAAACATACATCACTTTCCCTCTTTTTCCTATGCACAGTACCATTCTGCCTGCACTGTTCTGTCCCATTGCTTTTTACCACTTCATATATCCTAAGAGCTTGTTCCCTGAGGGTACATACAAAGCTGTCTTGTTTTTTTTTTTTAAAGTTGAGTCTTCATGAACTAACCATAATTTATTTCACCAGTTCCCTATTGATGGACATTTAAAAAAAATTTTTTTTTAAGATTTTATTTATTTATTTGATAGAGACAGACACAGCGAGAGAGGGAACACAAGCAGGGGGAGTGGGAGAGGGAGAAGCAGGCTTCCCCCCGAGCAGGGAGCCCAATGCGGGGCTCCATCCCAGGACCCTGGGATCATGACCTGAGCCGAAGGCAGACGCTTAACGACTGAGCCACCCAGGCGCCCTTTTTCCTTGCAATTTATTTGGTGAAGAAACTAGATCATTTGTCCTGAAGAGTTGCCCACCGTCTGGAGTCTGCGTCCCCACAGGGCCATTCAGTGTGTCTCTCTGTTCCCCGTACTTCCTGTAAACTGCCTTGATCAGAGTCAGGTTCGGTGTTTTGGCCAAGAATTCTTCTCTTTTGTGCTGTTACAAGTGGTCAGGGGCTCAGGTGCCTGATAAGATGTCTCAGGCTCAGCTCATACTTTTCTTCCCCCAGAACCTGGAAGCAGCCCTTTTTTCTAAAGCGCCTTGGTCTCTTTAGTGGCCAGTGATCACTTAAAGATCACAGTCTGAGCTCTCAGCTGTTCAGTGATACTGAGTTGGCCCCTGATTCAGCAGACAGAGCTAGGAAGTACATTTTATTTTTTCGTAAAAGAAAAATACACCACTGACGGGATGTACCTCCGCCTACATGCCCGCAGCTATGGAAGGGCGTCCAGGGCCAGACAAATAGTTCTCTGCCAGCCCTACAGAGTTCACGGGTCCTGAGGCAAACATGGGGGCACAGGACTTCTGATCTATCCCTGGTCCATCTCGAGCCAGAGGACCTGCCACTTACCTCTCACCATGGAAAACTGGCAGTGCAAGGAATTCAAGAGAATTGGCTTGGCACAGCTGGCCCCACAGTGCCCTCAAATCACCCCTTCATGTTCTCACAATCCATCTGAGACCGGACCCCTATCCGGGTCACCTCTTCTTGACAGCCTTCCATGATTGTGCCCACTTCAAAATGGCCTTATCTCCTACCACTTTCCCCTTCCCCTTCTCTGTTCCAGTGATCCCAACTTCTTGGTTGTCCTCCAACTTCTCAGGTTCCCTGTTGCCTCAGGGCCTTTGCACATGCCCTTTCCACTGTCTGGCATTCTCTTTGCTCAGATAGATGCATGGCTCAGTCCCTCCTCGGGGTCTTTAGGTCTCAGCTCAAGTGTGCTTTATTAGAGAGGTTTATTTGACCCTTTACAGTATAGCAAAGAGGTCTGCGGGCAGCAGAGGTCCCAGGCTCTCTTGACAGAGGAGCTATTGAGCTCCAGAGTCAGAGCCACTAAGCGAGCAGTTGTGAGAAGTGGGAGAGAGAAAGGGAGCATAAGCGGGGAATTCCTTCTCTCCTAACCCTACTGGCAAGAAGACACCTGGCTATCTAGGAGAATGTGGTATTTTTAACCCCACTCTATCTCTCTGGCCAGAGAGAATGGCTGCCTGTGGATAGAAAATTCCCTAGTGATGGAGGGGGTGGGAAAGGGGGCAGGCTGGGGTGCAGCCTGATATTTCATGGTCGGCTGCAAGTTATGAGCAATCCTGGCTGTGAATTCTGACATTCTGCCAAGAACAAGTTCCCTTCTGGTGATGCCAGAAGGATGCTGTTAATCACACAGTCCGCCCCATGGCTTCTGAGCTATCATCCCCAGCGAGGCTTGGCCAGATTGGTCAGCTCCAGCCTAGCCAGCATCTCAGTAGCATCTCCTAGACCTGGACATCTCTGGTCCTTCGGCGTGGGGACTGGCCTGTGATCATCAAGGCTGCAAACATAAACCTCACAGGCTGCCTCAGTTTCCCCAACAATGTGTGGGCCAGGCTGGCCCAGCCAACATGCCACAGAATGGGCTTACCTGCGGACATAGGAGAGGCCTTGCCTTTTATGACTAGTGGATGCCCAGCCCCCCTGGACATTAGGTTAGACTCCTGACAGAGGCACCCCAGTATAGGGAATGGGGGAAGGCAGGTGGGAGCAAGCCTGATGGGAGACTCACATGAGAGCAAGGTCAAGGAGAAGAGAGAAGCAAGCAGGAGTTGGGCCTGTGCTCATCTCCCACCTGTGTTCTTACTGCCTCTCCTCACAGGTGCCTAGATGCGGCCCTTCAGCCCCTGCTCTGGGGCAGGCACTTGTGTTAGAGGCTGGGATGAAAACATCCATCAATCTCATTGCTGCCTTCAAGAAACCGGTAGTCTGGGAGGGTAGGCAGAGCAGTAACAAATTTTATTAAAATGCGGGCTTGCATAAGAGAGCCCGTAACCCAGGCTTGGTGGGGCAGACGCCTGCCCCAAGGCTCGAGGGCTGGGACGGAGGAAACAGTTGGGGCCAGGCAGAAAGGCAGAGGGAGCCCAGCCCCTGTGGGAGGACCTGCTGGCAGCTTCGTCCTTCGGCTTGTGGCCAAATTTGGAGGGGAGCAAGCTGCAGACAGCATTGGGTCCTAAAAAGCCTTGAATGCAACACAAGAAAGCTTGGGCTTAGTCCTCAGACCCACTGGAAGCCACTCACGGTTTTCAGAGGTTTAAGGAGAGAAACCAATTTTAGAAAAAACCTCCAGCAGCTGTGTGCAGAGTGGAGAAGCCAGAGGACCCTTGGGGGCTGTCACAGCCATGCAAACAAAATGAGATGCCAGACTAAGCAAAGGTTTCAGGAACAAGGTGAAGAGAGGGACCCCGCTAGAGAGAAAATCAAAGGCACCAGGCATGATGGCCAGTTGGACATGGAGGGTAGAGAAGAGGGACTCACTGAGCAACTTCGGCAAGTGTTCAGCACCTACTGAATTGTGTGTTCACTGTGCCCAGGAGGGCTTCAGGGCCATGGGAGTGTAGTGCCAAGCAAAACAGGCACGAGTCCTGCCCTGGGGACTTGGCTGCAAGTCAAGAGAGATGCTGGACAAAATGAAAACTAACTCAAACAGTACGGGAGGAGGCGGTGAGTGCCACAGAGGGCAACAGCCCCAGTTGAGGGGGATGGGGAGTGCTGGGGGGGGAGGACAGTGCGATTTTACGTGGGAAGTCAGGTGAGGGCACGAGCCATGTGGCTATCTGGGAGAAGAAGATGAGGAGGAAAAGCAAGTGCAAAGGCCCTGGGAGTGTGTCTGGCATATCCAAGAAGCAACATGGAGGGCAGTGTGGCTGGAACAGGTGGGGAAGGGAAGTAGGCAGGTGTAGACAGAAAGGATAGAGAGAATGAGGTAGCCCGAGAAGCAGGAGAGAGGTTGCAGCTGGGACAAGGGCACGCTTGAAGGGGACTGATGGATGGAGCGCACCACCACACAAGTCGGCATGCTGACCTTGGGCAGGAGAGGCTCCTTCTTACCAAGGAGGAGAGGTGAGGAAGGCTTGAGCAAGTTCGCAGCTTCCTTGGCTTCTGTTTTCTCTGTGAAACAGGAAGTGAGTTCAGCTGCTCCAGGCGAGGCGAAGGGGCAGAACAAAGGCTCAAGGAGCGGGTGCAGGACTTGGGGAGAGTGGGCTGAGGGTGAGCAGCAAGGTCCCTGGAAGCCCCAGACGGAGCTGAGGGCGGGGACCCTAACGTATTCAGGGAGTGGGTGAATCGCTCCGCAGTTCTAGTCTGGATGAATAGGTACAACCCAAATCCAGAAGGATGTGGACATGGGAGGATTGAGGAGGGGACATGGGAGGTGTGAGTGACTAGTAGCAGTCTCAGCTAAGCAGGGATGATAGGAGAAATCCAAGGGGCTGGCAGAAGGTCAAAGTACAGATAAGAAAGAGAGGCCAAGAAGCTGCAGTCAGCAGTGGAAAACGGGTTTTAAGTGAAGAAATGAAATGCTCAGGTTTTCTTCTAACAGGATCCCCCAGGATCGAGCCCCACATGGGGTGGGCTCCCTGCTTAGCGGGAAGCCCGCTTCTCCCTCTCCCACTCTCCCTGCTTGTGTTCCCTCTCTCGCTGTGTCTCTATCAAATAAATAAATAAAATCTAAAAAATAAAAGGATCCCCCAGGACGCCTAGGTGGCTCAGTTGGTTGGGCGTCTGACTCTCGATTTCAGCTTGGGTTGTGGTCTCATGGGTGGTGGGATTGCCCCATGTCGGCTCCAAGCTCAGCAGGAAGTCTGCTTGGAGATTCTCTCCTCCTGCCCTTCCCTGCACTCACTCGTGCTCTCTCTTCCTTTCTCTAAGATAAATGAATAAATCTTTTTAAAAAATAATAATAAATAAAAGGATTCCCCCCAGCTGCTGCATGGAGAAAAAGGTGCAGGGGCACAGGGACAGGTGCAAGGGGTCCACTTAGAAGGGCACTTTGGGTAGATGATGATAGTAGCTGAGACCAGGGGGTGGCACAAAGTGGGGGGGATTCTAGGACCAATAGGAGTTGGTGATGGATGGGATGCAGGGTGTGACAGAGCGGTTGGAATGTATGAAGCACCAATTTTAGTATATGTGCCGCTGAAGCGAGCACTGGAATGTATGAGCACCAATCATGCGCCAAGTACATGTGGAGGGCTTACCCTTTAAAGATGAGATAGACATGGGGTGCCTGGCTGGCTCAGCTGGGAGGAGCATTTGACTCTTGATCTCAGAGTCATGAGTTCGAGCCCCACGTTGGATATACAGATTACTTAAATACATAAATATATTTTTAAAAAAGAGAAGATAGACAGGAAATTGATAGTCGCCTGCTATGTTCTTGGCACTTGGAAATGAGAAGATGTGCTATAGGGAGGGTACCCCTAACTGCAGGGTTGGGAGGGGTGGTATGAGGAGGGCTTCCAGGTGGAGGTGTCTCTGGAGCTGGCACCAACAGGGAGAGGAAAGAGGAAGGGCAATCCAGGATGAGCAGGAGCAAAAGCCCCCAGGCAAGCCTGGGGAGCCCGCTGCGGCCAGAGGGCAGCAAGTAGTCAGCGTGGCCATTCAGCTGACGCACAGGAAGACAGAAGTAAGACTGTTGCGGGAAGCGGGAGCCATAAGAGAAAGGAGAGCAAGGGTGTGATGCTGGGCGCCAGCACGGAGCGGTGGGAGGCTGAGGGAGGGGGTCCCACACAGGCCTGTGTTTCCAGTGACAGTTGCCAAGTTGAGTCCGCAGGGCTGGGCTCTCTGCCTGCAAAGAAGGCTGTGGGAGAGGGAGGCAGGTCGGGGCAGAAAAGGGGGCTGCCAGGCACTGAGAGACAGTGGCCTCGTCTCAGAGCCCCCACCTGCTCACTGAGGCTTTCCTGTAGCTGGGCTCAGGGGCTGGCACAGGTGTGTGCCAGGCTGCTGCAGAGGGATGAGAAAGCAGACAGCCGAGGTTGGCCTGAGTAGCCACAAGTCAGAGTGGCTGGGGGAGCAGAAAGCTGGGGTGGCCGGAAAGGGGCTTGTCCACCGAGGCCCCCACAGCCGGGCGGCATTGCAGGGACAATGCCCATGAGCCAAGTGCCCATCCTCAGGGGTCTCGGGGCAGTTCCCCATTTCATCCATGCATGCAGAGGGCAGGGACGTGCTCACAGCCCCCCTGGGACCCCAGAGATCTTGGCCAGAGGTTCGAACTGATGAGACAGGGTTGGGGAGGGGGCAGGACAGCAGGGAGAGTGAGACTGGGTGCAGGGAGGCTTGGGGGGCAGACTGCAGCCTTCTGGGCAGAGGTAGCTGTGAGGCTCAGAACTGCCACTTTTGGGGGGGACAGAGGTGCTGTTGCCTATGGAAGCTGGAGCCCACGCACAGGCGTGTGTATTTTCCAGGCAAGATGTCTGTGCATGGTGGGCAGAGAGCTTATGAAACAGTAGTGCCAGATGCTGTCAGTGTCCCCTCCATGCCACCCCTTGGACCTTCAGGGCACATCAGCCAACTTCCATCCCAACACCTGCCCGCATCTTTGCCCAGGGCCTTTCTCCACCCACCCAAATCCTCATCATCCACCCACACAGCAGGAAGCGTGGGAAATTAACACCCCTGGGAGTAGCCCATCCAGTGACTGATGGGAATGGGGGTGTAGATACCCGCCTCCCTCACCCCACTGGTGGGACAGCTCCGAGGTTCCTGAACTTCATGGTATCCCAGAGCTCCCAGTGGGATTGTGCCCCAGTTGCCCACAATGAGCGACTTGCACTTGAATCCTTGTCTCAGGGTCTGCCTCTGGGAGAGCTTAAAGTAAGACAAGAACCTCAGCAGGACACAGTAGGAAAATCTTGGGGCAGAAAGGCTGAGTGTGGATCCCAGGTCTTGTGTGTAAGGAATTCCCAGCCTGTAGCAAGCTTCTGCACAGGTTGCTTGAGCATAAAATAGAATAGTGTTTATAAAACGGTCCAGGACATACTAACAATATGCCGTGTCGCCCACCAATCTGAGTAAAAACCACGCTGATAACGATGCTGTTTGGCCAGCTTCAGGCTTGCAACTGAAATAGTCCACTGATTTGTCATCCTGGGCTAAATATAAAGGAACTGTGGCCTTAGTCAGAGTTATTTTCAGCACCGTGTCTTACTTTGCAACCATTGAGGGATGCTATTCAGAGGGCCACCTTCCTGGAGGCTGAAGTCAACCCTGGTGGCCCCCACATTCCAAGACAACTGTCTAACTCCTCTTCCAGGGGAAATTGCCTCCTCAGCGTGTGATGACTGATGCCCCAGCCTCCCCCAAGCCCACCAGGTCTTGGCTTCTGTTTCTGGCTACTCTCCAGAGCCGGGAACTGGGTCTCTTCCCAGGGTGGAGTTGTCCTCTCTCAAAAGCCACCGAAGAGGGAGAGGGGAAGTAAAGAGACGCCAGTGTTTATTAAGAGCCCGCGAAGTCCTGCACTCTGAAATGCATGAATCTTCACAACATCCTTTCCGGAGAAATTTTGGATTTCGCAGAAAGCGTGAGACTTGGATGGCTCACTAACTTGCTCAGGGCTGCATGGCCGCAGTTTCGAAGGCCTGTGCCTCGTGACGCTGGGTGACTCCTTCTGCCACTGCCACCGTGTGTCTTGGCACCGAGATTTCTCTATATGGTGGGAGGTGGGGGATGGGCAGGTGCTCCCAGGTCAAAGGGGGGGCCTGGTGCCTCTGCCCCCTCAGTAGGGGACCCTGCTCTCATTTCTTTGGGGGCAAAGGGAGAAGAGAGCAGGGCCCATGATTTGTCAAGGACCCCTGCCCCTGGCCCGCTTAGTCTCACGGACACCTGCAACTTTTGCCTGGGGTGGGATGCTCCTGCCACCTCCCTCCCCCCCCCCACCCCCAGCTGCTGCTGAGGATGTGAGAACAAATAAGCGTGGCTTTTGCTTTCTGGGTCATGCCCTTGCATTTTGTCAGGTGCCTTTTGAGGACAAGACCCCCCAAGTCGGTGGTGGGGATGCCAGGGGAGAAGTGTGTGAGGAGGAGGGTCTTTCTGACACAGCTCAGGTCCTAGTGCACGCACCCCCTCCTGCCTGGCACTCTGCTCCCTCAAAGCCACCCCCAGAAGCCCCCCCAACCACTTCCACTGGGACAGCCCCGCAGACCTTCACTCCAACAGCCATGGGCATTGTGTTTATTGAGACTTAATTCTGGGCTCTGTCTCTCGCCTGCTTGAAAATATCCATGGCTCTCAACTACCCACAAATAAATGTGGGAATTCCCAGCATTTCAGGCCCTTCACCTTCTGTCCCAAATGATGTTTTCTCGGCGTATGGCACAGGACATTCCCAGAACCCCAACTTGTGCTCCTCTTGCCCACCCGTCCCCTCCACTCCTCTAACACCCTCTGTCCCTCCTCATCCTGGCAGGCTCCTGTCCATCCTCTGAGAACCCTGGAAACCCCCCGCCCCACATGCTGAGCACTACCATCACCCTGTCTTCCTCCCCTTGATAGTTCATGCACATAGCTACTCAGGGAATGGGGCCCTGTTTGCTGTGAGCCCAGCACAGTGCCTGACGCGGGGCAAGCCTTGGTCAACATTTAATTCAAAGGTGCTTACCCTTTTTGTGCTAACGACGTCCTTGGGCATCTGGCAAAGCTTATGGGGGAGCCCTTCTCGGAGTTACGCTTTCAAATGCTAAAACTGAAATACAAAGGATTGCAAATAAAACCAATTTCGCCGAAAACATCAAAATATTTGTGAACGAAATCTGTGCCTTAGTAAGTAATGTGCTTCTAGGTTAAGGCATTCAATAAGAGGATCTAGTGGTACGTTCTGATGTCTGTCGTTCCCAAAGGGTGAGCAGCATAGACAGTATTTCAAAGCATCTGCAACAACTGAATGTGACAGGAAAATATCTGGCAGGACCTGCTCAGATCAGGTCGAGTCGTAGGAAGCTGCCAATCGGGCACCAGTTTTGAGCTACAAGAACCGTGATCGCATAAATGGCTTTGTCTCCTTCTACTCGGGCTTGTTGCGGACGCTCGTCTTGGGGGAAACGCACAGTATCAGGTAGCTGTGAGTAAGATGGAAGATGATGATTTTTCCTCCTCCAAGTTCATGGACCCCTCGAATGGTATCAGGGACCCCTCGGGGAGAGAGAACCTTGAGAGCCCGGAGTTGACGACTGGGCCCCTAGTTGAGGTCTTTGCGCCCAGGGGCTGCCCGGGCCTCCCTCTCCCCGAGCGGCCGTCTAACAGGCGTGGCTCTCTGCCCCCCCCGCAGGGTCCCTGTTCCCGCAGCTGAAGCCGTCGGAGGGCGTCTTCAAGGTCATCTTCTGGCTCGGCTACTTCAACAGCTGCGTGAACCCGCTCATCTACCCGTGCTCCAGCCGCGAGTTCAAGCGCGCCTTCCTCCGCCTGCTGCGGTGTCAGTGCCGGCGTCGCCGGCGCCGCCGTCCCCTCTGGCGCGTCTACGGCCACCACTGGCGGGGCTCGACCGGCGGCCCGCGCCCCGACTTCGCTCCCGGCCACGACGCCGCGCCTCCTGGGGCCCCGCGGGCCCTCACCGCGCCCTCGGCCCCCGGCTCCCCCGGCACGCCCGAGGCGCAGGCTCCCGTGGCCGGTCGTCGAAAGCCGCCCTGCGCCTTCCGCGAGTGGAGGCTGCTCGGGCCGTTCCGGAGACCCACCACCCAGCTGCGCGCCAAGGTCTCCAGCCTGTCGCACAAGATCCGCGCCGGGAGCGCGCAGCGCGCAGAGGCCGCCGGCACCCTGCGGGCGGAGGTGGAGGCCGTGTCCCTGGGAGTCCCCCAGGACGTGGCCGAGGGCGCCACCTGCCAGGCCTACGAATTGGCCGACTACAGCAACCTCCGGGAGACTGATATTTAGGGACCCCGAGCGAGGCCGGGGAGTGCGCTGGGGGAGGAGGAAAGGGGCTGCGGGTGGGGGAAGGGGGCAGGGCGGTGAGGGAGGCCGGGCCGGATCAGGGACCCGGACACGGATCAGGGACCCGGACACGGATCAGGGCGGCTGCTCTGTGGCCTCCCTGAGGAACTGAGGCGGGGGTAGGGCCCTGGAAAGGTGAAAAGTTGTGGCCCCCTCCTGGACACAGGAGCCTGGAGCTCCTCCTTTCGGAGGAAGGGGCTGCGAGTTCCGGGGGGGCCATTTGCTCCCAATCTCTGTTTGAGAAATACTGCCCCATCCATGCCCTGAACCCTGGACAGACAGCCTCAAGTGTGGCGAGGCAGGCCCGCCCCTCCTCTTGGGGAGGAAGGGTCGCAGAGGCCCTGCCTGGCTGTCCCCCAGTGCCTCCCCGAGGGAAAAAGTCAGTGGGACCAGGGCTTTTCCATGGACACAGTTTCTCCTTACTGCCGACTGGAGGAACCCAGCGGACCTGCCACCACCACCAATAAGCTTTGGTGGCAGATTGGATGAGCATCCTACAAGCCTGTTGTATTTACCCATGGACTCGCTCCCCCTACAGAGGCTCCTCCATGCATACCACATCACCTGGCCCTGCCCCTCATTATGTCCCAAGGGCCTTACTGTTTACACTCTGTACATAGTGCCTGTGCCCATCACTTCTTGCCGGGATCTGGAGCCATCAAATGGGGAGAGCTTTATTTGTCATTTTGAGACATATTTATTGGTAAGAGTACTTCTATTTTGTCCAAACTGTGCAAACAGTCCCTCTTCAGCTTGTAACCCATAAAGAACTACCTTTTTTTTTTATTTTTTTTTTCTGAAGTCCTTCAAGTTCTAAAGCCCCACAAGAGGATAGATTGGGTCTGCATTCACCTTTCTAGTTTCAACTTAACTATCTCTTTAACTGATGGCTGCTATCCTCTGGGACTTTTAGCATGATCAAAGGACTCAGGGGTTTTGTTGGCTTTTAAAATTTACATGATTAGTCTTGGGAACCAAACAGTAATCATAAGCATAAATTTTCGCTTTGTAAGTCTCCCTAGATGAATCTGTGATGCCCTGAGGGCCTCAGTGAGGAAGGTGGCCATCAGTTAAAAGGGTGAAACATTACATGAAAAAATATACAAGCCCAAGTAGACAAGTGGGTGAGTGAGAGAACACCTACCTAGGAACCATGCTTGTTAGCTCTGAGTGAAATGTCCAACACTTGTCCCATTCTCAAGAGATTGCAGGTAGTTCAGTCTTCAGCTGGATAATATCAACCACATACATACAACCAGAGTGGGGGTGGTGACTGTGGTCCAGTGGAAAGCTGGTTAGGTGATTCCCCAGGGTGTCTGGAGTGGGAATGTTCTAATACTGGAAGAGCCAGTTGCTGGGGCCAACATGGACCAGTAGTTTGAACCAGAAGTTTCCATCCTGTACTGAGGAAGTCATCTGTTTGAAAAGTCACCCCAATTTTAGACCTCTCACCCCAATTATATAAGGTAAAAAGATAGCCAAGAGCAGACATTTCATACTGTGGGTCTGCAGCAGATTCTAGACTTTCAGGCCTGGCATCCCCACCCCCCCACCCCCAGGCACAGGAAGGGCAGTTTAAGGCAGGTGCTGGGAACATAATGCACACCCCAGAGAGGGCCCACTTTACAGCACATTGGCCACCCTAAAGCTGGGGACAGTCCTTGTTATCTTCTCACAGAGGTGGGGGCCATCCCTCAAATCAGGGGTCAGCGAAGGGGCTGACCCCCTTGTTGGAGAATTGAACATTGGGCTCCTGGGCAGGGGTTCCAATAGCAGGGAAGGGTCTCTGAGCAGGCGAACGTGGGCTCCCATGTGCCAGGGCAGTTGAGCCCACAGGAGGTCAACAGTGCGGACAAGGGAGCAGGTTGGGGAGGGAACCTTCATAAGGGGGATTTTAGGGGCCCTACCTGCCCTGGATAACCCAGTAGGTGTGCAGGCAGGTAGGGCTGGCAGCTTGCCCAGTACTTTCTCTAGGCGCAATGATTAATCTGCAAAATGTATCTGCTGTTCAAGCCTCAGCCCCCATCTCCCGGGCACAGGGCCCTCTGCACACAGCTGTCTCTTCCTGTACCCCCATACCAAGCCTTCAGGAGATCAGGGAGAGCTACAGAGCCCCCAGAGAGGCTGTGCCACAGGGACCCTCCAGGGACCCAGTTCTAATCATCAATAAAGCACTGAGTTGCTGACCTGGTGTCAGGACGTGCCAAAGTGTCGTAGAATGGCCCAGAGGGATGGAGGGACTAGCAAGAGCCCTTCTAGAGGGAGGGAGCCTCTTGCAAGTGATTTTGGGACATCTGGAAGAAGTGCATTCACTGCATCATTTCCTGAGTCCTCAGGCACCCCAGTCCACACATCTGATCAGAGATATTGTCTCTGAGGTACATACAGAAAATGAAGCCCTTATCTCCAGGAAGGCCTATGACATGGCAGGGTGACCGGGAGAGTGGGAAGACTCTCTCAGCACGCATCAAAATGGGAATAAGTGTTCCTTTACACGATCTTCAAGGAATGGGGTGAGGTCTTGAGGGAGTTTGTGAGTGGGAAGGGGATGGCCCTGTGAGATGGGAGAGGGACAGAACGAGCCTCCAAGAACACTGACATTTGCCTGAGCCCTTTGCCCCTCACCACCGTAGAAAGCTTCCTTCCTGCTGCCCGCTCCAGGCCCCAGTCCAGTCTGCCTGCCCTCCTCTTGAGCTGGGCTCTTGCCACCCATCTTACCTTGCTTCCCACACTCTTTCAGGGACCTCTGTCCCCAGCCCCCAGAGCTGCTTTTGCAAGTCACCTGGGACGTCCCATTTCCTCAATCTCCTTTGTCTCTGCCACAGTCCACGCTGGTGGCTGCAATGTTCCTCTCCCTGCCCGAGCCACGCCCCTGGGATCTCTTCTGGTCCCCTGACTACTCTCTCTCTCTCTGCCTCCTGTGCAGGCGGGCGCCTCTCTCTGCCCTTATATGTCCCCCAAGGTTTTCCTCTCCCTTTTCTCAACTCTCCACGTGATCCCATCCACTCCAAATCATCTCATTGACCACTTGTACATAAATGGCTCCCAAGGGTTTGTCCGTAACTCCAGATGTGTGTTCACCCTCCCCTTTGGTGGTTCCCAAGCACCCCAAATACAAGCCCACTCGCCTCCCGCAAGGCCGTCTCCTCAACTCCATGTGGGCATGACGAGGCCACTGGTGCTGAGGCCATAAGCTCCCGGAAGCCCTGAGACTACCCACCTTCCCCCCTCCTTCATCTTCCCAAGATCTTCCTAGATCCCCTGCTCAAAACTAAACCCCAAGTGTCCCTCGGCCTCACTGGTGGCTCATACCAAGATCATCCTGGCCTAGAGCCCACTGATAGAATCCATACCTATGTATGGGGAGAGGGCTCCCTGTCCCCAGAGCTGCTCAGGGCTGGGTGTGAGCGTTCATTAAATCCTGGATTGATGGAGTTGGCCCACTGACCCTTCCCTGGGACACTGCCCCACTGCCCACCTAATGCTCAACATCACTGTCTTTGCAAGACCCTCACCCCCACTGGTTCCACCAGCCCTCACAAGGCTGGAGCCTGGTCCTCCCCCAGCCAGAGAGCAAGCTGTGCCTGGGAATTCTACAGAACACCTGCTCTATGGGTCTTGCAGCCCACCCAACCTTCCACCTGGAGCCCCACCCCAAGCCCTTAATCCCTCCTGCTCCAGGCGCTGACAGGTCCTGGCAAAAGGTTTGGGACCTCAGTCGCCCTCCTTTCAGTGACCTGTCAGAGCCCCGACTCCTCAGTGCCCTCCTGACCCTGTTTCTATTTCCATCCTGTTGCACCCCCAGGGAGTTACATGTTCACCAGCCACTTGGAAAGAATTTCCTTTTTTTTTTTTCCTTCTACTTCTTGTGGCTCCAGCGAAGCACAAAACCAGATGCTTGTCAGGGCTAAACAGGTCCACAGGCTCTGCTCAGAACAGATCTCTGGGGAGCCCTGCAGACCCAGGTGGTGCTGGAGGTGGGGCCTTCGGGCAGGGGGGCTGCCCCGGACTCTCCCACCATTCGGAGCTGGGTTTCTTCCTTTCCCCAGCCACACCCTGGCAGGAGCAAGGAAACAAAAGGCATGCTGAACAGGACCCCAGCCTACATTCTCAAACTGCTCTGGTCTGGGGAAGAACTAAGCAGGAATGGCAGGATGCATTTAGAATCAAGAAGAAATCCAGGAGCTGGGGCCTCGACAGCCTGAGCTCCCGAGCCGAAGGGAGGGATGCATCGGAGGCAGTTAGTTGCAGGGCCCTCCCCTGTGAGGTCTGTGGACCGGCCCTCCAGGGCCTCACCATTCACTCAACTCCACCATACCGTGTGTGTCTACCTCTTTCCGTCCTGCCAAATCCGAAGAAGGGGTCCCCATTCCCACTCCTATGAGTGACCCAGATTGGTCCCACTGATCTCTTGAGCCAAGCCACATGGGTCACTGGTCAGCCTCTGGACTGGCTAATTTGGTGCCTGATCAGCTGGGCAGGCAGATGGAGGTGGGTCAGATCACGTGGTACAAAACACAGCTGTCCGGGGACCAATGTCCACAGTTGGAGTGATGCTCCCAGATCAGGCAGAGGCAGACAGCCATGGGCATCTCCAGCATGCTGGAAAGGTTAAGAATGCAACTGCAAGTAATAAGGACGCTGATTGACAGCTGCTTAAACGTGGGGCAGTATTTTTCTCACTTGACAAGTTACAAGGTGGGAGGCTGCTAGCATTGTCCTTTGCAGGTCTTTGCATTCTAATCTCTGGTGTGTTGACTTGTATCCTGTTTGTTGCCTAATCATGATCAATGTTTCCATAATCCACATTCTTATTCAAAACAGAGGGGGGTGGTGAAGGAGAAAGGTCTGCTTTTATCCCATGACCTGCAAGGGAGACTGCTAACCTCAAAGGTTGGGTGCTTGGGGGCCGAGGTCTGCGGTCAGCCCACCACCTGATTTTGTGCAACCCACAAACTAAGAATGAGTTTTACATTTTTAAATGGTTGGGGCAGGATGGGGGGGGAGGAAGTCAAAAGATTGTGTCACAGTGGGAGAATTATACGGAGGTTTCCTCTTGGCTCACAAAGCCTAAATTTTACTATCTTGCCCTTTACAGGAAAAGTTTGTCAACACCTTGCTTTAGGGCAACGAGGATCACTGCCTCTCATTGGGCACACTGCTATCCTGAACACAATCGGGATGGGGCAGTAGGAAGAAGGAAGGAATGGCTACGGAGCAGGCAGTTCTCAGAAACAGAGTCCCCCCTCTAACTAGGAACCTGATGCAAAGGGCTTTTTCTGGAAGCCCTCAGCCCTGAGGACATCTTCCCAGACTGACCAGATGTATAGGATTTTGAAAGAGAATCCAAGAAATATTGGCACTGGCTATGTCTCAAAAGGCTCAAGGAGGTATTATTTGCTCCATGAACTCGCCCCCAGCCAAGGTGCGGTCCTTGATATTACAAGTCTAGAAAATGGGTCTGGTCAGGATTCCACAGTTACCAGTCTCATATAAGCTGACACAGACAGCCTAACTCACTAGGATGTGAAGTGCACAAGCCCAAGACCAATGTACTAATTTTTAATGGGAAGTGGAGCCTAACTATATACACAAGCCAATATCTTCATGATGACAAACGAACTTGATGGGAAGCCAAACTGTCCGAAAGTCCCTTAGTGAGTTCAGAGGCTGAGCAGAGACGTTAATAGGAAGAGTTGTTGATTGAGTGCACCAGGCATAGGGCTCCATCCCTAGTCCACATCTTCACCTCTTTGCGCATCCTGCCTCTGTTCCCATGATACGCCCACCCATCCAAATGACTCAGGCTTCAGTCCCAGCCTTCTGTCCCTCTCTGTGCCTTTAAGTTCACTTTGCCTGTCTCTGGTTTCATCGATCATGGACCCATTTCAGACTGGAACCCTCAGAAACCAGTCCTGACAGCTTTTATGTCTCAGCTCTCAGGGAACAGCTAGGGCAAGCCAACAAGCGTCAAATGCCTGGTCCTCTTGCAGATTTGGCAGCTGGTGTTCCTCCAACCCCAGATGTGAACTGCACAGGTGGGGGCCCAGGTGCCCTCTGATGCCTTTCAACCAGCTAGTCCCCACCAGCCAATAACAAATGGCCACATGATGGTCGTTGAACAGTGCATGCATTTGATAATATTTACTGAGCATCTACTTACGTGCCCAGGAGATGGGGAGGCATCAGTGGACAAAAGAAGAAAATCTCTGCCTCCACAGAGTCCTCATTTCAGAAGAGACAGGAGTGATGGGTACTAAACGACATAAACAAAATATACAGTAGATGGTGACAAGCAAAAGAAATATAACAGGGAAAGGCAATAGAAGTGTTGGGGAGGGGGGAGATTGCACTTTGAGATTAAGTACCCAGAGAGGTCCTCAGAGA
Source organism: Leptonychotes weddellii (assembly GCF_054177405.1). Classification (NCBI taxonomy): domain Eukaryota; kingdom Metazoa; phylum Chordata; class Mammalia; order Carnivora; family Phocidae; genus Leptonychotes; species Leptonychotes weddellii. The sequence goes on along the minus strand of NC_138378.1, from coordinate 27,170,794 downwards.
GAAGGTGATGTAGGAGAAAGGCCTGAAGAGGGTAAAGGAGTGAGCCGTGCTGATCTCTGGGAAAGAGCATTCCAGGCAGAGGGAGGAGCAGGTGCAAAAGTCCCAACTTAGGAGGAGGCCTGGTGTGTTTGAAGATTAGCGAGGAGGACCGAGTAGGTAGAGCCTATCAGGCAAAAGAGGGGAGCAGGCGCTGAAGGGGCCAGCTGCAGGAGGTGATGAGGGCCGAAGTACACAGGGTTGTGTAAATCACAGCAGGACCCTGGCTTTCCAGGTGGGGCAAGGTGAGTCAGATGGGGCCTTCGGCAGGCTTGAACAAAGAAGAGACAGGAACGGACTTGGGGGGAACAGATCACTCCGGCTGTTGTGTTGGGCTAATAAAGAGAAAGAGGGACCAGAGCAGAAGCAGGAGGCCAGTTAGAGAGAGAGATGACTGCAATGGTCCAGGCAAGAGATGGTGGTGTTTGGGCCACTGGCCACAGGGATGGAAATGAATGATGAAAAGAGGTAGAGTCTAGAAGATTTTGCAGATGGCATTTCCACATGTCAATCCCCACACTCAGCATTCTCAAGCTACCATCTAGACCTGCCTGCCTTGTTAGGAGCCCCTAACAACTCAGGAATGTTTTTCTTTTTCCTGTGCCTCTTTTGTCTCCCCCTACATACAGGTATGTCCTAAAGTTCTATTCTCGGGTTTCCTTTCTTTCCATGTCGCCATCCATAGGAATGCCCATGTCCCAAATCCACATTTCCAACCCCAGCACTATCTCCATACTACAAATTCTGTGGTTGTCCACATACAAATTTTCTCCTGACTTTACTACTGAAATTCATACACACGGTTGGTGTAGGAACGCCTTTTTTTAAATCAAGGACAGAGACTTCTGACTTAAGATGCCATCCTGTCAAGCCCTTTATAAGACCCCTTCCCCTTAAAACATCAACAAAGACCTAAAAAGAGGATAGAAATTCAAAACAGGTCTGAAAAGTAAGGGTATCAGCCAACCATTTGGAAACAGTGGGGACTCCAGAGCTGAGGAAGTTCAGCTGAGGAAAAGAGACTCAGGGGCCCTTGCCCGAGCTTTGCCCTCCACAACAAAGACACCACCGGCTGGGAGTTGGTAAGGAAAAGCTCTACCCTCTTCACTGCATATCTCCCCACTCCCCAGCCATAACCCCAAGAAGAGCCCACCCAACTATCTAACTTCCAGTCCCTGCTCCACTGCCCAAGGACTGCTTTCTGAGTAGCTGAGGACACAGTAATGATGCCCCCATCCTCCTGATTCCCTGCAGGAAGTTTCTAACTTCAGCAAAGACTTCATGCCCACTGGACTGTCCAGGCTTATGGGTCTGGGCTCAGAAGGGACCTGAGAGCAGAATAGGATGGTAGAGGTTCTCAGATGTTCCGTTTGATAGAAGAGTAGCCAGCAGCTCTGAATTTTTAGAATGAAGTTCTTCCTCATGAGCTGAGAACTGGGTAGTTGGGGGGTAGAAGACCTTTCCTCAGACTGATAAAACAGAACTAAAAGAATGCCCAGTGGCTTCTGTCTCCAGCTCTCTGAGCCAGAGTCAAGCCATGGAATGCATCCTCCAGGAAACTGAATCCCTTGGCCCATTCCTGCCAGGCCCATTGGCAGGATTGAGCCACCCTTATACCCTGGGTGGCTTCCTCATCTATGGGCCCATTGCTCATCCTATCACTAGTGCCTAGAAATAACTCTCTTGGACTGAGCAACTCCCCAAAGAGAGGCGGATCAGTCAGCTATTGCCACGATAATATTGCAAAAAAGCCACCCCTAAATGCACAGGTTACAAGAGCAAGCGTTTTGTTTTTCTTGCTTATGTGTCTGTCTGCAGGTCCTAGGTTTGTTCCAGGCTTCCCTGGGTTCGGATCTGTTCCCCTTTCCTCCAGAGCCTCCTGGAAACATCAGCTATCGGGGGCGCGTTCTTCTCATGACAAATGGCAAGTACATGAGAAGCGAAGCCCAGCTGTACAAGCATATTTAAAACTTCTGCTCATATCACATCATGTTTGTTCACATTCCATTGGGTGAAACAAGCCAGAGGGCCAAGCCTAACGTGACTGGGGCAGGAAACTAAACTGCTCCCAGAGGGAAAGGAGAGTGATTGGATATTTGCTGATTAATCTTCCAATCCATCACAAGTAGCTGGGTTAGGACATAAACATATGAATTTGTGGGGGACCCAATTCAGCCCATAGTAACCTCTTCTGGGGCAGGAGGGCAAGGTCACATGGCAAAGCCTGGGGTCATGGGGAGAAGGGAAGAACCCAAGGTCACTGTCATCATCTACCACAAGTAGCAACACCAATCTAGTTCTTGCCCTGAGCTAGAACAAACACTGGTCCAGACTGGAACACCCACTCCTCTGGCCTAGAACAAGGACCCCACCATCCCCAGCACTAGGTTTCCTGGTCTGTCACTGGGGCCCAGCTCACATTTTTTGTGAGAAGCAAATGATGCCCTGTTGTACATGTGCTCTGAAGAACAGAAAGAGTGATAAAGAGAGACTGTGGTTTTTGAAGCTAAACAGGGTATCATTCAGGCATAAAGGCAAGAGGCAGATATTTCCAAGCATGAATGAATGTTTCTTTTAAAACAGTACCTTTTTAAAAAGCCCAGTCAACGTAAACACAATGAAAAAGAACAAATCTGAAGCAAAAGGGGCGTACGACTAAAGTCACAGAGAACACTGTGAACAATTTTTAAGCAGTAAATGTTTAAACCATCACGAAAAGGCCAATTTTCTAAGAAAATATAAATCGCCAATATTGCATCAACCCCCAAAAAGTAGAAAACGTTCACAGAAAGTTAACCATAAAAGAAATTAACAATAAAAGAAAGTTAACCATAAAAGAAATTAAAACTTTGACTGCAAAGTTCTACTTCCAAAAAACCAAGTCCAACCAGTTTTGCAAGTAAGTTCTTTAAAACTCCAGAAAACAGATAATTAACATTCTATTCATACTTTTCCAATGTATATAGTAAAAAGATGCAAAGCTACCCAAATTATTTTAAAAGCCCAAGAGGGGAAGAAAAAAAGCCCTGGAAAGCCCAAGACAAAAAAAATCTTAGGTCACTTGTGAACATAGATACAAAAGCCTAAACAAATATTTGTGCATGAAATCCAGCAACATATTAAAGTAATACTATGTCATGACCAGTGTGATAGATTGTATTATAATTATGACAACATCTGCTGCCCAACTTGCTGGGCACTTTTCTGCAGGAGGATTCTATGCCTATTCACCGACATCAAACTTAGCCCTGATTGGCTTTGACCAATGAAATGTGAATTGAAGTAACATATGCCACTCCTGAGTAGAAATGTTAAGATGTTCCAGTATCTCTCTTTTCCATCTACCATGAGATGCTCCATCAACGTGGGTCCTAGAATTAAGAAGACATGAAATCAATCCTTAGTGCTCACATGACATGAGCAATAAATAAACTTCTGTTGTAATTCACTAAGATTTGGGGATTGTTTGATACCAGAGCAGAATTTAGCTTAAGCTGACTAATACAACAAGGTAAAGACTGTCCCCAAGAGGGGCGCCTGGGTGGCTCAGTCGTTAAGCATCTGCCTTCGGCTCAGGTCATGATCCCAGGGTCCTGGGATCGAGCCCCGCATTGGGCTCCCTGCTCCGCTGGAAGCCTGCTTCTCCCTCTCCCACTCCCCCTGCTTGTGTTCCTTCTCTTGCTGTGTCTCTCTCTGTCAAATAAATTAATAAAATCTTTAAAAAAAAGACTGTCCCCAAGATACAAGGAAAATATTAGAAATATTAATGTAATTAACATATTAACAGATAAAAGGAGAAAAACCCTATGATAATCTCCAATAGATCCAGAAAAAGCATTTGATAAAATTCAATATTCATTCATAATAAAACAGTTATGAACTAGATATAGAAGGGAATTTCTTTAACCTGATCAAAGGTATCCACCAGAAACCAAAAACAAATAGCGTACTTATTAGAAACTTCAGAAGCATTCCCATTAAAGTCAGAAACAAGGCTATGATCCTCCCGTCACTGCTTTACTCAACACTGTGCCGGTAGCTATACCAATGCAATAAAAAAAGAGAAAAAGAAACAACAGGTACATTGACGGTAAAGAAACAAGGCTATCTAACTTTGCAAGTAATATGATCTTCTACCCGGAAAACCCAAGAAAAATAACTGACAAATAATTGAAACGAATAAAAGAGTTTGCAATGTAGCCAAGTATAAACCAATATTCAAAAACAAATAGCCCTCTTATTCCCTGGCAATAATCATTTGATGACATTTCAAATCAGTGGGGAAAGGGTGGGTCATGGAACAAGTAATATTGGGATGACCAGCCGACAATGAGAAATAAGCGTAAACCCACATCCCTGCCTCATACGACAAGTCCACTGAAGATCTAAAGATATAAAAAAGAAGTTTAAGAATTATTTAAAAAACATAGAATACCAGCTTTATGACTTGGGATAGAAATGCATATTCTTAAATAGGTTATAAAAAGCACAAAACTGATGGGATGCCTGGGTGGCTCAGTCAGTTACGTGTCCCACTCTTGGTTTCAGCTCAGGTCATGATCTCGTGGTCATGGGATCAAGCCCCGAGTTGGGCTCTGTGCTGAGCATGGAGCCTGTTTTAGATTCTGTCTCTCTTCTCCCTCTGCCCTTCCCCCTCCTACTTGCACTCTCTCTCTCTAAAAACAAAACAAAAGAAAACGTTGATAAGTTTGTTCATTTCTGAGTGTAAAGCTTTTATATGTGAAAAGACTCCATAAACAATGCAGCTGACTGGAAGAAAATATTTGTAATTCCTATCACGGACAAAAAGACTATTATCCTTAATATATTTTTTTAAGCTCCTACAAATCACTAAGAAAAAGACAATACCAGAAATGTGGGCTAAGGGATAGGACAGACAACCCACAGGGGGGAAAAAAAACCCCAAATGTCTAATGATCATAAGAAAAAATATCACTAGTTGGGAAATGCAATTAAAACAAAAATAAGACACCTGGTTTTACCTACCTGATGACAAAAAAAAAAAAAAACACGAATTTTTCATTACACTGAGTGATGGCAAAATTGCATAAATACAAGTGTTCTCATACCCCATATGTGGGAGTATAAATTTGGTGAACCTCTTTTCAGGATAATTTGGCAGTGTCTTCCAAAACTGAAAATACTATGCCCCATGATCCAGAGACCTTTACACATGTGCATACAGGGGCATTCCCTATGGTTATTGCAGCATTGTTTATAATAACGAATAACTAGAAACAGCAAAACGTCCATCCTTGGTAAAGTGGATACTTAAATGAAGTATGGTCATACAATGAAATGCTATCTATCAGCTAAAAGGAATACATGAGATACGTAATTTAAGCAGAGCGTTCTCCTTTTGTTGTGCGAACAAAAAGCACATTGAAAGAGAATATGTACAGGGCAATTCCATCTATCTAAAAATACACGAACATACAAAACACAATATAATTTACATTCACACTATTATGGATGTAGAAATAGATTTTTATATTTTGGTAGGACAAACACCAAATCCTTAAGGGGGGGATCAGAATTAAGGAAATGATCACAGGAAACTCTAGCTTTGTCTGTAAAGTTCCTTTATTTTTAGGAGAATATTTTCACAACTAGTTATGTCATTAAAAATTACTTTTTAAAAACCTGAGAATTTTACACCAGTTCTATTATTACCTTCATCCACATAATAAACTTTCTTTTCACCCTTATTAAATACTTGGGTGCTATGGGGATACAAAGATGCAATCTCTGTGAACCACCTAAGACACATGGTCACATTATTAGCAAACAAGACAAGTACAGTGAAGAAGTACAGTAAAGAAGAAAACTGCAGTGCTTTGGGAATTCAGAAGACAGAAATTGACCAGAAGGGGTAGGGAGTTATAGATAAGACAGTAACATCACCAGAAAACTTCATTAAAGGGGATTACCTGGATGCTGAGTCTGAAAGCTTTGGCAGCTTGAGAGAAACTCTTGAGAGAACCAAGAGAGAAATGACACCTTCTTCTAGGGAAACACAATTCTAAAAACAGCAGATTACTCATCAGAATCATGGAAGCCAGAAGAAAAGCACAGCATTTAAGTGCTGAAAGAAAAGAGCTGCCCATCAGAATCTTACATCCAGTGAAAATACCCTTCAGGAATGAAGGGGATGGGAGGCAGCTAGAATGAACCATGTGGTGAGGAAGACATCCCTAAGAATTCTCACTTAATATAGATACAGATAGTTACATATTAAAATATCCATAGATATGTATATAGACATGGTTAGTATACACATAGCTCTGTCAGCTGAGAGAGCCTAGAAGCAGCGTCACCCCCATAGCAACAAGCACACCTAATACCCAAACCTTGGTTTCTAACACCATCCCCTATCAAAAGGAGCTAGGGTTGCATCAAGCAATGGCTGCTTCTCAATGTCCACAATAGCCAAACTGTGGAAAGAGCCCAGACGTCCATCAACAGATGAATGGATAAAGAAGATGTGGTGTATATATACAATGGAATATTA
>NC_138378.1:27113165-27163726 GCF_054177405.1 Leptonychotes weddellii | reverse complement strand
AAAAAAAAAAAGAAATGGCTGCTTCTATGACTGGGGCAGGACATAGACAAGCTGAGCCTGGAACATCTTGTAGTGCCAAAAAGTAAAGAACTGTTCAAAAAAAGAAACACACACACAAACACACACAAATGTCAAAGGGACATAGCCAACTGAAAGAGTTCCCAGTGGTCAAAGCTGGAAAAATTTAATAACAAAACTAAGTAGTATTGGATAATCCAAAGTGTAAAGTAAATATCCATGAGTCCATTCTGATACATAGAAATGACTGAATAAATTAATAAAGGGCTGAGGGAGAGGGGAAAGAATTCTCCTATGCAGAAGAATTCTAACAGATTAAGGTAGATACTCTAAAGGAGGGGAGCATAAATAACTCTTATCTGTGGCTGCCCATAGTGACTTCCTTCCAAAGACTGGGACATGGAAAGGGGGAAAGAATAACTTTACAGTGCAGAAGCCCGACCAACACCACTTCTGTCAAGTGAGCAAGGTCAATATCAACAGTCATAAATCCTTTTGGTGGTGTGTGCCCTTGATCTGATGAGATGGAATGGCACTTGACTTCTGTGGTTTTCCTCCCCCAAATCTATAACCCCAGTCTAGTCATGAGAAAAACATCAGACAAATTCCAGTAGAGGGGCATCCTACAATATACCTGACTGCACTCAAGACTGATAACATTGTCAAAAACAAGCAGAGTCAGAGAAAATGTCGCAACCAAGAGGAACCTAAGGAAACATGACAACTAAATGTAACGTAGTATCCTGGGTGGCATTCTGGAACAGAAAAAGGACATTAGGTAAAAACTAAAGAAATCTGAGTCAACTATAGACTTTTGTGAACGATAACCCACCATCACTGGTTCATCAGTTGTAACAAACATATGGTATTAATGTAAGATGTTAATAATAGGGAAAATGGCTAGAGGCAGGGGACTCTATATATTTACATTTTCTTAAGTCTAAAACTGTTCTAAAACAATCTATTGACACCACGAAAAAAACTGATAGAACCGAAAGGATAAATACATAATCATAGTTAGATACTTCAACACTATTCTCTCAACAATTGCTGGAAATAGACAGAAAATCTGCAAGGATATAGAAGAAACCAATAATACCATCCACCAACAGGATCAAATCAACATCTATAGAACATTCCACCCAGCAATAGCAGAATACACATCTTTCGCAAGCCCCATAGATCATGTACCAAGACAGACCATATCCTGGACCATTAAACAAACTCAACAAATTTAAAAGGATTTAAGTCATACAGTCCAACTTTTGTTTGTTTGGGAAACAAATAAGTTCAATTTTTAATCTATTTATTTAGTGAATGTATTTATTAAAGAATAATTAAATCTTTTTTAAGGCTGGCATACAAAAAGAAAGCACTAGGGGCACCTGGGTGGCTCAGTCCTTAAGCGTCTGCCTTCGGCTCAGGTCATGATCTTAGGGTCCTGGGATCGAGCCCCGCATCAGGCTCCCTGCTCAGCAGGGAGCCTGCTTCTCCCTCTCCCACTTCCCCTGCTTGTGCTCTCTCTCTCTCTCTCTGTCAAATAAATAAATAATAATTTAAAAAATAACAAAAGGAAAGCACTAAAAGTCTGATAGAGAAAGGGAAAGAGTGGGGAGAAGGAGAGAGGGAGGAAAGAATGAAATGTGGAGGGAGGGAGGGGGGAGGAAAGAAAGAAAATTTTATCTTGGGGCCAACAAGGTCTCTTTTTACTCTTAAGAATGAAAAATAAGTGATACTATAGAAGAAGTTACAATCTTATTTTATTCACTTATTCAATGTAAATTAAAGATACCTGTGATTTGTTGGATGTTCTTGTTGAATTCAGAAAAGCCCACAGAGAATCCAGCACACACGTTCTCCCTGCAGCAAGGAGGCTGTAGTCCCATATGGCCAGCAGATGGCGCCAGAGGACTGCTTCAGACCATGAGTTTGCCCCTGCTTCCAGACACCCTGGAGTCAGCCCCGGATCCTCCCCACCTCTCCTAGCCTTGGTGAGAAGGGGAGCGAGCCTAGCCCTTCCTGTGTCTCTCTCTCTGCAACTTAAGGATCCCCCCGCTCCAACAACCGCTAGGGTAAGGACAGTGAGAATGCAGAGAGAGCAAGTGTAGAAAATGCTAGCGTGAAACTTGGCTGAAAGGAAGGCAAGGGAAAGTGGTAGAAAGAGGACGGGGCAATGGGAAAGACAAGGGCATCTTGAAATGTCGATGGGAAGGATGGAGTAGAGAGAAGGGGGAGAGGAAAGGATGAGGGAAGGTCCCTGAGTTTGGGGCATGAGATGCACAAGTGGAGAGTCACATACTTCCTTTGGGGGGGGGGGACGGGGGCGGTCCCAATCAGGATGGGTGTGAAGACTAGCTATTTGTAGATTTGGCAAGGAAGTTGCCTCCAGTGGCTTCTACAGAGACTGTGAAACAGGAGACATTGTTGTCTGTTGACAGTGAGGAGACAGGGGCTTCAGAGGATGAAGGGGGAGAGCTGACAGGGGAAACCCAGGCGGGGGGGGGGGGTCTCAAAATTGCTCAACTACTGAGCTCACTGTAATAAAATATGCTGGCATTTTGCATCCTCTAACAGAGAGCCAGGTTTTGAAAAATCAGTGCCTGCAAAATCAGTGTTCAACAGCCACTTGCAGATTCATGAGAGGCGAGACCAGCTCTTATATCCACATCTCCTGTTAAACAGTATAAAGCAGGGCTTGTGACCAGCCCCTTCCCTTCTTCTATTACATGCCTACCATGTGCTTAGATGTCCTGGATGCCACCTTAGTAGGGCCACAATTCCTCCCATCTGTTGAGATTTGATTACCCTACACCAATCAGGAGTAGCCTCAACATTATGAGAAAGCATGTAACTCTACCATTATGTTTGGCAGACCATTCATTAAATAGGCGGTTTTCTAGAACTGAGCCAGCAGCCCACCTCGCTCTGCACCTTGGGGTTACCCTTGTGCTCATCTCAACAGGCCCAAGTAAATGCAGGGTGGCTCAAACCAGAAATGCATCTCTCCTACATTGGTTTGTGGGCGGCGCAGACATTCCACGAGGCTCCCACGAAGTAGGAGCTAACTGCTAACCTGTTCCGTACCGGCAAAGGTGGGAAGACACAGTACTTGCCAAGTACCCTGGGAAGGAACATTTCTGAGGCTTCCACCAGACCACAACTGAATACCTTGCTCATGGATCCACCGATGCCCACAGCACAAGACACCAATACAACCATCCTCCTAGAATCCCGTGCCAGAGGAGAAATTTCCTCTCAAGTGACTTTCTGTGGGGGATAGGAACTGTTTAGCAGGCGTTGACGTGCGTGGTGGCCTGTGCATGCCACGTTTGGCACCCCTGGTAGAGTCCTCTGAGTGTCCCTCAATGCCAAGGCTGCCTCAGAGCCCTAGTCACAACAAGGAACTCATCCTCTGCTCCTGGCACATCTAGTCTGTCTTGCTTCTGAATGGCCCTTGCTTCTATCTGCTTCACATCTGTTTGTGGACCTGCAAACCATAAATGCTCCCCACGTTATGTGATTGTTTGATGTGGAGGTGGCACCCTGGAAGGCTGTGGCCAACTCTCCAGGGCCACCCCTCCCGCACCTGTCCCCACCTTCCTCCCAGGGCTGCTCTCTCCCTTTCAGATGGCATGGTCTCCAAGCTGCATGGCCCTGAACAGTCCCACACTGTTCTGGGACCCTCGATCTCCTCTGCTGTGAAAGAGTCCCCGCCTCCCTCACATGGCTGCCGATGCCCAGATGGGGGGACATAGGCAAGGGGTCCAGTAAAGGTGACATACTAGTTAACGCAGGCCAGAGCTTATCATCAGGCAGCCAGGGGGACATAAGTAGGTCCTTCCTCCCTTTATCTGCTCTCAGGATGCTTCATCTCTGCTGCAAGGAGGAAATTCACTGGGTCAACACAACCGTATATTTTGGGATGGGTGTCCTCAGACTGTTTTTTCAACTTCTTAAATTGAGTTATATCATATACACAGAAAAGTGCATAAATCTTCAGTGTATAACCCAATGCATTTTTACGAATGTCTATACCCATTCAACCACCATGCAGGTCAAGATACAGAACATTTCTGTAACCCAGAAAGCACCCCCATACTTCTTCCCAAGCACTACCCCTCCCCTCATATCTAACACTATAGTTTTGTAGGTTCTTGAACCTCATATTAAAAAAAAAATCATACAGGGGCACCTGGGTGGCTCAGTCGTTAAGCACCTGCCTTTGGCTCAGGTCATGATCCCAGGGTTCTGGGATCGAGCCCCGCATCGGGCTCCCTACTCCGCCGGAAGCCTGCTTCTCCCTCTCCCACTCCCCCTGCTTGTGTTCCTGCTCTCGCTGCATCTCTCTCTGTCAAATAAATAAATAAAATCTTTTAAAAAAAAAATCATACAGTATATAGCCTTGTGTCTGGCTTCTTTCACTCAACCCAGTATTTTTGAGATGAACTGATGTTGCAAATATCAGCTTGTTTTTTTCTATTGGTGCACAGTATTCCATTGTATGGATGTACCACAGTTGGTTCTACTGCTGATGGACACCTGAGCTGTCTCCAGTTTTTAGCCATCGCAAACTATGTTGCCATGAACGTTCTGGTACATATGTTTGGTGGGCTTATGCATTCATTTCCCTTGGGTGTATAGCCAGGAGTGGAAATGAAATGCTGGGGGGCCCATGCTAGCTTTAGTAGAATCTGCCACACAGTTTCCCAGGGTGGTGCAGCCGTTTCCACTTTCTCCAGCAATGGCCTCAGATTTTTTTTCCCCCCCAGCACCAGCCTCTTCTTTTCAGTGCAATAAATAGAAAGAGCCTGCAATGTGCAGTCAGACCTCAGTGACCTTGGGGGCCATTACATAACTCTTACAGGATTTGTCTCCCCATGGGGATAAATCGCCCTCCCCAGCCTGAGTTGGCATCCATATCAAATTAAGAGACCCGAGCGCCCAGCCTTCACAACTGACGCTGTGCCTGGCAGGTGGCTGGCTCTAAGTGAATATTCCCTCCCTCCCCCTTGCCCACACCTGAAGCTGCCCAACATGCAATCACAGAATAAACATTTATGGTCCTTTCACCCTCACAGAGCCCTTTAAAATTCCTCTGCCAGTGATCCTGAGCATCTGCTTATTACTTTCTTCCCCCATACTTATGTTTCAGGCCACTTCTATCCACCCCACCTTAGCCAGTGGGGAAAATCTAGGACACGGGGAGGGTTCAGCGCACTGGGTCAGTGCCCCCCAAGGTGAAGTCAACAGACGGTGCTTCCTGCAAAGTAACTGTGGGCCAGGAAGGAGACACCCCCAACCCCCCCGGCCACAGTAAAGTCCAAATTTACATTGTCTGCATAAGCGCCGTTATGAAAGATCTCCAAGATACATTACGTTAACTAAAACAAGCGAAATGCGGGATGGGATGAATACTTTGTCACTTTTGTGTAAAAAGGAGCGAGAAGGGCCCATATTTATATTGACATAGTGGAAATGGATGCCCAAGGCACTAAGAACATGGGCTGGGGGGAGCAGCCATGCTACTGGGGACAGGTGTGGGAGGAGATGGCCCCATGCGCCCTTTCATGACCTTTGAGCTTGCACCACATCAATAGAACCTCTTCTCAAAAAATGTTTATATACTTACAATTTTTTAAGTTACGTGTCAGGTGATGTGAGTCCCTGACCAAGCACCAGGCGGCCCCACCTTGGCAGAGCAAGGATGCCCGTGCACAGCGTGCACGTGGTGGGTGGGTGTGCAGGGGCGTGTGTGTAAGTGGATGCAGGCAGGCCCGCGGGTAGGCGCGTCCACGTGGAGGACAGCTCCATCATAACCACAGGCAACAGGGGAGAGCACGTAGGCATAGCAGGAGCCGGGCCCTGCGCTTCTGAGAAGGGGGCCCAGCCTAAGTTCACACAGTCCGACCGGGGGGCCCACCAGGATGTTCACAACTTCCTCCACCTCCCAAATCCCTTAATTCTAGGCAGTTCGAACTCTATCATTAGCAATCTGGAGTAAGAACATGACTGAATGTTCTTTAAGGTTCTATGTGTGTGTGTGTCCACGTGGTTGTATGTTGGTGTAAGGGTGCGGGGTGGTGTATCGTGTGGGAGTGAGTGTATGTGGGTGCGTGTGTGTACTCACACGTGTATGTGCATGCATGTACATGCATGTCTGTATGTGTGCACGTGTGTGCAAGTGGGGGAGGGGAGTGTGTGTGTGTGTGCTTTCGCTCAGCAAAAAAAAAGCAGAAAAGACTAACGCCCCCAACAAGTGATAGGCCCTCGGAATACAGCAGGTGGGCAACACTTAAGAACATCCCCCCAGAATGGCCAGACTATCCGCCTGCCCAGAAGTCAACAGCAGCCACCACCCCAAAGGCCAGACCTAGGGCCCCATGGCCAGGTGACACTCACTAATAATTAGTACATCTGAGCTTGACATGAAGCCACAACAGATGTCCCCTCCCGTGGAACTCACCTTCACTCCATGTGGCCATGCCACCCAGTAGGGCTCTGAGAGGTCCAGCAAAGGGCCAGTGGGCAGCCACAGGCCCAACCCGGAGGAGCTGAGCTGAGTAGTGAGGAGCCCTGATCCCTGAGGGGTCTCGCCGGCAGGAAGGCAAACAACCACAAACAGACTGAGGTGAGGGGTTACTCCTTCCGGTAAGGGCAGATACCTTACCTCTGGGGACACAGCCAGGTCACAGCCCTCCCACCATCCCCTCACTCAAAAAGGATGAGCTAAAAAAAAAAAAAAAAAAACTAGAGACACACATACACATAAAGAGGCTGAGGTAAACGGAAGAAGAGAGAGAAGCTGAGGAGCATGGGAAGGGCAAGCCTCTTTTATTATCCCAAAATGCAAAGTATTGAAGGCACTTACAATAACAAGGCAGGAGGGGAGGGGGGGTCAGAGCACAGAGGTAAATCAACGGGCCCCACCCTGGTCACCACCCGGCATGGAGAAAAGGAAAAGCTACAGGACCAGATCTGAAGCCAGTCCGGGTGGCTACCTCTACCAAAGATACAAATCCAGTCTACAGAGGATTAGAAAATGAGGAGCACACAGCAGCGAGGGGCAGGGCTGGTAGTCACAAGTTAGTGGCTCTGTAAGGAACACGCTCGGCAGTGAAGAGGGCCCTCAGGTCCCCTGCTGGAAGAGGTCCCGGTACATCTCGATGAGACGGGCGGCCTCACGCTGGCCAGAGAGCAGAGCACCATGGGTGGTGGAGTAGTACTTGCGGTGAGTGGCCTCACCCGAGAACAGCACCTGCATGGGCTGGGCCAGGGGACGGGGAAGTGAGGGTGGAGGAGCGAGAAAGGCTGGGAGGCTACCTGTCTGCCCCCCGGAAACCCCCCCCCCATCCACACTACAAGTCAGACAGCAGGTACTGCTGCTTCCGCGGGATGAGGAATTGCCCGTCCCACCTGGCCACCTTCCCCTGCTTCTTCCCCAGACATCCAGGCCTCAGTTCTTTCTGCTCAGATGCTGTTAGGAGTCCTGGTTGGTTCTGCAGTCTCAGAGGCTCATTGTATCTCTTACAGTGAACTCAGGGCTAGTGGTTTAACCTCCTAAGCCTTGATTTTGTCACCTGCCAAATGGGTTTGTACCACCTGCTTCTGAGGGTGGCTGTAAGGATTAATTGAAATAATGTATCTAAAGCACTTAGAACCTGGAAGAACATAAGCACTCAATAAAGTTAGGCGGTAATTTAACAAACCTTTATGGAGCCCCTATTAGGGTCCAGGGACTGTTCTGAGCACTTGGAAGATAAAAGGTGACCGGGCCGCTGCTTTGAGGAGTTTCCTTGCTGGTGGGGAAGCCAGACACGAAACCCAATTACTAAATGGCGTCATGTGTGACATGATGGGTGTTCGGGCAAGGTGCCGAGAGCCCAGAAAAGAGGCCCACTGTAAGGGGGATCACACAAAGCTTCCCAGAGGACAGGATCTTTGGGCTCCTTCTCAGAAGATGCAAGGTAAACAAACAGGCAAAGGACGTTTCAGGAAGAAGGAAAAAATGGGGGCAAAAATGCATCAGAGCAAGGGACAGTGAAATATTTTGGTACAGCCAGGGCTCACCCTCAAGAAAGCAAGCTGTCTACGTGGGGTCCAGGCAAAGAACAAATGCTTGCATCCCAAGCTTGAGTTAGGACTTAATCCCACTGTATCTCAACCTGAACGTACAAAGGCACCATCTGGGGACCCTGTAGTATGTTGTTTCTCATTCAGCAGGTCTAAGGGGTGCTGAGAGCCTGCATTTCTAAGGCGCTCCCCCATGATGCTGACGCTGCTGGTCCACAGACCACGCACTTGGCATAGGGAAGCTTTAACCCACCAACAAGGGAGCAGCCTGAAGAGGTAGTTGGGCTGGAGGAGGGCGGGGGGAGGCATATTGTGGCAGAAGGCAAGCTGCCTCCTCCCACATCCATTCTCCTCTTTCTCCTCCATCACAGAGCCCTGATTTTTAACCGGGTTCATTGCCATCCAGAATGGGAAAAAAAAAAAAAAAAAAAGATGCCTCCCAACCTCTTCTGCAGCCGCTATAGGCATGTGACTTAGTTCTGGCCAATCAGCTCCAAGGGCACTGTTGCTTAGAGGCAAGTCTTGGGGCGGGGGGTGTTCCCCTCTTTTGCCTCCTCTGCCTGTCACAGCCTCGCAGCCCTCTAGAACCACAAAGTGGCCTGGAAGATGGAGCCAGGTGCCAGTGACGTTGGGTCCTGATACCTACCTCTGGATTTCCCCTTGTCTGACAGAAGGAAACTCTGTGTGGTTTTTAAGCCCCAGTCATTTTCATGTTGTTTCGCTTTGTGCTGTAGGCACTAGTCCTAACTGATGCCGGTGACAAGAGAAGGTTTGGTTTTTAGGAGGGCGACTGTAGCAGCAGCAAGGGCCTCTTCCTCTCTCCCGCTGAGCACAGCCAGGCCACACACAACACACGCTGGAAATCTTCACCACTTACACCAAAGAATTGTTCTAAATATCATTCTGTTCGGGTTTGAACATTTATTGTATGTGTGCGCTTGCTGGGGGAAACTCAAAATCCACTTTGTAAGACCAGAAATATATACAGTTGTTTCTCTCAGATTTATTCTTTTTCTCTATGATTTATTATAGAGTTGATATAATTTGGGGGCGGGTCAGTATTCTCAATTTTATTTTCTGAAACATATTAGGCAAAAGAAGTAAATAAACCATGTTGGGGAAACCTACTTCTGTGGAATCAGTGCTGTCCAAGAGAACTTTCCACAGTGAGAGAAATGCTTTCTGGCTGCTACAGAAACCCACACAGCAACACTAGGCACACGTGCCTATCAGACTTGGGAAACGTGGCCAGTGCAACCAAGGAACTAGATATTTAACACATTAATTTCAATTTTAACTAATTCATTTCAATGAAATGTGGCTAATGGCTACCGTATCGGACAGCAGAGCATGGAATGGCTCAGCTTCTACCAGCTCAATAAAGCGTTTAACATGTCAATTTTGACCCTAATTTTTCTTCCAGATGTTAAGTGCACATGTCCTTGTTTTCTCCTTCATCACAGGAGCTACTCCATCCGTCTCCGCTTCGCACCCCTCGGTGAGCACCGCCCGCCCTCTGCCCGCCAACCAAGCCCGCACCCAAAACACCTAACCCCCGGCCCCCCGGCCCTCCTCAGTCTGCACCACGCTCACCGCCATCTTGGAGCTCTCGGTGTACGGCAGGGGCTTGGCCAGCTTCTCCACGTCTGCCCCACTAGAGCCCACCTGCGTGTACGAATAGGAGCCTCGGAAGTAGGGGTTGCTGCCCCAGGCCGAGCGCAGGATTCGCCGAGGTTTTGGAATGTTGGGGTTCCCTGTTGGGGAGTTGGAAGAGCCAAGGGGAAGGAAGATAAGAAATGGCTAGACACAGAAGACACCCCTGAGCAGGCTACTGCCAGTCCAAGGCCGGGGCTGCAAGAAGGCCAGGCCCCTGCGGGCAGGCATGGAAGACGCAGCAGGAAGGATGGATGCTGGGTGTTCCAGCTATTTACCCCCACAGCGCCTCCTTGTGGACACCCCCGGCAAAACAGCTCATCCCTCAGGGCCCTAATTTTCCCGTATGAAAAAATACTCCAGATCATCAAGTTTCCCCTTCCCACTTCAGGGGTTCTCGTGAGGCTCTTCTGGGGTAGCGGATGAAAAAAATGTTCAACTAAAAGCATCAGAGAGTGAAACGCTAATCCATCTCCTAACAGGACAGTATGAGTAGGAAATGGGCAATCTGAGGTTTGGGGGTGATACCTGAGTTTTTTTACCATCAGCCCTCAGAAGAAACAGCGCCCAAGGTTCTGAGTGTTTCAAGTTCCAGAGGGGGGCTGCGGGGAGGAGCCCGCAATCTGGGAGCCCGGGCGCCGTGCGGCGGCTCTCCCAGTGGGCGCGCCCCTCGGCCGGCAGGATCAGGGGCTGCGGAGAGCTACTGCTGGTGCAGGAGAGGCAGAGGGTGGGGCAGCGGGCGGGGGGGGGGCACAGGCGGAGGCCGGAGGCGCGGGGACACACCTGTGAACTGCCGCAGCATCTCTGTGCAAATCTCGGCCACCGCCTCGTCGTCGCACTTCTCCATGACGAGGGCCTCCTCCCCGCAGATCCAGCCGCTCAGCACGTGGCCGTAGCGCTCGGGCGGGTAGAGGACATCGAAGCCGCAGATCTTGCGGTACCAGAGCTCGGGCGGGTAGGTGAGGGTACGGCTCTCCGCCTCGTCCTCCCACACAAACTGTAGGCTGTTGCACTCGGGGCCCCAGAAGGGCTCCTCAAATTCCAGAAAGATCTTGTCGGTGGTGCCGATGCCCAGGCGGTGGATGGCAGCCACTTTCTCGGCGGGCAGGCCTGGCCGGAAGAAGCTGGTGTACTGCCTCTTGAGCACTCCCAGCGACACGGTCACGATCACGTGGTCCGCCGGGATCACCTCGCAGTCCTCACACTCCACCAGCACCGGCCACTGCTTGTCCTCATCCCGCCCATCCCCCCGGGGCTCCTCTCCCCCCTGGCCGCCCTCCCCGGCGTCATGGTTGTGGTCACCTTCGCCGCGGGGCTCAATCTCAGGGCCCCGGGGGCGGGCCGAGGCCTGGTCCCAGTGCACACAACGGACGGGTTTCCCCAGCTGGATGACATGGGTGGGGATGCCCTCGGCCAGTAGCTCCACAACCCGCATGAAGCCCGAAGGGATGATGTGGTGGGCCCCGGGGATCTCGGTCCACTCCCCGAAGGCGCTCAGGGACACCTCGTCCATGCTGTGCGAGCTACTCTCACAGCTCTCCACCTGTGGGAAGAGCCAGAGAGGAGCTAGGTGACCACCAGGGCCAGGCAGGGGTCGTAACAGGACCTCAAAGTAGTGCCATCCTGCTTGGACCCAGACTCCCCAGAATCGGTCTTCCTCCCACCAGCACCTGCTCTGAGTGGACAAGGATACCTTCAGGTACTGCTGGATCATGGCGAGCTTCAGGCGCTTGGTGGCCTCCGGGTCCTCAGGGTCATCCCTGATGCGGTTGCGCACCTCCTCCCGGGTGAACACCCCCACACTGTTCTGACTCTCAGCATTGACTGGTTTACCATGCCGGAAGAACTCCTGGGTCAAGTTATAGACCTGCCAGAGAGACCCCAGGAGACTGAAAACACACTCCCTCATCCCACCTCCATTTCAGACCAAAGAACCCCAACTCAAAAGTCCCCACCTTCCAAGTGTTCCCAGATACACTGAGCTCACGGCTCCTCTTGCTTGGTGAATCAACGTGGCACTGGGTGCCACACTCAGGCTGCACCAACAAGGCCAGTGTTCAGGCTGACAAGTTGCCCCGGGGCAGCCAGCCTCCTTGCTTCCAGATGGCCCTCTAAGACCCCCTGGGTCTGTGAGGGAGAGGGAGGGAGCCCTGGAGGCTCTCTTGCTGGGCCCTTGCTGAAAACAAAGCAAAATGTTTGGTGCCCAGTGGGAAAGGAACCGCCCCCACCAAGGGCGCTATGTGGCCAAGCAGACCAACCACGGGGGAACCCAGGTCTGCACACATTTCCTTCTTCCCAGAACCAAATGCGCAAACCCTTTCCCTGCAACTGCTGCCCAAGTGTATCTGCTTCACCCTCTCCCAGGAGGGAGAGTCTGGAACTGTGCCCTGGCCAGTGTTTGTGGGGGAGAGGGAACAGAAGGAGCCCTGAAATCTGACCTCCCAGGAGACCCGCCCTGGCCCTGCTCGGGTCCACACAAAGTGCCCCTTTTACTGTGGAACCCAGACTTGTTTAAGCAAGATAGCCATGTTAGGGCAGGACGTGTGGTGGGGAGGGAGGCCCCAGTATGCCGAGGAACAAACATACATTTCACAGGCATATTTTGACAAGAACTCCAACCCACACCTTATCAACAGAAAGCAACAAACAGTCCCTTGGAGCCCGGTCCTATTGCGTCCCCTGCCTGCCCAGCACATAACTCCCACCAAACACTGGGCTAGTCTCCCTGAGGAAAGGAAGCTAGTCCTGGGTCAGGCATGGCATCCCCGGAAGGCCAAGTCCGAGCCCCAACATTCACTCAACAAACAGTTACTGGGCTGTACCCAACACAGATTATAATCATGAGCAAGAAGGAAAGTCCCCTGCCCTCGCTCAGATTGGGGAGATATCATAACTGAGCTGTTTCTACATGATGCGCTGTGATCGGGAAGAACCCAGAGGTTGTGAGATCAAGCCAGATGACCTTGGCTAGTTGGCAGTGAGAGAGAGAGGAAAAGATGAGGGAGAGGTGAGAGAATGTAAGTGGCTCAGGCTTGCCGAAATGGGCAGCGAGGAAAGAGAAAGTTACAAGAGATGACTTTGAAAAGGCAGGCAGGGGCGGGGCATGAGGGACTAAGAGTCATGTCAAGGACTCTGGACACTAGCATCACTGAAGGGTTGTGAGCATGAGCACACGCCCACTCTCCCTCCCAGGACACTGGCACATGTGGGCTCCTTGGCCAAACATCTGTGGCTGGTGTCAATTAGTGGTTTGTTTCCCCTCCTAAAGTGAGTTTGAATTTGGTCAGCGCACATTCATGGGAATGATGTCTGCCCTGTAACCCAGCCCTGGTACAGGGCCCTGGGCTGCTCAGTAGAGGAAGGAAGGTGACGCTGCCCATCCCCCACCATCCCACTCAAGGGAAAAACCTCCCCATGAGCTAGAAATATGAATTAAACATGTCTCTGAAGTATACAATATAAAGAAGAAAATGAGTTAAATTGTTTGCTTTTCCGACGTCCAGTCACAAGATGCTGGGCATTTGGCCTTAACTGGAGTCCTCAGCAAATTCCTCACCCAGTACCACTGCCAAGGAGTCAGGCTTTCGGCTTGCCTCCTCCTCCCTGAGTTTTTTTCCTCTGGTGATAAGCAACATGGTAGCCAGTCCTTAGCTTATGTTGACTAAAGGCCGAAATGTGCAGCTGGGAGTGATAAATTTAGTCCATCTACATGATTCTTTGTGTCAACCCCCAACTGGGACAGCCTTCACTGAACATGGATTTGTCATAGGGCTATAGTCTCCTGCCCTGGATTAAATTACATCTTCCCAATGTGACCAAGGGAAATGGCACAGGCCTGTAACAGCCAATAATACTCACCCTGATTCTCATTAAGCACTTTATATCAGGATCTCATTTAATCCTCATGACGCTCTGAAGTAGGTTTAACTGCGTCCATTTTATAGATGAGGAAAGTAAGAGTCCTCAGAGAGCCTTAACAACTCGCTCAAGATCATACAGCTCATAAATGGTCGAACTAGTATTTGAATCAAAGTAGTCTTGCTCCAGGGAGCATGATACTAGTGCACGAACTCATTTATTTGTTAACAAATAGAATGGATTCAAATGAGCAGCCCTTCAAAGTCGTCACCTTTGGAGGAAGGCTGCATATTTCTTACGAAGCCACCCTCAGGCAGGGCTTCATAGGCTTAGAGCGTGCCTCTTAGAATGGCCTCCAGCTCTGGTTAAGAGCCACACAAGGAAACCTCTCTTTCCTCAGGGTTAACACCTCTTCCTTCTGACCCAAAGCATCACTGCTCCAACTGATAACCCACCTTACCCATCCTACTCTCCACAACTCACACTCTTAGCTTTCAAAACTCAAACCCACAAGCAGAAGCCGATGATGATCTACTTTTAAGCACATTTAAGAGTACAAGCAAGTCATAGACCCTGAAAGTCATTCTCAAGAAGCATCCATGCCTAAAGCACTCACGATAACCTGGAAATAAGGATGTGACTAATTCCCAGGAGACCAGAAAGGTCTACTTTGGAGAATACTAGTTCTTATCTGCTCGTTAACAATTCAGTCTCTTTGTACGTGAGTGAGAACACACAATACCATGGGATTGCACACAACATACCTTGTGGGTGCATAGGCAGAAGTCACGGTGTGCCTGCCCCCCATTGAGCAAGGACTATCCCCAAGAGTCATTTCTCCTTTCCCATGCCCAAGAGACAGAAAATGTGCAATAGGTGCTGGTTGGTCAACTTACTGACCTGGAGTGAAGGGTCATTATACTGCACATGACAAGCTATCAGAAGGCAAGACCTACGTGCTACCTTGCTTGTTAAGTGCAGTTCACAGGGCCACTGAAAGATACTAAAAACATGAACATTTTTTTTAAAAACCTGTATTAGATAAGGATGCGTGCCATTGCCACTTCTATCCAACACTGTACTGGAGACACCAGCCAGTGCAGTACGGCAAGAAAAGAAATAAGTTGTCCTAGACTGTGCTGTCCAGTACAGTAGCCACTAAACACCTGTGGAGATTTAAAAGTAATTAAATTAAATATTTAGTTCCTCAGTGTTACTAGCTACATTTCAAGAGCTCAAGAGCCACATGTAGCTAGTGATTACCCTACTGGATAACGCAGGTCTAAAACATCTCCATTATTGTAGAGAGTTCTACTGCACAATGCAGGTCTGAGGATTAGAAAGAAGGAAACAAAATTGCCATTTTTTTGTATAGTATGTACATAAAATTCCAAAATATTATTAGAATATAAATTAATATGTTAATGGCTGTAATATTAGCATTAAAATAATACTTTATCAAGGTAGCTAAAATCAATATATAATAATCAGTTATAGTCCTATACACTGGAAAAAATTAGAAGGTAAGTTTTAAAAAATTACCACTTGCAAGAGTACCCAAAAGCAATAACAACAACAATCACCACCCAAGCACCTACTAATAAATCTAATAAAAGATTTTTTTAAGATTTATTTATTTATTTGAGAGAAAGAGAGAGCAGGGGGAGGGGCAGAGGGAGAGGGAGAGAAATCTTCTAGCAGTCTCCCTGCTGAGTGCAGAGCTCAATGTGGCCGATTCCAGGACCCTGAGACCATGACCTGAGCCAAAATCAAGAGTCAGACACTCAACCAAATGAGCCACCCAGGTGCCCCCTAATAAAAGATATTTAGGGTCTTTCTGAAGAAATATCTAATCATCTGTATCAATTGTCTCTTACCTAGTACTTCCCCACTCATCATCTTCATTCTATCCTCAGATTGTCCTGATTTTCCAAATACAGGGCCCAGAAAGTATGCAAAAACATGACCAGAATCACAGAAGACCCCACAGGTCACCCAACTCTCCCCACACTGCCAGGGTGCTCCCTGCCTCCCACACCCATGTGCCCAGTTGCCCTGCTAACACCTCACCTCGTTGTATAAATCACTGAATTCCTCAACCACGTCCTTGGGGATCCTGCAGCCACGGTTGGTGAGGTAGCAGGCCACGCCATTCTTGGAGTAGAGGCTGATGCGGCCCACGCTGCGCTCCCCATCAGTTGTCTCTTCAAGGAGGCCATTGGCTTCTGCTAGATGATAGATGGGATTCCCATGGGAGCCATGGATCCAGGTGGCTCCCAACTCAAAGGTGGCGTGTCCTGATGGTGACAACAACAGCCCTTAGAGGGGCAGGGACTTCTTCAGAGAGGGCCAGAACACCACCTCACCCTTCTTCTTCCAAGAGGCTCCTTCCATCCCCACAACAGGGCAAGAAGGGAGTTAGGTCCCAGTCTGGCAACTAATCAAAGTCTTCAGTGAAAAGTTC
Organism: Leptonychotes weddellii; assembly: GCF_054177405.1. Classification (NCBI taxonomy): domain Eukaryota; kingdom Metazoa; phylum Chordata; class Mammalia; order Carnivora; family Phocidae; genus Leptonychotes; species Leptonychotes weddellii. Next base: position 27,147,663 of record NC_138378.1, on the reverse strand, counting down.
CCAGTGGTAACCACATGTGGCACAAAATGGATTCCGCTATTCAGCTGAGATAACTGCCACCCCTGAATGACTTTGTGATCTGTTCCAGAGTCACTTCACCGGACTAGTCAGAAGGCTCTCCTTTTCCACCCTACCTTTGTCTAACATAACACCAGACACTGGACCCTCCTTCCTCATTGGTGACCCTCCCTCAGGAGACACTCTGTGGGCACCTGAGGGTACAGTGGTCCCAGCGAAGGGAGTGAGGTTATCTGAAACACCCAGTAAGGAAATCCAGGAGGAGGGCCTCTGGCTCAAGGTCATCATCTGACCTTACTCCAATTCCTCAACATCTCCAGTGGCCCCAGAGTCTAAATCCCTATCCCAGACAGAAAGTGGCCCCTCTCCCAACTTAGTCTGGGGCAGAGGAGAGACAGCAAACATTCCAGTCTGGAAGACTCCTCCCCAGGGTAGTCTAAAATAGACTTCCAGAGAAAACTAAGCTCTCTCATTCTAAGGCAGAAGAACATAAGGTGGCAGAACCCTGGGAGTCTGACTAGGGAAGGGGGCAACTCCTGGACCCAAGTTGAGACAGGGCTAGGGCTGGGGCTGGTTCTACCACCCCATCCACAACCAAGGCACCAGATGCTCTGAGGCATCTGTGCCTGGGCCTCAGTTTCCTCTTCTGATGCTACAGGGACTGTGGCACATTGTCTCCTTCCTTGTCTAGCTCCCAAGGAAGTTGAAACAATGAAAGAAGAGAGAGGAACATTTTTTTGTGTTTTGTTTTGTTTGGGAGGACTGATTCAAGATATCATGTGCAGTTAAATTTTTTGGCAAGATGATCACAATAATTCCTCCTATCCTTGTACACATGGCCCTTTGCAACGTGACCTTGCCAGTCCTCCCATCAATAGGTGGGGCCTATTTCCCCACCCCCTTGAATGAGGGCTGGCCTCTTGACTTGCTTTGATTAACAGAACGCAGTGAAAGTGATGCCTTTGGCTTCAGAGCCGAGGCCTCAACAGATCTCAGGGCTTCCACATTCACCCTCTTAGAATGTGACCACCGTGGACAGGCTTATCCTGCTGGAGATGTGTGGCCCAGCCAAAAAGCCACACAAATGAGTAAGGCTGTCTTAGACAAACCAGCCCTGGTCAAGCCACCAGATGACTGCAGCTGAGTGGGAGATCCCAGGCAAGACCAGCAAAAGAACCACCAAGCTGAGTCTGGCCCAAATTCCTGACCCACACAATTTGAGCAAATAAACCGTGCTGTTTTAAGCTGCTACATTTGGGGTGATTTGTTAGGCAGCAATAGCTATCTGATACGCCATAATAGACAACAGTATCACCCCTCACCCCACAAAATGGACATTCTTTTTTTGTGTGCCTTCCCTCTCCTGGGTTGTTTCTAATTAAACCACCAGTTACTAAAAATAGCCCTGTATATACTATGTACCAAACACAGAGCAAGAGAAAAAGCAATCAACCTCCTGCTGGCAGCCAGTGAGAAAGAATTTACTCCTATCTCTGGAGGAGGCAGGAATGTGTATGTCCCTTTGTCCAGGAAAAGTGGGCAGACGGGAAGGCACAAGAAGCTAAAAAAACCCAGTGCCATGCCTCCAGGTTTGGGGTTCCCCAAGGTGTCTTGCCTGGTTTGAGCTCCCAAGAGAAGGGAGCCAACACCTTGGGGAGGGGCCTGGGCCCTCCCCAGGGCATGCCAGGGAGCTCCAAATCCCACAGCCACTGGGTAGCGACATCCAAGCACGGGGCACCCTTCCTGGCTCGACACATGGCAAAAGCAGGTTTGAGGTGAGCAGCCTGGGGTCGGCCACAAGGTCAGCATCCCACCTCTATTCACCAGGCTCTGCAAGGAGATGGGGTGAGCAGGCCCCAGTCTAAAGATATCTCCTGCCCTCTCCTACCTGCCCCTCGGCTGCTGTGATCCTTGACACCCCTGCATCCAAGGGCACCAGCACCATCTCCTCATCTGCCCCACAGTGTCCCCAGAGCCTCTGGCCTTCAACACCTGCCCAACACCCCTGAGACTCACAGCCACCGTCTCACACTGAAGCAGGCCCAACTGCAGCCCGGGCATTCAGCCCTTCGAGTCTGCACACACAACACATGCAGATTTGCCCTTCCCTGGACGTGCTCTCCCCACTCCTGGCAGGGTCTGCCTCGATCTTCTTCACATCCATCGCTCCACGCATATCGCCCCCTCCTTCTTCTGCCCACCCAACTCCGCCCATCACCAAGCTCCCCCAGGTCAGGAAGGCTTCCGCCACCAATAGATGGATAGATGGTGCATCCCCTCAGCTTCCTGCAGCCCCAAGCTTCCGCCTCACTGCCTGTACCATGCACGGTGTGTCTCCGCGGTCAGCGACCACTGAGACTGGGCCATGTGTCCTCTCATCTGCTTCTGTGTCACACACTGAATGTCTTATCAAAACTCAAGAACCACAATTGGAGCTGCCCCTTCCCGAAGCCTCCCAGTCAGCCAATCAGATGTTGAGCAAAGAGTCCCAGGGCTTCCCCGCTGGCTGTCCCCAGGTTTACGAGTGCCTTGGATGGCACCTTCATCCTCACTGCCAGCACACTCCTATGTGTGCCAGCAGAAGACAGACGCAACTCATAGACGCCTTCCAGGAAACGCTCTAGAAGACTCCCAATGTGTCAAAGTTTCTGAAAGAGAAAAGGGCCCCATGTGTGTCCTCAGTCTCTGCCCGTTCTAAGCCTGACCACCTACGTCTCTGAGCCAGGTTCCACATCCATCAAATGTGGGCACATGATATCTGTATGGCCTTGCTGCCCCATGTGGCAACGGACCCAGATACAAAATCCTCTGGAGGGTCAATGTAGCATGTGCCTCAGGCCATCATGCGTGGTCCCTACCCACTCAGCCTCTCATTGGCCAGACCCCTGGCTGGGAAGCGCTGACCTCCAGCTGCATTTCAGGCAAGTTCCCCACCCGTTAGGATCCCTGGCAAAATCTGCCCACCCCTGGGGTAAGTCTCTTTCCTGGCTCCTTTCTCAAGAGTCTTCATTACTCTGCGACCTAGACCGATCCTCTTCCCAGACAATCCTAAGATCTGCCCATCACCCACAAATCCCATCCACCTCTACTGCCCTGAGCTCCTATTGCCCCAGGACTAGCTCTCAGTCATGATATACTAATTCACACTCAAGAGTTAATGACTAATACAAACTTACAGAATTCCTCTTCTTGTGAAGTAGAAACCGGTCCACCCACTGCCAAGAAGGTTTGGCTGGGTGTCCTCTCCTTCCTAAATACTGTGAACTCTAGGTCATGTTCCAAAACGAAGGCCAGAGCCCCATCCTGCCCACCTCAGAGGGTTGCTCAAAGGGCAAAGGAAGCTTCTGGCAAATGCCCAGGCAGCATGCATGATGGAACATTTATCGCAGGGAAAAACCAAAATAATGAGATTCCAGGCAGGGCCAGAGCACTGAAGGACAGAAGATGACCTTGGCCTAGGAGCCGGGGGGACACTCACCGAGTTTCACGCTCTGCACGCGGCCTCCGATGCAGCTGGAAGCCTCAAGCACAGTGACATCCGTGAAGCCCTGCTCCAGAAGTGCTTTGGCTGCAGCCAGGCCAGCCAAGCCGGCGCCGATCACCACCACACGAGGCTGTCCCCTTCTCCGTAGGCCACGACTGAGAGGGTCATCCGCACTGTCGCCACTGGATTCACAACTTTGCATACCGTCCGTACTGGCCTCCTAGGAACCTGCGAGAGGCAGGGGTGTCACGGCTTACCTGCTCTGCCTTCACTGCCCACATGCTCTAAGGGACACTCATGAGCTCTGTCCTCAAGGGGGAACCTCGAGCCCTCGGGCTCCTCCTGAGACCTGGACAAGAGGACCCAGGGAGAAGGACAGACAGAGGGAAGGAGAGAGGTGGGGAAGAGGCACCGTGGGCCCCCACAAGCAAGCAGGACTACTGGGAGCCTGCCCCGAGCCCCCGAAATCCATCAATCCCATCCCAAACCTGCTCGGCACTGCCTCTTCCCCGAGCCTGAGACAAGAGCCAGTCAGGAAGGGTTGAGCAAAAAAGCCAAAGTCAGGAGAAGCTGACACTGCTGACCCTGAGCCAGCCTGCCCCAGCACAGCTGTTGTGGTCCAGCTCACACCAACCCCGGCTGCTCACACAGACCTTAGGATGCTCACATGGACCCCAGGATGCTCACACGGACCCCAAGACACTCACACAGACCTCAGGACTCTTGCACACACAGCGCTGGAGCCTCTACTTTCCCTCCCTTGCGTGGTTCTTCCCTGGCACTCTTTCTCCTTTACCCCTTCTCTTCTCCTCTAGCTTTCTGCTCGTCTTTCACAGCCTGAGCGAAGTGGCAATTTGGTGGGCAGGACATAGTCCCGCCCTCCCCCCAGAAAGTGCCACGAGGCCGGTATCGGACAAGCCTCTGCTATTCCGGGTAGGTCTCTGGTTGTTTTCCCCAGCCACCCAGCCCCTCAGTCACCGCAAAGCAGCAAGGAGCCCAGGAAACGGTGGACTCTGAGGACCCATGGCACCAGAGGCCAGACGTCAAATTGACAGTTACACTTAGCCAGCTTGTTCAGAGACGCCAGGCTAGGGAGCTGATGGCTGGGCGGCCAAGGGGGGGTCCCTGAATTGCCCCAGTTCTAGGAGAAGCTACCCTTCTATTCCCAGAGTGACCACGAGGGTCTGAAGGTGTCTGTGGGCCATCCCAAGGGGCCACTCAGCTCTGATCCCATCCCTGTTCCCTCCCTGACCCATGCAACTCTGATTCCAATTGTCTTTACTGAGGTTTCAGTGGCAGAAACTCCAGACTCTAATAGTGTCCAGGACCTAACAACACAGGAGGAAGGGTGGGCGGAAGGTGGCTGCGGGCAGTGGAGTGGACAGGGGACATAAAAAACTGTCTCCCATACCTAATAAAGCTCAGCATAACCCTTCCAGTGATGAAGCAGTCGCACCCCCAAGAATAAACCCAAAAGAAGCAGGGCATGTTCCACCAAAGAGACATGCTAAAGAAAATCCATAGCAGCTTTATTTATAAAGGCCAACAAACAGAAGCAGCCCAAAGGTCCAGCCATGGGAGAATGGATAAATAAATTGTGCCATGTGTAGCATTTTCATACAAGGGAATATCCTTCAGCAATAAACAGAACGAAATCACTGATACCCTTGAACGTTACATTGAACAAAAGAAGTCAGAGACCAAAGAGTACACAGTGTATGCCTCCACTTACATGAAGCTCATGAAGTGGCAAAATGAACCTGTGACGAGAGAAGAGGGATTGGGAGGAAGGGAATGACTGAAAAGCGTCAGGACGCAACTCTCTGGGGTGGAAGGAATATGTAATGTATCTTGATCTGAATGGTGGCCACACATTGTATATATAAAGATCCACTGACTTGGACATGTAGGATTTGTGCCATTTGTTATGTGTGTGTACCTCAATAACTATTCAGATATCCATTCCTGGCCCGAAAGCGGGGGGTGGGGGGATGGGGGGTGGGGAGGTGAGAGAGAGAGGGGAAGAGAAGAGAAGCGAAGCGAAGCTACACACCGACTTCCTTCTCGCGTCTCCTGGTCCGACCACTAAAGCTTCCGTCCCACCTTGAACCGCGCCCTCCAACATCTCTTTATCATAGGATTAGCAAAGGGGCCTTTTTCTGAATACGCTGAGGCTGCGAAGCTGCTCCTCACGCCTCCCCCACCCGCTCCGCCTGCCGACGCCACACCTGGGCACCTGGGCTAAGACGGCCACGTCCCCAGACTCCCGCCCGCAAACTCCCTGCAAACCCCCCAGTCCCAGGCCGGCCGCCGCGGTTCCCTAGAGGGCCGGAAGGTGGCGCCCGCGGCCCCTCCGAAGCCGAGTCTCTGTTGGAGGCCGGGGCTCCCCGCCCCCTTCCAGAAGAGTCCGGTCTGGCTCTGCCTTTCCTTCCTCCCTCGGGGCTCCTTCGATCCCTGCCCGCTCCCTCCAACGAGGTGCTGTGCGCATCTGGGAGCACGGGGTCCAGCGGCCCGCGTCCTCCCCTCGCACCCTGCCCTGGCCCGGGTTCTCCTTCCGGTGGACTAAATTTAGAGGGGAGGGTGTGGCCGCCTGCACCCGGGGCCCGCGCGGGCGGCGGGAGGAAGGGTCCGCAGGGCGACGCGGGCTGGCGTCAGGTTGGTAAACACACACAGGGTGCTCAGAGCTGCCGCTGACGCTACCTGCCCCGCACCCCGCGATGCGACGTGGAGCTGCCGCACGCCCCGCCCGCGTGCCTCGGTCCCCAGGACTGGGGGGAGGGGGGGCTGCCTCAGTCCTGGTCTCCGGGCTCCATCCGCAATCTCCCCCTCCCGCCCCCGCCCAGGGCCACCCTCCAAAACCGCCTCGCTTATACAATAAAGGAGGGGATTGCTTCAGAGGTCTCACACCCGACTGGTGACGACCCCTTTTTGGAAAAGTTCCGGGGGGGGGGGGAGCCGGGTGTGACTGGGATGAAACGGCGGGGGGGTGGGGGGTGTCCCCACTCCCCTCTGAAGTCTCTTCACAGAACCCCCAATCTCCGTGGGCCACCGCGTCTGAAAACCCAGGGTCCAGTTAAGCTGGAAGCTGATAGAGGGAAAGAATACTTGGGGCGCAGCGCCTTCCCAGCCGGCGACATGAACTTCCTGGCTAGCCTCAGAAGGGGCCAGCTTGTCCTCACTACATTGTGATAGTCAGATAAGGCCCTATGTGGATGTCACAAGATTGACAATATTTGTAAGAGCCTCAAGTGTGAAAATCACCTGTAAAGTTCTGTAACTAAATTATAAGCAGAGTGCCTCTGGGTGAGGGTTCAGAAATGCATGGTGGGAAATGGCAGGTGGGCAGTTTGCCTTTAAGAGGAACACAGAAAGAACCCCGAGCTCCCAATGTATCAGAGACCTTAAATTCAAACAGACAGCACAGGGGTGGAAGTAGGTAAGCAAGGGCCATGTGGGTCACCTACATCTCTGATCTTCACAAGGAACCCCACAGTCCAGTTCCCTCCACAGGCCTTGTCCCAGATGGGACTCCCAAGGAGCCAGAGAAGCCCTACACACAGCCCACAGAAGGCAGAGAGATGAGGAGTCCACCCCATGGCCCCCCATATCAACCCAGGGAGCCAACACACCCTGGGGTCCAAACGGAAAGGGACAGAGAAAACCATAGGCAGGAAGACCTACTGTGTGCCAGGCCCTCAGCTAAGCCCTGAACTGGACCTTCCAGTGCTCTGGTATCTCCAACCAGGGTAGAGAAGAGCGGGTGAGAAGCAGCTTGTTTCCTGTTGGTTTGTGGCATCTTTTCCTTTCAGGTTTTTTTTTTAATTTTATGAGAAAATGGCTTATTGAGGAAGAAGACTCACTTACTGCTCCTCCATGCCTGCCTGTCCTTCTCTCGCCTTTGGGAAATAAATAAATAAATAAATAACATCCTCTCCTTGATCTGTATGCACAGGAGAAACAGAACACCCTGTACTTTTCGAGCAGATAAAGGAGAGAAGAAAAAAGTGCTGGTTCAGCCAGGCAGGGAGGAGGAGGAGGAGGGGTGGGGGAGGAGGGAGGTGCAGGGCAACAGCCACTTGTCTTCTTGCTCCTGCTTCCATGGCAAAATGAGGGTGGGAGCCTGGAGCTCCCATATCCCCAGGCAGGCCAAGCCTGGTAGCTTCGAGAAATAAGGCCCGGCCATGGCATAAGCATCCCACCCTCATTCAGAATGACCCACTGCCTGACCTCTGCTCTGGCCTGCAAGCCAGTGCCTCCCCCTGCTGCCCAAAGCCAACACTGCCCTGATTGAACCTGCCCAAGAAGCCAATCTGGAAAGCAGGCGGCAGCAGGGGAAGCAGAGAGGAACAGGGGTGCCTGGGTGGCTCAGTCGTTAAGCTTCTGCCTTCAGCTCAGGTCATGATCCCAGGGTCCTGGGATTGAGCCCCACATCGGGCTTCCTGCTCCACGGGAAGCCTGCTTCTCCCTCTGCCACTCCCCCTGCTTGTGTTCCCTCTCTCGCTGTGTCTCTCTGTCAAATAAACAAACACAATCTCAAAAAAAAAAAAAAAAGAAGAAGAAGAAGAAAAAGAGAGGAACGGAGGGAAGAAAGGCCCTGTCCCTGGGGCAGGGTCACCAAAGAAAGAAGGATGAAGACTAGCAGGCCAGGCCCACTGCACCTTCTCTCAACATGCTCACCAGTTTCATTGCATCCCCCTCAAACTGACCCTCCAAGAAGTGCCTCCTAATCGCCAAATACCAGAGACATGCTTTAGTGCTGGCCTCCTCCTGAGCCCCTCTTGGAAATGCCCAGAACGGAGCTGGAGACAGCTCATATCTCCGTGTGCTTCCCCACCGTGGTTAACACCGCTGGACCTCCGACCTGGCCCAAGGCTCCAAGCTGAATGCACCCTTAAGGGAAGACCGCCCTTATCCATCAGGTCAAGCCATGTCCAGCCCGCAGCCAGAATCACTGTGGCCTCCACTCTCCACTTCCCCGCGCACTCGCCTGCCTCCTCCCTCTGAACTGTACCCCTAGAGAATTGCTGGGCCTGCCCCAAGTGTCACCCAGGCCTCTCACTGACCAGGAACCTAACCCAGCAATTCACTGAGCACTAACCATGTACCAGGCATGGGGAAGGCCTCGGCATGTCAGCCCTTTAGCCTCGGGATCCGGCTGACCTTTCTGGCTTCGAGTGTCGCTCAGACGCCACCAAACATACACACATACCCCAACCTCACTGAAGTCTTGGGATCCCCAGCGCTGCCCACCCGAAGCCCTAGAGGAGACACCCCTCCCTCACACGCGTCAGAGAAGCAGGCTCTGGCCTCTGTTAACACGCACACCCTCATGCAGGGCTTGCTCCACTGATGTTTCCCGAAGCAGCTGACCCCCTGGAAATGTGCGTTCCTTGCACTAGCTGGGCTCCGCGATCACCCCCATACACCCACCCAGCCCCCGCCGCCATCACTCTTCTGTTCCCAAAGCAGGGACATCTCACCCCAGGAAATCCTATGCTACGGTTCAGTAATGAGGCTGCAGCCCCACAACCACCGAGTAGGGTGTGGTCCCAGGCTACACGGGGGACCCCTCCTCAGGCCGTGGGGGTGAACCGCAAGGACGGTCAGTGGCCCAGCTCGGCGCAAGGCGCCACTTCCTCCTCAGGACTGGAGTCCGCTTCAGCTCACCCGGCAATCGGCCGGTCACTTCCCGCCCCCCACAGTGGCCACTGCCACCAAGGGCCAGTTTCCCAGGTGCCCCACGCCCTTCCAAAGTCTCCCCTCACCAGAAACAAAAAGCCCTTACCATCCTCGGCTCCCCTCTAAACACAGGCTACTCCCAAATGTGTCTGCCTCACTGTCCTTTTCCCAAGGTCACCTCATTGTGAATGACCCATTTCCGAGAGAACAATATGGCCAAGGCAGTTAGCCCACCTGGCTCACCTCACCTCACCCTTAACGGTCCAGACTCCACCAGGTGAAGCACTCCAAAATGGGCCCACCACTTCCGATCAGTTGCCTTCTCCCTTCCTATAAGCCCCATGTTTGCTCCTGCAGGCCTCTGGGGGCCACCTGGACCCTCCCCTAAGCAACCTTGGGGACTTGGAGAGTATCTCTCTTTTGAACTGATACTCCTAGTGCTCAAGGGCTGCAGCCCTACCTCAGTTTCCCTGGAGGGACTCCTCTCTGCTTCAGGTTTCTAACAGAAGGGAGGAGGGGGAGGGAAGCTGGGGGGCTGGTCCAGGGGAATCTCTTTGGACTGCCTGGCAGGTCTGGGGAGGGATTTGGATTCTCCTGGGCCCCCCAGACAATGCAATTATTCTTCAAATGTAAAAAACGCCCAGAAATCCCAGACCAGCTGCTTTGCACAGTGACCCAGACAAAGGGGCTCTGTGTCTGCACATGAGGCCCCTCCCAGCCCTCAACCCCAGGGAGGGGCTGGGCCCAAACTCCTCCCAGACAGACCCTCCCCAGGCCTCCTCACCCAGGCCAGGCAGCCAGGAAGTGAAAGAGGGAGGGCCAGGCCTGGCCAGCCACAGGGGCATGAGGGTGGGCAGTGAGACAGTCTAAGCATGGGGACAGGGCAGGGGCAGCCTGGGAGCCCAGTCTTTCACTTACCAGGTGACCCTAGACTAGTGTCTTCCCTTCTCCGGGTCCCATCTGGCCAATATCTGAACTCACCCCAAGGATGAGCACCGGCACCCCACCTCCTGGACATACTGGTTTGAGCCCCATCTGATGCTTAACTGCCTCATTTAGTCTTCCAGCTTTCCCATTTGTAAAATGGGCATCAGTACCGCTATGTGGTAGGACAGCTGGGAGGATTCAATGAGACAGCACAGACAAAAGGCGTGGCCCCCTGCCAGGGCCATCTCTGAGACAGCAGAGAGGTAGGAAGACCCCTGAAGAGACCAGGACAGAGATGGGAGACCTGGGGGCCCCATCTCACTTCTAGAAGAACCCCAGTCAGCGTCTGAGCTCAGACCCGGGCCTCAGCCTTGGCCCCAACCCTAGTATCAGACGAGACCTTGACCCTGACATCAATCAGAGTACACCACAGCCTATGTTTCGCTGACCTCCAACTCTGAGTCAGCCTACATCCTACCCAGTTCTGGAGGGTCGGGCATCAGAGACAATGGTCACCAGCTAACCCCAAGCTCATAAAAGGGACAAGGCGTGGGAGCCTCATTCCACAGAGCGCACCCACCAGCAGTGTTCTCTGGCTCTCGAAGGCCAATGTGGGGAAAGGGCTCTGGAGGCCCCATCTTCCTTACTAGCACTTGGACTTCTCTCCCAACACAATGTCTTTGTTAGCCATCTTTCTTCCTCATGACCAGACGTGTAAAGTCCCTGAAAGCACAGCTTTAAAAGTCTTTGTAAGCCTTTTCAGGAGAAGCTGGGAGCCCACTCCGCATGGAGAGAGGCAGCCCTAGACAGGGTGTCCAGGGGGACAACACCAGTGGCATGGCCCACACAGGCAGTGGTGGGCAGGAGAGGGAGGCCTTCCTGGAGACATAAGCACTGTGGTCTGGCCTCTACTTCCCTTGAGGCTCTGCAAGGCACGACAGATCCAGGAGGATTGTTCCAGGACCCCAGCTTACAGCTGCCTACAGAGACAGACCGTGGAGATGACCCAGCCCGGGCTAGAAGCCTAGCTGGGGGTGGAGGAGGGGAAGCAAGCCTGGAAAAAGCCAGAGAAAGGGTAGAGTCCTTCTGATGGGCATAAAGCTCAGCTGGCAGTCTGAGAGAAACGGAGGTAGAGATGGGCCAGGGCAGAGCCCAGGACTACACTCCTGCTCCCACAGCCACACTCAAATGGCTTTGCCCCACACCCCGCCCTAGATATCCCACCCTGAGCAAAAGTGAGTGAGTGGTTCACACTCTGACCATAGATCAGATCAGGGGCTGGTCATGACTGCTTCTAAACGAGCAGCGATGAGCCTTTCCAAATCTGGGCCAGCCCACCAGCCCAGCTTCCATCTCCGACCCCCGCTCCCCATAGCCCGTGCCCTGGGGCCCCATCTCTGTGCCTGACTGTGTGCACACATCATCTCTGGCCAGGTAGGCAGCCACCTCTCTGCAAGCAGGGCCCACGGTCTTCCCCTCAGATCCCAGAGCTTCCAGATGCAAGCAAACACCGTGACCTCCCCCCACCCGGCCCCCGCCAGCCCAAAGAGAGGTCAGGGGGCTGAGATGATGACTTCCACTCCTGGAGGCTCCTAGAGAAGATGAAATTGCCCCAGACAGCAGCCTCTGCCCCAACCAGGGTGGCCTTGGGAGAGTCCATGAGCCCTGAAGCCTCAGTTTCCCCTTCTGTAAAATGGGAATAATAAAATGGCAATAATCCCTATTAGCCAGCCTCCAGTGTCCCCCAGCAAAGTCCTAAGGGCACAGATCTCACTGTGGCTCCCTTCAGCAGCCCTTAGGATAAGATCCCATGGCCTGGATTTCCTCCCTCTGAGCAGAGAACCTCATGCCCAAACTGTGAATCCCCCTCCAGGAAGTCACCAACCACCCAAGTGTAAGAGACCACAGAACTGATCACTGTCCTAGTGACCACACTGTTGTGGGACTGCCCTTGGTGATACAGACCAGATGAGGGCAGAGGAGAGCTCAAAGGAGATGGTGCTCACAGTGACTCACTCTTCTGGGAGGAAGCTCTCCTAAAAGGGTGAACTTGAGAGAAAATTAGCCTCAAGCCCAAGATACCAGCCCTGTTTTGAGGCACACAAGTCACTGTGGCCCTTGAGGAACCTCAGAGAGGAACCCTCCCTCCTCTACTCTCTCTCTCTCACACACACACACAATCACAAAAATATACTTCCTTATGGTTCACTTGATGATCTAGCTTGATAAATAGTCCCTCCTTTGAGGACAGGCTATAGCACCATGGTTTTCATACAGGCCCTCCCTGGGATCAGATCACTTGTTTTTTAATACCAGTGGTTTGAGTCTTTACCACTAATTAGATGAGTGACCTATAAGCCTCGGTACCTTCATCAGTAGAATGGGGATAAAGCGTGCCTGCCTCACGGAGCTGAGTGTGACAGTGCAAAATACCTAGCCCAGAGCCAGGCATGTAGCAGCCATAGTTCTTATGTTTGTTTTCCTACAGGCCCAAGTGCATGCTGGTCAGGGTCATGGGCCGGGGGGGAGGGGACGGGGAGGGTGGCCTGGGCCAGGAGACCAAATGTGGTGGAGATGGGGGAAGTTGAGCCAGTAGAGAAGTCACAGACCCTCCTGCAAGATGACTTCAGAGCAAGACCTCCAGAGAGGACCGCCCCACCCCACAGTGACACTGCCACAGTCTGATGACAGGAGAGGAACAGAGCATTAGGAGAGAAGGGCCACCCCACTTACGGGGGATGCTTGGACCCCCCAGGCAAGGCCTGTGAGGCTGAAAGCGCAACAAAAAGACAATCCATGTGGTCACCAGCCTCCAAGATGGCCCTCAATGACCCTCGTCTCCTACTACTTGTACCCTAACGTAGTCTCCTCCCACGCTGGCCTGTGTAACCAAGAGGATATCATAGAGGTGACAGAGCATGACTTCTGAAACTGGGTCAGAAAACACCCTGTGGCTTTGACCTTGCTCTCTTGGACTGCTTACCAGAGGAGAAGCCAGTCACCACCTTGTGAGGACACTCCAGAAATCCTATCAAGAGGCCCATGATGCAACAGACTGAGTCCTACCAACAGCCAAACCATCTTGCCAAGCTGTGAGTGAACCACCAGGAAGCAGATCCTCCAGCCCCAGGCAAGCCTTCCAGTGAGTGCAGCCCCAGCTGACATCTTGTCTCAACCTCCTGAGAGACCTCAAGCCAGGAACACCCACCTAGACTGCTCCCAAATGCCTGACCCACAGAAACTGTGAGGACAGTAAGTAGCTGCTTTAAGCTACTATGGTTTGGGGTCGTTTGTTATGCAGCAATAGGTAACTAACACAGTCAGCAATTCTGTCTCCCCAGAGACCCCCAAGGTAAAGACCCCCCTAGGCAGACTCCCCATTTGACTCAGGATACCAGCTCCCTTTCTTTCTGAAATGCAGGGCTGTGTTGGAGTGAAAGAGAGGCTGGCCCAGGCCCTACAACCTACAAGCCCAGGAGACAGGAACTCTTTTCCCAACCAGTGCATTAGGCTCACCTGGAGATTTTTACAAATGACCAGTACCCAGCCCCCATGCTGGGTCATTTATATCAGACTCTTTGGGATGGGACTGAGCATTGTAAGGGCCCTATATGATGCTACATATAGCCAAGGCTGAGAACTACCACTCTAGAGCAGGCTCCCAATGCAGACTCCAGGCCAGCCCGGAACATCCAGGGTCCGCCTGTGCAGGACGAGGAGGCAAAGAACAGCAAGGCCAAGCAGTGCCTAAGATCCACTCCCTCCCCCAGGTTGGGCTGAGGGTCTCCCTCTACCTCCCCTCCCCTGCTTCCCTGCAATGCCAGGCCGGACAAGTCCAACTCTGCCCATGAGGACTGCTCCCTTAGAGAGGACCCAGCGTGCAGGACGGCGTTGAGCTCGCAGTGGTCCTGCGGAAAACTTTATTTTCTCACCTATCAAATGGTGATTGCCATCATATCTGCTCTGCTCTCTCATGGGTCCTAGGCTCCCCCTCAGATGTCTTCAGAGAGATTTATATGTTTTGCCCCCCCCGAAACACGCGGCCCCGCCTGGCACTGCATTAGCCCCGGGGGAGGACACAGCAATGGATTAAAGAGAGAAGGTACGGGGCGCCTGGGTGGTTCAGTCGTTAAGCGTCTGCCTTCGGCTCAGGTCATGGTCCCAGGCTCCTGGAATCCGGCCCCGCATCATCGGGCTCCCTGCTCGGTGGGGAGCCTGCTTCTCCCTCTCCCACTCCCCCTGCTTGTGTTCCCTCTCTCGCTGGGTCTCTGTCAAATAAATCTTAAAAAAATAAATAAATAAAGAGAGAAGGTACGACAGGGATGTGATAACAGCCATGATGGGGACTGGGGGAGAAGATGGGACAGGCACCTAATGGGGGCAGGGAGAGGAGTCAGAGAAGATTTCCAGGAGAGTCCTGAGAAATGAGCTCTCGCGGGGGAAGGGCAAAGGCTCAGAGGCACTGTCTGCAAGATCAGCTCTCAACACCACCCTTCCCACCCCCTCCACGACTCATCCTCCAAGCTCCAGACCACGGAGCCACGTGGCCACACTCACCCGACCTTCCTCCGCAGCCGAGGCAGCCACCACCTGAGCCGCTCGGCAGGCGTGCAGGGCACCCCTCGGCTTCCCCAGGTGACACAGCCACACACATAAGCTTGTCCCCACAGGGGCACCCAGGAGAAGGGGCAGGATGGCCCTGGCTCCCCAGAGGGCACCAGGCTCCTTGGGCAGCACCCCAGCCCTCCAGAGAAAGGGGCAGGATGGTCACACAGTCCCTCGGCAAACAACACAGGCACTGCAGACTCAGCGTAGAGCAGGGTGAAGAGCAGTGAGAAGTCTGGGTGGGCACAGGACCTGGGGGGGCAGCACGTTCCAGGCCTAGGGTGTAGCCAGCGGGGAAGCCGCTGGAGGTAAGCGCCAGCAAGTTAGGAGAGAAAATGAGGCCTGAGGGGAGAGGGGAGAAAATGGGGGCAGGAGGAGGCAGAGGACGGATTTTCATTCATTCCTTCAAAAATGTTTTATACTCGGGGCGCCTGGGTGGCTCAGTCATTAAGCGTCTGCCTTTGGTTCAGCTCAGGTCATGATCCCAGGGTCCTGGGATCGGGCCCCGCATTGGGCTGCCTGCTCGGCGGGGAGCCTGCTTCTCCCTCTCCCACTCCCCCTGGTCCCTCTCTCGCTGTCTCTCTCTCTGCCAAATAAATAAATAAATAAAAATCTTTAAAAAAAAATGTTTTATCCAAACACCCATTAGGATGGCTACTGTCAATAATAAATAACAAGGGTGGGTGAGGATGTGGAGAAATTGGAACCCTTGTGCACTGTTGATAGAAATGTAAAATGGTAGGGCTGCCTTGGAAGACAGTGTGGCAGTTCCTTTAAAAATTAAACATAGGGGCGCCTGGGTGGCTCAGTCAGTTAAGTGGCTGACTCTTGGTTTTGGTCCTGAGACGGAGCCCGGCGTCAGGCTCCAAGCTCAGTGCCCAGAGTTTCCTTGGGATTCTCTCCCTCTCCTTCTGCCCCTCCCCCTCTCAAATAAATAAATAAATGAATGAATGTAAAATTTAAATATAAAGTTACCATATGATCCAGCAATTCCACTCCTGTGTATATATGTAAAAGAATTGAAAGCAGGGTCTTAAAGACATAGTTGGACACCCATGTCCATAGAAGCATTATCCCAAAATAGCCAAAAGTTGGAAGCCAGCTAAGTGTCCATCGACAGATGGATAAACAAAACGCATTAGGCATATACAATGGAATATTATTCAGCCTTAAAAAGGAAAGACATTCTGACACCTGCCTACAACATGGATGCACCTTGAGGACATTATGAAAAGTGAAATAAGCCAGTCACAAAAGCACAATTACTGTATGATTTCACTTATATGAGGGACCAAGAGTGGTCAAATCCAAAGACACAGTAAGTAGGGTGGTGGGTGCCAGGGGCTGGGGGGCGGGATATGGGGGGCTAGTGTTTAACGGGGATAGTCTCAGTTTTGAAAGATGAAGAAAAGTTCTGGAGCATAGCAACATGCATATCCTTAATACCACTGAACTGTATACTTAAAAATGGGTAAGATGGTAGATTTAATGTTATGTATCTTTTACCACAATAGAAACAGTAAGAACAACTACAGCAACAAAGATGATTCGTGAGTGCTACTCTGTGGCAGGTACTCGGGATACAGCAACAGCCGGACGCCTCCACCACCAACCCCCCAGAGGCTCTAACAGGTCAGGAGTGACAAGTGCCACCACACGAAATCAGGGTGAGGGGAGAGGCGGCCGCTCTGTGTGGGGAGGTCAGGGAAGTCTGGCTGATAAGGGGACACTGGCGCAGAGGAAGTGACCAGCAGGAGGGGCGCAGAGGATGAGAGTGCTGCCGTGACCTCCTGGGGACTGGCTGACTGACAGGATGTGGGGGTGAGGGCGAGGGCAGGGTCAGGATGACTTGGGTGACCAGTCATGACGCCATCAACCCTGACAAGTTCTGTGTGAACTGGCTGTCTCCTCTCCCCTTCACGACAAGCCTGTGGGGAGGGAGGATGAGAAACTGAGACCGAAGAATTTGGCAGGAGGACCCCCCAGCCTCCCCCACCTCCCCAGGGGAGGGGGCTATCCCAGCTCCCCGCAGCCCCTGACTGGGGTGAGCCGCCCGCACCCGGAGATCTGCCCATTCTGCGGATGGGGCCCTCAAAGCCTGGGACGGGGGGCGGCGGATGAGGAGGTGGCTTCCCCGCGGGGCTTCTCCCGTCTCCCTGCCAGGAGCCACAGCAGCCTCAGTTCTGGGGTGAAGGAGGACAGCCCTGTCAGCACTTTCCATCGACTCTTTCAAAACCACTGACAAGAACCGAGGCTGGGAGACAAACTCAGCCCGGGCACCGTTCCCCCCCCCCACCCTGCGCCAGCCCCTCGTGACTGCACAAAGCCCGTCTGTGCTTGGGCTCCAAGCCCCGGGAGGAGGGAGGTCTCCTGCAAGCCCATCCTCTCTCTCCGGAGCCACGGGGTCCCCGCTCTGCCTCGCCGGGGACACCCTGCCCACAAAGAGGTGCCACAGCCCCGACGGCAGAGCCGGGCTGCCCACGGCGGCCGGCGGGGTCCGGGCAGTGTGTGTGGGGACCTGAAATGCTTGGCACAACTCTGTCCCCCCTCCGGCAAAGCTCCCTCTCCTATGGCCCCCACTCACCAGAGTTTATCACAGGGCAAAGGTGGCATGCAGGATCCCAAAATGAAAAGAAAAAAAAGGAAAACATCCTCAAAACACCCAGCCACCAGATACACTCCATAGCAAACTTGTATTTAGGGAGCCCGTGCTGGGGACTTGGCATTCACTGAATTTTTTAATACGACACGCTGCTGCCCATTTTACAGATGACCAAACAGGCTCAGAAAGGTTCACAGATGGGAGGGAGGCCACCCGGATAGAGTGAGGAGCAGAGCAAGGCTTGACAGCACTGAGCTCATCTCTTTCTGCCCAATGCTCGCTGGGTTCTCAGGCTCCCACTCAGCCTCCCCAGGCAGCAGGCCTGAGGACTGCCCTCAGCTTGGCACTTCTCCTGTCTTCCCCTCCCCACAGACTGACACTGAACACATTGTGCCAGGCACTCGGGGCTGGCAGGAGGCATCCCAGGGCCTGGCGGCTCAGCCCAGCTGCAATGCCAAAACCTGGGGCTGCCACTGGGAGGCCCCCTGCCTCCCAGCCAAGGAGCTGGTGGGGCGCACTGTATGCCACCCTAGCCTCCCTACCCCATGAGGGCTGGCTTAAGGCTTGCCAGGCACGACGCTGCGCCGGGCCACAGCCCTTTGCCCTTGGTTTTGTCCTCCATAAACAGGGACAGAAATGGGGGTCTGATTGCTTTTCTAAGAGCAACTCACTCATACTTCCCTCTAGACAGTCCCCTCCCTTCTCACCGGCCCAAGACATTCCCCCTCCTGGTAACTTCAGAGCGGTTTAACTGTGCTCTCCTAACGAGTCCTAACACAGGATCACCCAATAAAGGGCTCTCCATAAAGTCCAACCCTGAAGCAGAAACCCCCCACCCCGCCCCCACCAGTGCCAGAACCCGGTCTGGAAAGCCAATGGTATTCATTTCAAAATGCACATGTGGGCCCTGAGCCCATGATTTAATCCATAAAACACCTACAGAGTTAAGACACTGAGCTTGGACAATAAACATATTCTTCAAGTCCCTTTGTTGAGTTCAAAGTCTCACCAGCTTAATAACTCACCAGCTTTTGAAATCAAGAAACATCTGTTCTTATAAATTCTGTCATCATCGTTATGACTACTTTTGCTGAGCACATGTGAGGTACAGAGCACAGTGCTGAGCATTTCCCGTGAAATATATCAGCTGATGCTCGCATCGATATCCCCATTCCACAGAAGGGGAAAACTGAGGTTCAGAGAGCTTCCACAACCCCCCCATCTGGCATAATGCGCTCCAGAATTCACTTAGTAGGATCTTAACGCTCAGGTTCTACTCTTTTGTAAAACCAGGGAATGAGTCAGGTTCATTGTCTTTTCTAGAGTTACCTTTTCAGATTTACTCAAAAGTTAATCATACCATTAATGGTGTATGATTTTTTAAATTTCTAAAATAAAAAAAGGAATAAAAGGGATCTCTGTGTTTAACATTTAAAAGCCTCATTTAAAAATCTTTCCTAAGGATGTCTGCACATTGGTGATCCTGAGTGTCTCCTGCTTGAGTCATCTTAAAATCTAGCTGACTCGAGGTCTCGTTTTGGGCCAGTCTGAAAGAAGGACCCATCAGCCCCTCCTCCCTGGGGTCTGGAGTTTGGGGGGTTGGGCTGGGCTGGCTTGGGCAGGAGGTCTGGTTGTGGGTAGGGAGGCATGGTTGCACGTTTGGGGACAGGCTCTGTGGGGGCTGTGAGGGAAAGAAAAGGCATCAGACCAGATGTCCGAGAACCTGGCTTTGAGACCCAGTCATGCCATTTGCTGGCACTACCAGTTTCTCCATCTGGGAAATGGGGTAACAGCTCATGCCGGGTGGGGCCGTGTGGAGAGGACAGGAGCTATGGGTCTGCCAGGGCCTGGCACAAAGTTGGCAGAGGGTAGCTAGGTTCTTTCTTCTGTTTTCTAATAAATTACAAATCAGGGCGCCTGGGTGGCTCAGTTGGTTAAGCGACTGCCTTCGCTCAGGTCATGATCCTGGAGTCCCGGGATCGAGTCCCGCGTCGGGCTCCCTGCTCGGCGGGGAGTCTGCTTCTCCCTCTGACCCTACCCCCTCTCATGTGCTCTCTCTCTCTCATTCTCTCTCTCAAATAAATAAATAAAATCTTAAAAAAAAAATTACAAATCATTTCCCAGTGCTTCTTAAATCACACCTTCCTTAACATCCTCCCCCAAGAAGCAACTAGAGGATAAAGGAATCTGGAGTGAGGGGGCAGGGGTACTCCACTCCCCCCCTCCCCCAGAGCCAAGCTGCCCTGCTGTGGCTGAACCGAAATGCTTTGCTTTTCTTCATCTTCGGTCCTCTCAGCCTCTGATGTAGAGAGCGCAAGAAGGAGGAAGGAGCCGGGGCAAAGGAGGACAGGAGCCTGGCGCTGGGCTGGGTGAGGACGCGCGGGGGCATGCTCTGCCAGGGGCCAGCCTGAGTGCCTTCGTCACTGCGTGCGCCATGACAGCAACTTCTCCTGGGTCACCGCTAGAGCGGCCTCACCCCATCTCCTCCACCTGAGCTGCCGAACAAAGAGCCCTCACACCTCAGAGGAAATGAGGTGTGGCAAGGGGCGAAGCAGGGTAGCCTCCCTGAAGGTTCCCCCCAGCCACGGGGGAGCAGAAAGGGAGAGGCAGGGAGCAGGGCCCTGGGACTCTCCCCCTCCCCCACTGGCAACACCCCTTCCTGGAAGGTGACAGGGGGAGGTTCTTTTTTTTTTTTTTTTAAGATTTTATTTATTTACTTGAGAGAGAGAATGAGAGAGAGAGAGCACATGAGAGGGGGGAGGGTCAGAGGGAGAAGCAGACTCCCTGCCAAGCAGGGAGCCCGATGCGGGACTCGATTCCGGGACTCCAGGATCATGACCTGAGCCGAAGGCAGTCGCTTAACCGACTGAGCCACCCAGGCGCCCCGTCGGGGGGAGATTCTTAACCTTTTCGGAAAATGGACTCAGAGCTCTGAGAATCTGAGCAGAAGGGTCATATGAGCAACCTGCCCCCTCCCCGTGCTTTGAGCCGGGAAAGGGCACAGCTATTCTGGAGGAAGCCCAATGTGTGTATTTTAAGGGGGGGGTTTCCTGCACTGCCACCCCACCATCTCTGCCCACCCGTGCCACATTTCACCCTAAAGCATCGTTCTGATCAAACCACTACCCTGCTCAAAGACCTTTGATGGCTCCCCAAGGCAGGCCCCTGCCACCTTCCCCCTGCCCTCGGCACCCCGTCTCCTAAGTGCACCCACTGGACCTTCTGACTCCCACACCCAGACCAAGCCTGTGACATCTCATTCTGTCAAAATCTCCCCCCGCCGCCGCCGGCCACTCCTCTAAGCAGCAGGTCCGGGCTACCCCCGCCGTCCCTCTTTCTTCCCCTCTACAGAAGATTACTCCTCGGGTCTAATGATGGAGTAGACATAAGCAATTTGCCCAAAAGCACTGTCCAGCTTGCTTTGGGGATTTCCCAGGCCCCTTGCTGTCTGGGCCCTACATGGCCTGGTGGGGTGGGAGGAGGGTGGTATCTGAGGGCCCCAGTCAGATGAGATCCCCAGACAGGACCCCACCTTAAGCCTCACCATGCTCTCTGCTGGCCTTTGTACCTCTTCATGTCCCTGACAACTGTCCCCTTCCCTGGGTCCCCCCTCCCGCCGGAGACACTGCCTACAGCCATGCCAATCACACAAAGAGCAGCCAACCAGTATTTGAGTGTCACAATGGCCCTACAAGGGAGGTCATATCATCCCCACAGTCCAAATGAAGAAACTGAGGCACAGAGCAGTTTAACTTCTTGCCGAGATCACAACCCCACTCTCGGGAGATGAAACGCTGGGAGGCCTTGGAGAGCAAGGAGATGGTCGGGGAGGGGTGGGGGGAAGCCGTCCCAGGATCACAAAGACCCAGGCCTGGCTACCACAAGCCTCCTCCCAGGTCCCTTCCTCAACCACCCAGTGCAGCGGAACAGAGCTGTTGCCACAAGAAGCCAGGGCTGGCTCTGGGCCCAGATCCCTTTCAGACCAACCCTCCCTCTGCAGTGCCCTTTTCTTCCACTGACGGTCCAAATAGTACCCACCCCACCAAGCCTACCTCCTCCAGGAAACTACCCGTCTATCCTTCTTTCCCTACCTGGTGCTTCCAGGCCCACCCATCACCCGGGCTTGTGGTCTCTTGCAGAGGAGCATCTTTCCACAACAGCCCTTCCCGCCGGGTGTTTTCCTGGTCAGTGGGACATATTATTAGGCAGTCTTCCCCAAAAAAGACTTTCATGGTCAAATCAGTTTAGGAAACACTAAAAGCTTTCTTTTTTTCTGCAGGACTTGTCAGAACCTTTAATTCTCTTAAATGCATTCTGAATCTCCCACAGGCTGGTGGAATGAATTTGCCAGTTTCTACCCTTATCCGCCCTGGAACCCCTGGGGTTTCTCAGAACAGTCTGAGAAATGCTGCCCCTGCCCACCTCTTCAGAACAGCCTGGCACAGCACAGGGCAGACAGGCAGGGATCACAGGGGGATATCCTTTTAGGACATATAGGGGACATTTGGGGAACTCAGCCTGAGAGCCCCTCTTGGCACTGCCCTCAGGGTCTGTCCTTTCTACCTTCCTCTGGGTGAAGTGACTGCTTCCCCTCCTGCCAGCATCTGGAAGGGATCTCATCTCACTGGGGCCCTCAGATACCACCCTCCTCCCACCCCACCAGGCCATGTAGGGCCCAGACAGTAAGGGGCCTGGGAAATCCCCAAAGCAAGCTGGACAGTGCTTTTGGGCAAACTGCTTATGTCTACTCCATCATTAGCCTTGAATTTTAATATTAAACCAAAATTAAAATGTATGAAGCTGCCGTTCTGAGATGCCGGGCCCCACCCAGGAAACCCTGTAACCCTCCACCCCTCCAACCCCAACTCCCCAGGGAGGGCATGGGGTCCTTCAATTTACAGGAAACCAGGGCCTCAGAGGGGAGCAGACACTTGCCTGTCGCGGCCCAGTCAGGGGCAGAGCAGAGAGAAGCACCCAGATACGCGGGGAGGTGGCCAGGTGGGATAAGACCCCAACGGCGGCTCAGGTAACCATCAGTACCAGCTGCAAGGACTCACACAGGCCAGAGTGAAGGACGCTGCACACCCTGGGGGTGACAGCTCAGCGGCTAGGGTGACTCTGGGGACTTTCAGAAGAGGATGGCATGTCTGGGGCTGAAGTCAGCTGTTTCCCCAATCTTCTTGGCCCCACCCTGGCTGGAGGAAGAGTGCTCACCCCTGATTGGCTACCCACAGGGCCGGGCTCAGCTGTCAGCAAAGATAAGGTGCCCTATACACTGGCCGTGTGTCACCCTGCCTTGTGGCCATCGCCTAAGACACCCTCTCGTGGTCTTGAGAGTTCCTCACAGTCAGGTACTAGAAAAATCAGGCCTATGTTACCGGTCTGAGACCCAAACTCCCAGAGGCCCTCCACCCAGCCCCACCTCCCAGCACAGTGGCCCCTGCATCCCACACCCCTACATACTCCCCTCCCCCAGGACCCCACACACGCAGCTCCTATGCCTCCTACCACAGAGCCCACAGGACCCAGGATGGTCCCCTCTACCTGTTCTAGGTCCCGCCTGACCTGCACCTGGCCCTGCCTGCCTGCCTGGGCCCTGAGTCCCCAGTCTCAACCCTCCCTACACAAAAATGGCCACGGACCAGCAGGTTTCCACCATCCAGGAGCGTGTGAGAGATGCAGAGGTTCAGGCCCTGGCCTAGACCCACCGAATTAGAGCCTACATTTTAACAGGATGCCCAAGTGATCCATGTGTTAGAGTTTGAGAAGCACTGGTCTAATCAAGTCATTGCACCCGAGGCCTATAACTTTCGATGGCTCCCCAGGGCCTAGGGAATCAAGTCTAGACTCAGCAGCTTGGCACTTAAGGCCTTCCCTGACCAGTTCTCCAAGCTTAGGTTCCCCCTCCACCTTGGGAATGCCATCTCCCCCTCTGTTGGCTAACGCTGCCCAGGATTTCAGGACCCTCTAAAGCATCACCTCCACCAGGAAGCTGGCGGAACTATACCCCCTTATATCACATCTGGCATGGCTCACTCATTTCCTGCAGAGTGGAGATCTTATCTTGTGTTCCCAGTGGCTCTGAGCACCAGACTGGGGCACAGGTGCTGACCACAGGTAACAAGGTCCAGCTGAGGGGCAAGTCCACCCTTGGCTCCAGCCTGCCAGCCTCGGGCTCTGCCACCGTCTTCACCTCAACTCAGCAGGCAGGGACTCGGTACGGACAAGTCTCCCTGCCAGAGAAGGGGCACTCCCAAGAACCATGGGCCTGGGGAGCTTGTGGCGGCAATGTGCTTACGCTGTGCCTCAGTTTCCCAAAATGAAAAGAATGCCACCAACTCTTCCTCCCTCTTTTCCGGGGGGGACTGGCAGGATCTGCTGAGGTAGAGGAGCAGATCTCTTCGTCTGTGGGGCTCAGAATTTGAAGCAAAGAGACTCCATCCCTATATAGTCAGCAACCCTTGTTCGGCTAGCCGGCCAGGCCCCGGGGAAGCCAAGTCACCTGCCCAGCGGCGTCCTCATGACCAAACAGGAAAGCCTCGAAGGACAGGGCTGCCACACCCTCCACCCGCCTCCCTCCTTCCTGGCCCAGTACCTCGAGGCTGGCACCTCGTGGGAAATCCTCCCTCCTTTATGCTGGGTCTGCAAGAAGGCACTCAAGCATGTAACCTCTAGGAGTTCCCAGCTTCCACAACCTCTGGGGGGCAAGGAAAAAGTCTCTCCAGTCCCATTTGACAGACAGACAGACAAAAAGAGGTAAGGACAGGACCAGTAGTGATGTGGATTAAGCTCTATTCAGGTCTCATTTCTCTGTGCCCCCAGCTCTGCTCAAACCTCCATCCACACTCCCCAAGGCCAAGTCTGAAGCTCCACCTGACAACATTCTAAAAGTAATTCGAAGCAGGTTATCTGCAGATTCCCCTACCTGACCTCTTGAGCTCTCCAGAGGCAGATGAAGAGGGCAATGGGCAATGCTAAACCCAGAGAGTTGACATTCTAATGGCATCCCAAGCAGGGAGCTGTTTTTGCACTTGACCTCCCCAGCACCCCAAAATCACAGTCTGCATGACACCCAACTACTTGGCCTGGGCCTAGAGCCCCTCCTGGAAAAAATGGGGCATGAAGCAGAGAACCTCAGCTGCCCACTCTGAGTGAGGACCCCTTCTACCTTAGAAGGTATGACTTCTTTCCTACCTCCCCAGCCCCCAAGGCCAGGCACCTCTGGGAGTCCGGAAAAAGCCCTCGTTTGTTAAGAAGGCTTCAGCTGGTGTGGATCTGAGTGGCATGGGAGAAGTGGCAGAGTGGAGTGGTTTAAGGCACAGTTCCTGGAGCCAGGTTCCCTGGGTTCAAATCCTCACTCTGTCTCTACTGAGTTATATGACTGTGCCTCAGTCTTCCCATCTGTAAAATGGGAATAAGACCTACCTTATAGAGCTGTTAGGAGGATGAAAGGGGTTAATATTTTCAAAGTCTTTAGACGACTGCATGGCACCCAGTGAGTATACCAGGGCCCTGGCCCAGCCTCTTGTGCTCTGCTTGATTTCTCCCACCCAGGATACTCCCCTTGCTCCAAGCCTTTCCTAGGCATGTCAGCACTCCCCTCACAGTGTCCCCTTGGTCCATCACCAGTCCCTCTATCCAGGGCCTTCCCAGAGCTGAGGTCCCCTGACTCTCAGCTCTCAACTCTGAGAGCACCAGCCACACAATTTAATTCTCAGCTGGCTCCTTTGTGCAAAGAGGAGAGCTGTGGGTGGAGAGACAAGGGTCTATAGAAAAACCCCCAGCCCCAGCTTCTTCCTCCCCTTCAACTCCCTGCCCCCAGGGTTGGGCAGCCAGCAGGCACCCAAGGTATAGGCCTGAAATAAATCTCTGGCTGCCCAAACTGCCCCCATCTCCTCAGTTAGATCACACACACACACACACACACACACACAGCCCTCTGCTGACCCAGCCTGGATTTCCACCAAAGAGAGCAAAGGAAATCATTGATGCCCAACCCACCACAACCCACACCAGCTCCACATCCCCCAAACCTACCTGATCCCCCTCTAGGCATACAGGCCCGCTTTTGAGCTGCCTGTACCTTCCCCACTTCCATTTCATACCCCGATTTTACAGCAATTTGCACAACTTCTTTAGTGGACAGAAAATAAAAATCCTCAGGGTCGCATAAGGTTTAAAGGGGGGCTCTTGCAATGACTGCAATACCCACGTCTTTCTGCCTAACCCAGCCCTGACCTTCCCACCTGGCTCAAGACTTCCCAAGAGTCAGCTACATGCCAGGAACGATGCTAGATGCCCCAGACACAGCAGTGGGCCATTCAGTCAAGGTCCAGCCCTTGAGAAGCTGGACAAAGTAAACAGACAACTGCAACAAACGGTTATGGACTGCGATAAATATAATGAAAAAAGGAAACCAGATGCTATGATGAATTACAGGGGAGTAGGGAGGGGGCCTCTACCAAGACTGGGAAGGCACATTAAAGTTGAGACCTAAAAAATAAGAAGGAGTAGAACCAACCCAGTAGAAAACCCTAGAAGAACATTCCCGGCAGAGAAAATGGCACAAGCAAAGGCCCAGGGCAGGAACAAGCTTCTGGTGTTCAGGGGGCAGAAGTGATTCAGACATGGCTATCAGGAAGAATGCAAAGGGGACAGCGGTCAGGATAAGGCTGGAGGAGGTCAATGGTGGCCAGATCATGGAGGGTCTAATCAGTACGCTTTGAAATTTTATTCCAACTGAAACAGGGAGCTATCAAGGGTTTTAGAGGAATGTGATTATCTAATCACTATTTTTCTAAATCATTCTTGTTGCTCTGTTACAATAGATTAGAGGTGGGCAAATGGGAATTTGGAGAAAGCAGAAAGCAGCTACTACAGCTTTTGGGCAAGACATAAAAGGTGGCTTGGCCTGGGTCAGTAGCCTGGGGCCATAGCAGTGAGTCTGAGCATGAAAAACAGGCCTGAGATAGATTTTGCAGAAAAAGCCAAACGGACGTGCTGTTGGACTAGATGTGGGGACGGAGGCAAAGGGAGGAGGTGGTGCCACCAGCTGTCTTTACAGGTGGGTGGGTTATGGGCTGTTTAGGGAGATGGGAAGGCCCACAGAGGGTCACATCTGGGGAGTGCCGTCAGGGTTCTGTGTCATCCATATGAAGTTTTCATATCTACGAGACATCCAGGACACCCTAAACCATCAGATGGGTGGCTAGATAGAGAAGCTGGGGCTGGTGACAAAATTTGCTACTTAAGATCATGAGAAGGAAAACGATGTACATTTAAGATCAGTGTGTTTGTAAATTAATGCTTGATTTTATAAATCATAAGAATGAGAGCTGGGAGGATAGGTAAATAGCGGGAGTCAGGACAGAGGAGGGACTGAGGACAAAGCCCTGGGATCCTCCAACATTTAGAGTTGAGTGAAGGAGTTGTCCCCTAAGACGACTAAGGAAGGGCTAGCCAGGGAAGGAGGAGGAAAACCAGAAGTCAAGAGAGGATATTGATTCTAAAGGAGAGAAGATCAATAAGACCAAGGGGGTCAAGGAAGACCTGCTTGTGGGAGCGTGGAAATCACTGGAGACCTTGACAGGAGCAGTTTCAGTGAAGTGCTGGGACTGAAGCGAAGGAATGCGCTCCAGAGAAGCAGGTGCAGACAGCTCTTTGGAGAAGTTCTGCTGTGCAGAGAACTGGAGAAGTAGGTCTGTAGGTGAGGGAAAATGAAGAATGAAGGCCAAAAAGGGGGGCTATAAGTAAGGGAAGGAGGGCATCAAGGTGTGTTCTTATCCTGTTGTGAATGATCCAGGAGAAAAGAAGCCACTTCTGACACTGCAGAGAGGGGAAGTAATCCAAGAGTGTGGGACAGGGAGCGAACCACCTTGGAGGCCAAGTGGCGGCCTGGGCCTGTGGCAGGAACTGAGATGCTTCCTCCCCCCTCACAAGAAGGAAGGGGGGGCAGAAGCGCCAGATTCACGGCACACACTTTCAGATGCATACCTACTCAGCCCTCTATTCATGCCCACACCAACAACCCCTGCGGCACCTGCTTGCCCGCTGCTGGCTCCAAACACCAAGTTGCCCCCCACGGACTGGCACGGGATGTGTCACCACCAGCCCGGTCTGCAAACAACCTGTGGGTACATCTGAGCGTTCGTGCCAGCCACTGCACTTACCTCACGGGGGCTCTGCCTCTTCCTAGGGCTAGCTCTGAGGGGGTCCACGCGCCCCTCACCTGCCCTACCAGAGCCCCAGCCCCAACCCCAAGGCAGTGGCCTCTTTCTCAGCCCCTCCCCCCAAAGTGAGCACTCAGTACACCCTACCCGTTTCCCAGCCTGGCTCCCCAGTTGGCCCTTCTGAGAGAGCTGCTCCCCACCCTGCCTGCCGCCCCACCCCCTCCTCGAGACCACCCGGAGAGCCGGAGGAGGGCGGGCTGCCCAGCCTCTCCCGGTGTCCCGGCCGTCGCCCCGGCGCCTTCTCTTCTCTCCCCAGCGCCCACCCCCTGGACCGCCCGAGTCGCCGCGGGGCGTCGGCGCCCGGCTTTGTCTGTGCCCACCGAGCGCGCCCGCCGGGCGCCCCGGGCGCTCCCCTGCAGCACGCAGCTCCGGGGGTCCTGCCTGCCCTGCACTCCAGTGCGCTGGCCTGGCCGGCGCAGCCCCCGCCCCGGGATCACCCCACCCGGCCGGACCGCCGCTTCCCCGGACGCGAGCGAGGGGGGCGCGGCGCCCACTGCGGTCCGCGAGCCTCCCCGGCACAGCGCACCCCAGCCCTCCCGCCCGAGCGCCGCGCTGGCCGCCGCAGCCCGGGGCCGCCGGAGCCCTCGGGGCCCCTCACCCTCCCGTGCCGGCCGCAGCTCCTGCCGGCGCGAGCGAGAACTGGGGGCCGGGGGCCGGGGGCCGGGAGCGGGCGCGCGGTACCTTTCCCTGCTGAGCCGGGGAAGTGAGTCTGCGGCGAGCGGCGCTCCAGCCTCGGCCTCCTCCGCCTCCCCTCCTCCTCCAGCCGCCTGGCTTCCTCCTCCAGCCGCCGCTGGGACCGTAGGGGCCCGAGCCAGCCGCCGCGGCCTGTGTGGGGCCCCGCTCCGCCTCGCGTCCCCGGCCCACCCCGCCGGGTCCGCCCGGGCCCGGCCCCCAGCTCCGCCTCGGGGCGGGGCCGCGCCGAGCTCCTCCCCCGCCCGGCCCGCCGGGGGCGGGGAAGCTGGGGCAGCCGGAGCCGAGGACCGCCGGGCCCCCGCCTCCAGAGCCCCAGGCCCAGCGCTCCGCACCTGGGCCCGACACCCCCTCCTCTGGCTGGGCGCCAAACGTCCCTACTCAGCCCCAAAAGAAAAGCAGCCAGCCCAGCCCTGCCCGCCCTGTGCTGGGCGTAACTCGGGCCAAGGCTGCCTGCAAGACGACCAGCGGAGCCAGCACGCGGGCCTCAGTTTACCCGCGGAGCTCAGAACCCTGCTTTTAGAGGGAAGGGGCGCCCCTCTCTCCTCCTGGAGCTGCCTTCACTCGCGCAGACCCTACACTGGATCTCAGTTGGGATCAGAGGGCTCGTCCCGAGGGGCCACCGCCAATCTCATTTGCTCTTCAACACCGGTGCCTCCGCTACCACCCGCCACCACCCCACCACCCGCCACCACGCCTCTGAGACCTCCGCGCCTCACTCTCCAACCCTAGACAGTAGGGGGTCGGGGCAGGGGGCTCTCAAACAGCCACAGCCCGTCCCTTCGCCGCCCACTGAGCGGAAGTGGCCTTTAAGAAAACAGCCTTCGCTGGGCGCCTGGGTGGCTCAGATGGTTAAGCGTCTGCCTTCGGCTCAGGTCATGATCCCGGAACCCTGGGATCGAGTCCCGCATCGGGCTCCCCGCTCTGCGGGAAGTCTGCTTCTCCCTCCGCCTCTCTCTCTCTCATGAATAAGTAAGTAAAATCTTTAAAAAAAAAAAAAAAGAAAGAAAGAAAACAGCCTTCGCTAGTGCCCACTGCCTCATCCTCGATTTAATAAAAAACCGGAGCAAGTAGGTGTGAGGGTCAGTTTTTCTTTTCTTTTAAAAATCATAGTTATTGGGAAATTATTTGCTTATTCGCTCTTTGAGATTCTGCAAGCACCGCTCTGGTCCCTTGTACAGTTTTTCATTTGTGCTCTTTTAAGGGGTGAGGTCAATTGGTCTGGTACCATTTCATTGTTGAACTCTGTGAGCATCTCCAAGGCCTCCTGGAGCTGATTAGAGACCCAGTCCAAGGGGCGGAAGCGCTGGGTGGAAGCCGGCCCTCTCCCCTGAACTGTCTTTCAGGCTGAGAAGGGTGCCTCACCTAACCTAGACCCTACAGGGGACCCAGCAGGCCCCACTGCAGAGCATAGGTCCACATGGGTGGAGGCCAGGAGAGCAGAGGTGTCCCTACAGAAATGGGGTTCGATGCTCCCCTGCAGGAGGAACCCATGTGAGTATAGGCTTCAAGGCAGGGACATGGTGAATTTTAGGTGAAGTTTCTTCTCAGCAGAAAAGTCCTTGTCATTGCCCAGGCTAGTCCCTTCACCAAGAAAACCTTTCTGCCCCCTCTTGACCAACCCCCATGTCCTCTTGGAGTTAAAGGTTAAAGGTCACACCTTCCTCTGTGAATCCTTCCCTGTCACCGAAGAAGCAGAAGGTTTCTGAGTGGGCTCTCAGAATTAGATTTCCTGGGTTTGAATTCTGCGTCCACGTGGCCTCCCTGTGCTTCAGTTTCCTCATCTGTAAAATGGGATTAATAAATAATACCTATTCCAAAGAGTCATTGTACTAAATAAGAATGTTAATATGGACTTGACGAATGATGGAAAACTACTCAGACTGGCTTGGTGTCAGCAAATAGGACATGCATACGTTCACATAAGAGAAGACGCCAATGGTCTGCCTGATCCAGGTACAAAGAGGCTTTAAAAATATCATCAAGACTTAGTCTTCCCCTCCTCGTCTCTCTTCTCTGTTCCTTGCTGTGGCAAGATGGCTGCCGGCAGCTGTAAGTCCCACCCTCACGACCCAAGTCCTCATTTCTTTCAGCTGTCCCAGCAAAAAGCCAAGGTTACACCAAGTTGGCTCTGCCTGGGTCACATATCATTGTTTGGGCCTGAATCACATGCCCAGCCCTGGAGTCGGTCGGTTCCAAACCACGGGGATGCGGAGTGAGGAAGGGTGATGTCAGGGCACTGTTTACAATTAGAAGGTGAATGGGCCCAGAGCTGTGTGCCAAGCACACAGAGAGTTCACAAAAAAAAAAAAATATATATATATATATATATATTTGGCCTTTGTTGAGAGCCTTCATCATATTTCAGGGGTGCCCAGTACCTTTTGAACATCCTTCTGTGTTTGGGGAACTTTGCATGTCACGAATCCTGCACCCCCTCCTCCAAAGCCAAAAATGCTCTTTCCCAGTCTCCTCTGCAGCGGGGTGCCAGCTTCACCCAGGCCCTGCAACCAGATGAACCACGGGAGATTTTTCTGTGGAAGTGAGCAACGTGAGAAAACAGGCGGCACCCAGAATCCATTGGGGAGGATGGTAGCAAGGACGGCACCGGAGGCAACTGGCTGTAGGGACAACTGTGACAGAGGTGCTAGAAGACTTGCCAGAGTTCGTTTCAGTTGCCTCTTGCTGCCTGACAAACCACCCTCATAACCTAGTGGCTTAAAACAACAGTTCCTTATTTCTCAATTCTTTGGGTTCACCGGGCTCAGCTAGACAGTTCTTCTGCTTCATGTGCTGTTGATTAGGGACATCAGCTGGAAGCTTGGCTGGGTCTGGAACAATCCAAATGGTTTCTCTCTCCATGGGACCTCTCCTGCAGAATGGCCTGGACTTCCTTACAACACAGCAGCCTGGCTTCTCTCTGGGGTGAAATGGAAGCAGCTTCCATTTGGAAGCAGCATCACCATGTGGTGAGGATTAAAAAGCACAAAGGATATAAAAATTGATGACCTAGGCCCAGAAGGGCCATTTCATTATTTCTACGTCATTCTGTTGGCTAAAGAAAGTCACAAAGCCAGCCCAGATTCAAGGGGAGGATAAATGGACTCCACCTCTTGATACAAAAGGTGCAGTGTTGTATTAGTTTGCTAGGACTTCTGCGACAAAGTCCCACAAAGTAGATGGCTTAATCAACAGAAATTCATCGTCTCACAGTTCTGGAGGCTGGAAGTTCAAGATCAAGGTCAGCAGGGTTGGTTCCTTCAACCAGCAGAATCTGTTCCATTGCTGACTCCTGGTTTCTGGTGTTTTGCTGGCAATCTGTGGTGGTCATTGGCTTACAGATCCATCACCCTAATCTCTGTCCTCATCCCTTCATCTTCACACAAGTTCCCCCTAGTTGCCTGTCCCTATTCTGTGTCCAAATTTCCCCTCCTTACAAGGACACCAGTGAATTAAGACTCATCCTAATAGCTTCATTTTTACTTGATTACCTCTGTAAAGACACGATCTCCAAATAAGTTCATGTTCTGAGGTACTGGGGATTAGAACTCCAACATACCCAATATATCTATCGGGGAGACATAATTCAACCTGGAGCAAATGAGCATACAGGAATGGAAGGATTCCTTGGTAGCCATATTACAGCAGAAGCCCCAAGGAATACCTCTCTCTTACCTTTGAGAATGGATTTCTGGGGTACATGGTTTCAATTAGGGTCTGGAATTTTAAATGCTCCTTACAAATAATTCCACCATCACCAGCAACCTTGGGTACAACCCGTTTTCCTATCCCCCCGCCCCTCCCCGACCAAGGGCATCTTTGGAGCCTGATTGGCACAAAGTGGATTGGAGCTAAGAAGGTTCCTCATTGTTTCCTCCCAGAACAACGAGGGGAAGGAGGTCAGGCGTAGGCACCTGACCAGCTGTGAGGCCTTGAGCAAGTTAGGCAAACTCCCTTTTGTAGTCCTTCAAATGAGGGTAATGTTAGGAGCCTGTCACTCAGGTTTGTGGTGAGGATTAAAAAGAACAAAGGATATAAAAATTGATGTCCAAGTCATCAGAGCCCCCTTCCAGATGTTATTAGCATCAGTCTGCCACATCCATACAGTGGATTTAGACTCTGCTTTGTGTTGAAACATTAGTAAAGCATTGACCACAGTCAGACTTCACATGTGTGGCACAATTTAGAGTTTACAAAGCACTTCCACACCCACCACCACAGGGAGAGGTCAGAGTAACAAAGAAGGGCTTTAGGAAGTGTATTAATTATTAAGTAATGCTGGCTTCTATAAGGAAGTGACCCAAGAATACAGTGGTTCAAACATAATAGAAATTCATATCTTACCTACACAATAAAGAGGTATTCCCATTTCATAATGGCTTTCCTCCACATTGTGATTCAGGGATCAAGGCTCATCCCAGTATGTGCCTCCAGCAACCATCAGGGTCTTGCAGTCATCTGCACAAAGCCAGCAGCAGAAGAAAGCCTTAGCTTGAAAACTGACATTACTTCTACTCACACACCATTGGCCAAAACCATTCACATGGTCGCACCTAACTACAAGGGAGGCTGGGAATTACGCTCTAGCTGGGAATCCAGGTAGGGTAGGAAAGTGATTTTTGGTGAACGGCCAGCAGTCTCTGCTATGAGGGAGCTTTCTAAAGTTCTAGAAGGGATGGGTCATGTATCCCCAAGGAAGCATCATTCCGGGATGGAGGATATAGTGGGTTGACTTACTGGCCACAATTCTTCACTTCCCTGTGTAGTATTTTGCATCCATATTCTTGTCACAACTCAGGTGGGGTGTATTTTCCCACCCACTGATGTCAGGCTTGAATGAAATAAAGTAGAAGTGGTAGTGTGTCTGTTTGGAGCCTCAGCTCGAAGAATTCCTGCATGTTTCCATTTCCTTGCAGGGCTTTCTCCAGCTCCATTAGAAACGTTCCCCTGGATAGCTACTGCCCTTCAGCCTGGGACTGCAGAATGAACACAAGAACAGCAGACCAGCGCTCACTCAACCCAGAGCCAAGAGCCAAACTCACCCGGACCATATCTTGAAGCACCTATCTGATCCAAGCCTAGGTCAGCGAATGCCCAGCCAACTTGTAGATGCATGAGATCAGCAGCGTCATCCCAGGCAACACACACATACCCATGAGAAAGGAATACTAATTGTTGTATGCCACTGAGGTCTCATGGTTGTTACGCAGCACTGTCGCAGCAATAGCCAACTGGTAGAGAGAGACAAAGAGCAACCTTGCCTACGCAGGCTTCTCATAAGTTACAGCAATTCCATCTGACCAAAGAAAGAATTAGAAAACAAGAGACTACGTGGCTCAAAACCAGACCTGCATAGCCATACAGTACGTGAATATTGCGTCTGAGGTCAAGGCCACACTGTATACTTCTGCCTGTCCTCTCCACAAATTCTGACTGCTGTCCTTAGGTTTCTCCACCAGGACAGGAGTCCCTGCTCTTCAGCCAACATATTTGGCTACCGTATGGTGGTCCCGATAGAACAAGGATGTATCAATGAAAAGACACTAACAGACCCAGGCACAGAATACAAGTTCCATCGCTGTGGGTAAGCCTACAACTCTGTACACCCAGGAGTGGGAGACAGTGCAGCGGGCTCTGATGGACAGACTAGCGCCTGTGGCCCTCAGGTCCCCCCACTGAAGGAAGCCAGCTGCCGCTGTGACCACCCCCATCAAGATGAGGTTCCCAACAGGTCTGCTCAAGCAGGTCTTCTCAGACGGCACGCCAAGCACCTGGAGACCTCGTGAAAATGCAGGTTCTGATTTATCAGGTCTGGGGTGGGGCCTGAGATTCAGCTGAGACTGATGCCCTTGGTCCTCAGGCCCGACTTTGAGTAGCAAAGTTCCAAAGCAATGGTATGAGTCTCAACCGCACACTGGAATAACCTGGGAAGCTTTTGAAAGCACTGACGCCTGGGTCCCCCCCTGAAAGGCTCCGAAGTAGGGGCCCTGGGGAGCACCTGGGCACCCTAGCCCTCCCAGCGTGTAGCCACTGTCTAAAAGCACCCTTCACTGTTTTCAGGGGACATGTCCTGGCTTGCCTCCTCTCCACTTTTCTGGAGGCTCTGGTCTCTGCCCACCCTTTATCCTGCCAGGTAAGGGAATCAAATGTTTTTAACTAAAGTGATTCCCATGTTGAGAAAGACATCTCAAAGAGGCAAAAAAGGAAGGCAAAAATGGAGTCCTTTAAATTGAACAAATGTGACCTTTTGAAAATCTCACTCTC
>NC_138378.1:27080134-27112665 GCF_054177405.1 Leptonychotes weddellii | reverse complement strand
GGTGGGAGGATGGGTTAGCCTGGTGGTGGGTATTGAGGAGGGCACATTCTGCATGGAGCACTGGGTGTTATGCACAAACAATGAATCATGGAACACTTCATCTAAAACTAATGATGTAATGTATGGGAATTAACATAAGAATAAAAAAAAAAAAAAGAGTCTCTTATGGGGGCACCGGGATGGCTCAGTCCATTAAGCGTCAGACTCTTGATTTCAGCTCAGTCGTGATCTCAGGGTCATGGGATTCAGCCCCATGTCAGACTCCCAGCTGAGCGTGGAGTCTGCTTAAGATTCTCTCTCTCCCTCTCCCTCTGCCCCTCCCCCCATACTTGCTCTCTCTCCCTCTCTCTCTCAAAAAAAAAAAAAAAAGAGTCTCTGATGGCTTGTCTCCCTCTCTCTTTTTCTTCCCTTCCCCTATGTTCATCTGTTTTGTTTCCTAAATTCCACATATGAATGGAATCATATGGTATTTGTCTTTCTCTGACTGACTTATTTCGCTTAGCATCATACACTCCAGCTCCATCCATATCATTGTGAATGGCAAGATTTCATTCTTTTGGATGGCTGAGTAATATTCCATTGTGTGTGTGTGTGTGTGTGTGTGTGTGTATGATATCATATATATATATGTATATCACATCTTTTTTGTCCATTCATCAGTAAATGGACACTTGGGCTCTTTCCATAATTTGGCTTATGTTGATAAATGCTGCTATAAACTTCAGGGTGCATGTACCCCTTCCAATCTGTATTTTTGTATCCTTTGGGTAAATACCCAGTAGTGCAATTGCTAGATTGTAGGGTAGCTCTATTTTTAACTTTTTGAGGAACCTCCACACTGTTCTCCAGAGTGGTTTCACCCAGTTTACAGTCCCACTAATGGTGTAAGAGGGTTCCCCTTTCTCCACATCCTCACCAACATCTGTTGTTTCCTGTGTTAATTTTAATCATTCTGAGAGGTATGAGGTGGTATCTTATTGGGTTTTGATTTGTATTTCCCTAATGATGAGCGATGTTGAGCATTAGATTTTTATTTAATACTTATTAAAAGACCTCCTTTAGGGGCGCTTGGGTGGCTCAGTCATTAAGCGTCTGCCTTTGGCTCAGGTCATGATCCCAGGGTCCTGGGATCGAGCCCTGCGTCGGGCTCCCTGCTCGGCAGGAAGCCTGCTTCTCCCTCTCCCACTCCCCCTGCTTGTGTTCCTGCTCTATGTGTCTCTCTGTCCAATAGATAAATAATTTTTTTTAAAAAAAGACCTCCTTTAGACCTCTTTAGACATATATTTTATCATACCATATTTCCTCGAACCTAAAATACCATCAATTTTAAGATGCAACCTGATTCAGAGACTTTTTAAAACTATCTTAGGATTGATGAATTATGGCTTATCACTCTTGCGCATCCTTTCAAGAACATAAAATTGGTTAAGTATTCCTAAAATTTCACATCGAAAGTTCCACTCTTCTGAATCACTTTTTTAAAAATTAGTGGACTTTTTAACAGTTGTAGGTTTAAAGGAAAAATTGAGCAAAACATACAGAGTTTTCATATAGCTCTTCACCCTCTCTCCCAATTTTCCCTATTTTGAACATCTTGTATTATGGCGGTACATTTGTTTTCATTGATGAGCCAATATTGATGCATTACTATTAACTAAATCCAATAGTTTACATTAAGGTTCTCTCTTAGTGTTGTACATTTTGTGGTTTGACAAATGTATAGATGACACGTATCCACCATTATGGTATCCTACGAATAGTCTCACTGTCCTAAAAAATCCCTGTGCTCAACTTTCCCCTCTCTCTCCCCACCAATCCCCTGGAAACCACTGATCTTTTTACTGTCTCTAGAGTTTTGCCTTTTCTGGAACGTCATATAGTTGGAATCATACGGTATGTAGCTTTTCAGTTTGGCTTCTTTCACTTAACCTAAATGGTTAATTGGTCTTCAAACTGTCTCAAAACATCAAGGGGTGTCAGTGTCTGGTCATACCACCAAATCACTATACTTTTTGGTGAGTTTATTCTACTTTTCTTTCTTTTTTTTTTTTTTTAAGCAGGCTCCACGCCCAACATGGAGCCCAATGCAGGGCTTGAACTTATGACACTGAGATCAAGAGTCCTACGTTTAACCAACTGAGCCACGTAGGTGCCCCTGTACTTTTTAATAATTTGAAAATTACTTTCCATACTAGAATGCAAATGCCCTGAGGTGTTTAGAGGTTGTTTGAATCCTCATACAAATAAGGAGAGAACATTTGAGGAGGAGGAGAGAAAGGTCAGATGTATTCACCTAATCCAGTCCTTCTTGGTGAAGTAGGTGGGAAAGTCATCTGCCAAAAGGAGAGAGAAGGCTAGGAGAAATGGTTCTGGAAATTTGACATGACAACAACCAAAGTTTTTGGCCTGTGTTGGGGGTGGGGGATCGCACACAAGTGTGTAATGAACACATTTACTTCCATGTCAAAGAAAGTGAGATTGTAAAATACTCTGAGGATGCCTTGATTTTTTCTTCTTTTTTTTTTTTTTTAAGGTATGAAGTACATCCAGGAATGTTTACCCTTGTTAGTATACAGTTCTGCAAGTTTTGAGAAACATGTAAGTTGTGTTATCACCAACACAATTGATGTATAAAACAGTTCTATCACCCCAAAATATTCCCTCGTGCCCCTTGATAGTTAATCCCTCCCCCTTCTCCAGCCTCTGAAAACCATTGATCTGTTTTCTATCCCAATTTTGCTTCTGGAATACATGGAATCATACAGTATGTAGCCTTTTGAGTCTGGCTTCTTTCACTTAGCCTAATGCATTTGAAATTCATCTATGTCATGTATATTAGTAGTTCATTCCTTTAGATTGCTGAGTAGTATTCCATTATATGGATATACCAGATTTTATTGTTCACTAGTTGAAGGACATGTGGGTTATTTCTTATTGGGAGACTATGAATAAAACTGCTATAAACATTTGCATACAGATTTATGTGTGGACATAAGTTTTTATTTCACTTGGATAAATACCTAGAAGTTGGATCACTGGGTCATATGGTAGGAGTGTCATGACATCTCAATAGTAGCTTTAATCTACTTTTCCACAATGGCTAATGATGTTGAGCATCTTGTCATGTGCTTTTTTGTCATCTGTATATCTTCTTTTGTGAAGTGTCTGCTCAAATCCTTGCCCGTTTTTTATTGGATTGTTTGTTTGGTTTTTTTTTTTTTTAAGATTTTATTTATTTGACAGAGAGAGACACAGTGAGAGAAGGAACACAGGCAGGGGGAATGGGAGAAGGAGAAGCAGGCTTCCCACCGAGCAGGGAGCCCGATGCGGGGCTCGATCCCAGGACCCTGGGATCGACCTGAGCTTAAGGCAGATGCTTAACGACTGAGCCACCCAGGCACCCCTGGGTTGTTTGTTTTATCATTGAATTGAGACTTATTTTTATATTCCACTTTTTGAACAGGAGAAATGAACTTGAAATGATCCCATCATGTGTTTCCTTTAAACCATATTTTTTTCTCTGTGGTTTCCATCACATATTTCAAAATAAAGGTAGTCATAGTCTTTCTAATGGCAGCAAATACTCTGGCCTTGAAACTACTTTTTCTCAACCTCCTAAAGCATTTGGTAGCAGTGCTTTATTTTCCACTCAGACGCTCCTGAGAATTGGGCAAGTGGCAGAGCCATGAAAAGAGAATGTGTCTTGTGCTGGGAAGTGAATACAATGGAAAAATACATAAACACGTTTACTTTTCTCTCTTTCTTTCTTTCTTTCTTTCTTTCTTTCTACCTTTCTTTCTTTCGTTTTATTTTTCTTTTGCTCTTCACGTATTTTTCGCTTCTCAGCCCTTTTATCTGAGCTCATTTTCCTTCTAATTAAAGCACTTATTGAACAATCATTGGTAAAGTTTGGCTGGGGATAAACTCAGAATTTAGGCTTTACATTTAATGGAAATGCCTTTATTTCACCTTTCTTAAAAGATGTTTTAGCTGGGTATAGAATTATATGGATTTTTTTTTCCCCCAATACAGTGAAAATATCATTCCACTTTCTTCTCACTTCCATTGCCAGCTAAATAAAAGTTATGTCTTTTTTCTGCCCCCTCTGGCTGCTCTTAAGATTTTTCTCTGTGTCTTTGGTCCTCTGTAGCTAGGTGTAGATTTCTTTTTATGTCGAGTCTAGAATTGAGCTTCTTGAATCTGTGGGTTGGTATCTTTCAATTGTTTCAGATATTTTTTAGCTATTATCTCTTCAAATATCGCCTCTGTCCTTGTCTCTCTTGTTCTTTAAATTCTGGAACTTTGATTAAATATGTATTAGAATTTCTCGCTGTGAACTCTCAGTCTCTGGCCCTCTGTTTATATTTTCTTTATTTTTGTCTCTTGAGCTCATTATCTCACTGTTCAAATAAATGCCCACAACATACATCAGGAGTAATGTACTGGGTAGACTGGTTCCCAATGACTCCTGTACGTCTATCCTAAATGCCTCTTAGGTAATCCTCCATTGGCTCAGCCAGCATCCATCCATTATTGCATGCAGCCACAATAACATCTTTGGGGAAAATACCACTCTCAGAAATTGCTCTATAATTTAAAATCAGGGTGACCCAATTTACTTGGGACAGTCCCTGCTATCCTTACATAAGTACCCACACTCCCTCTTTTACTCTCATAAGTATTCTGTTTTGAAAATTAAACTATATGAACACCATATTCACAGTAAATATTATGTCCTCTTTGGGTTAGTGGCAGCTGCATATAGCATCACAGTGATTTGCTTATTTTGGAAACCTGTGCTTATGATATTAATTTCTTTAGTGCTTTTAGAATTGACAGTACAGTTTTGAGGTTTTTAAAAAATGTGTGATATTGTCATCATTCCCTACTTGACGAAAGTCACAGTTTCATTTTTCCCTGATTGAATCACATCTTTAGAAATTAAGCTGCTCCTGTTCAAAGTCAGCAAAAAGCTTCTGGGAAACTGATTTTCAGAGTTTCGGCAATAGTTCCCACATGATACATCAGTCACACCAGCCTCTCATTGTTTTTGAAATGTCTTTTGTGCAGTTTGAGGGCTTTGAATTTCTCCTGCTTTGAGTTGTATTGCATGGTGAGTGACAGGCAAGCTTGTTGGCCACAACATGGCTTTATCTACTTATGGGTATCTTTGTTTTATTTCATAAAATCCCTGGTTGTTGTCTGGTGAGAAAAAAATAGAATTACAAAAATGCCTCCAATATCATGTACAGGCATACTTTGTTTGATTGCACTTCACAGATATTGTGTCTTACAAATTGAAGGTTTGTGACAACCCTGCATCAGGCAAGTCTATCAGCGCCATTTTTCCAACAGCATTTGCTCACTTCATGTCTCTATGTCACATTTTGGCAATTCCTACAATATTTCAAACTTCTTTATTAGTATACGTATAATGTAATATAATAAGATATGATATGATCAGTGATCTTTGATGTTAACTATTGTAACTGTTTAGGAACACCACAAACGGTGCCCATAGAAGACAACAAGCTTAATGAATGTTGTGTGTTCAGACTGCTCCACCAACCAGCTGTCCCCGCATCTCTCTTCCTCTCCTCAGGCCTCCCTATTCCCTGAAACACAACAATATTGAAATTAGGCCAATTACTAACTCTAAAATGACCTTGAAGTGCTCAAGTGAAAGGAAAAATAGCTTATCTCTCACTTTAAATAAAAAACCAGAAATGATTAAGCTTAGTGAAGAAGGCATGTCAAGAGCCAAGACAGGCTGAAAGCTAGGTCACATGTGCCAAAGAGTTAGCCTAGTTGTGAGTATAAGAGAAAAGTTCCTGAAGGAAATTAAAAGTACTACTCCAGTGGACACACAAATGATAAGAAAGTGAAACAGCCTTGGTGCTGATATGAAGAATGTTTGAGGGGTCTGTATAGAAGATCAAAACAGCCACAACATTCCCTGAAGCCAAAGACTACTCCAGAGCAAGGCCCGAACTCTCTTCAATTCTGTGAAGGCTGAGAGAGGTAAGGAAGCTGCGGAAGAGAAGAATGAAGCTAGCAGAGGTTGGTTCATGAGGTTTAAGGAAAGAAGCATCTCCACAACATAAAAGTGCAAGGTGATGTGGCAAGTGCAGATGTAGAAGCTGCAGCAAGTTATCCAGAAGACCTAGGTAAGAATGAAGGTGCCTACACTAAACACCAGACTTTCAGTGTAGATGAAACAGCCTTATATTGGAAGAAGATGCCATCTAGGACTTTCACAGCTGAAGAAGAGAAGGCAATGCCTGACTTCAAAGTTTCAAAGGACAGGCTGACTCTCTTGGTAGGGGCTAACGCAACAGGTGGCTTGAAGTTGAAACCAATAGTCATTATCATTCCAAAAATCCTAGGGCCCTTAAGAATTATGCTAAATCTACTCTGCCTATGCTCTATAAATGAAACATCAAAGCCTAGATAATAGCAAGTCCGTTTACGACATGGTTTACTGAATATTTTAAGCCCACTGTTGAGAATCACTGCTCAGAAAAAAAAGATTCCT
This sequence comes from Leptonychotes weddellii, assembly GCF_054177405.1. Lineage (NCBI taxonomy): Eukaryota > Metazoa > Chordata > Mammalia > Carnivora > Phocidae > Leptonychotes > Leptonychotes weddellii. Next base: position 27,106,130 of record NC_138378.1, on the reverse strand, counting down.
TTCAAAATATTACTACTCATTGACAATGCACCTGGTCACCCAAGAACTCTGATAGAGATACACAAGATTAATGTTGTTTTCATGCCTGCTAACACAGCATCCTTCTGCAGCCCATAGATCAGGGAGTAATTTTGCCTTTTAAGTCTTGTTATTTAAGAAATACATTTTGGGAGTGCCTGAGGGGCTCAGTTGGTTAAGTGTCTGACTCTTGATTTTGGCTCAGGTCATGACCTCCGGGTCGTGAGATCGAGCCCCACATTGGTCTCTGCATTCAGCGTGGAGTCTTAAGATTCTCTCACTCTTCCTCTGCCCCCCCCACTTGCTCTCTCTCTCTCTCGCTCTTGCTCTAAAAAGAAAGAAAGAAAGAAAGAAAGAAAGAAAGAAAGAAAGAAAGAAAGAAAGAAAGAAAGAAAGAAAGAGAAAAAGAAATACATTTTGTAAGACTATAACCACCATAGATAGTGATTCCTCTGATGGATCTGGACAAAGTAAATTGAAAACATTCTGCAAAGCATTTACCATTCGAGATACCAGTAAGAACATTCATGATTCATAGGAAGAGGTCAAAATATCAACATTAATGGAAGTTAGGAAGAAGTTGATTCCAAACGTTATGGACGACTTTGAGGGATTCAAGACTTGAGTGGAGGAAGTAACTGCAGAGGTGGTGAAACTAGCTGGAGAACTAGAATTAGAAGTGGAACCTGGATATGTGACTGAATTGCTGCCATCTCATGACCAAACTTTAATGGATAGAGAGTTGCTTCTTATGGATGAGCAAAGAAAGTGGTTTCTGGAGATGGAAACTACTCCTGGGGAAGATGCTGTGAAGACTGTTGAAATGACGGAAAGGATTTAGAATATGACATAAACTTAGTTGATAAAGCAGCAGCAGCGTTTGAGAGGATTGACTCCAAATTTGAAAGAAGTTCTAGGGTGTGCAAAATGTATCAAACAGCATCACATGATGTTCATGAAAGGAAGAGTCAATCAATGTAGCAAACTTCAATGTTGTCTTATTTTAAGAAATTGCCTACCCTTATCATGGTGAGCATAGAGTAATGTATAAAATGTCAAATCACTCCGTTGTACACCTGAAACAAATACAACGTTGTATGTCAACTATACTTCAATAAAAATAGCAAGAAATTGCCATACCTACCCCAAACTTCAGCAACCACCATCCTGACCAGTCAGCAGCCATTAACATCAGGGCAAGACCCTCCACCAGCAAAGATTATGACTCACTGAAAGCTCAGATGAGGGTTAGCATTTTTTAGCAATAAAGTGTTTTTTAATTAAGATACATATGGGGCGCCTGGGTGGCTCAGTCGGTTAAGAGTCTGCCTTTGGCTCAGGTCATGATCCCAGGGTCCTGGGATAGAGCCCCACATGGGGTTCCCTGCTCAGCGGGGAGCCTGCTTCTCCCTCTGCCTCTGCTGCTGCTCCCCCTGCTTGCTCTCTCTCCCTCTCTCTCTGTCAAATAAATAAATAAAATCTTTTAAAAAAAAAGATACGTACATTTTTTAGACATAATGCTTTTTCACACGTAATGGTGAGTGTGCCTGCCAGCAATTCCTGGCTGCCCCTTCTAAGAGGATTGCCCTCAGATGATGGGAGCCATCTCACCTGGAAGAGTTGCCCTCCCTCCCACTCCCAACAGCAGTCTGTAGTCAATTATTGATTGGGTAGGAGTACAAAAGTTCAGCCCACTTGGCCTCAGAGTGTCCACTAATGTTCCCGAGCTCCCCATGGATCAGGCCTGGATGGGTTCCAGCTGAGACCACATCCTTGCTTAGCTCCTTCCTCCAGCTTCCCTTCAGCTTCTCTCAGCTCCCTTATTCTGAGAGCCCTCTCTCAATAAATCCTATATACAAGAATCCCCACCTTAGGCTCTACTTCTAGGAAACACGACATGTGATTGGCATATAACTATAAATGATAATATTAGAAAAGAAGAAAGGCTGAAAATTATTGAGCTTATCAGTCAACATTAAATGTGAGGGGAAAATAATAGAATAAATCTGGAAAGACAGAAGGAATGAAATAATAGAATTTGGGCATTAAGTACATATATAATATATATAAGATATGTATATATCATATATAAGAATATATGATATATACCATAAAAAGAATATATATAATATATAAGAAGGTACAACCTAACAATATTAAAAATGAAAAAAGAGGGCGCCTGGGTGGCTCAGTTGGTTAAGCGACGGCCTTCAGCTCAGGTCATGATCCTGGAGTCCTGGGATCGAGTCCCACATCGGGCTCCCTGCTCAGCAGGGAGTCTGCTTCTCCCTCTCACCCTCCTCCCTCTCACCCTCCTCCCTCTCATGCTCTCTATCTCTCATTCTCTCTCTCAAATAAATAAATAAAATCTAAAAAGAAAAATGAAAAAAGATGCATGATAATAGAAAATACAGAAATTTAAGCTATAAACAACTATACACTATGAAGTTTTTTGCTACTAAACTTAAAAACTTAGATGAAATGCATAACTTCATAGAAAATATGTCTATTCAAAACTGACTCAAGGAGAAATAGAAAAGATAAATTATTCCATAACCATTTGAAAAATTTAATCAAATGTTTGAAAACCTACCCCTTTAAAAAGGAGTTCTGATGGTTTTATAAGCAGTTTCTTCAAAGCGTTCAAGGAATAGATTATTCCAATCTCATGCAAACTGTTTCAGAAAATAAAAAAGAACATGTCCCAAATCATTTTATGAGGTTAGAAAAACCTTTCTGGGTTTGATACCCAAACTAAACAAAATGAGAAAGAAATATCACAGGCCAATATCATTTATAAGCATAGATATAAATATTCAAAACATGGCACCTGGGTGGCTCAGTTGGTTAAGCGACTGCCTTCAGCTCAGGTCATGATCCCGGGGTCCTGGGATCGAGTCCCACATCGGGCTCCCGGCTCAGCGGGGAGCCTGCTTCTCCCTCTGACCCCCTCCCCTCTCACACTGTTTCTCTCTCGCTCACTCTCTAATAAATAAATAAATAAAATCTTTAAAAATAAATAAATAATAAAAAATAAAAATTCAACAAAATTCTACAAACTATGTACAATAATGTATTTAAAGCAACAACACATTACACCCTCATTAGATTTACCTCCAGAATTCAGAAATAGTTCAACATTAAAATACATTATTCACCTCACTATTAAATTTCAAAAATACACAAGATTACCTCAAATGGAAAAATATATTATTTAAATCATGTCCATTAAAAATTAAAATTCTTAAGTATCTGGAAACAGAATGGAACTTCCTAAACCTAGTAAATGATGTCCACCAACATCGTTTTAAAAAAAACATATGCAGGGCGCCTGGGTGGCTCAGATGGTTAAGCGTCTGCCTTCGGCTCAGGTCATGATCCCAGGGTCCTGGGATCGAGTCCCACATCGGGCTCCCGGCTCAGCGGGGAGCCTGCTTCTCCCTCTGACCCTCTCCCCTCTCATGCTGTTTCTCTCTTGCTCGCTCTCTAAAAAATAAATAAAATCTTTAAAAAAAAAAAAAAAAAAACATATGCAACTAATGAATCATTGAACACTACATCAAAAACTAATGATGTAATATATGTTGGCTAATTGAATTTAAATTTAAAAAAAAGAAAAAAACATACTTAAAGAGAAATGTTACATTTTTACACTTAAAATTCTATAATAAGACAAGGAGACCCACTGTCGTTTGCTTCTATTTGTACTGGAGTCCTGGCTAACCTTCTTCTAAAAGTTCAGGAAAACTAACTTGGCATAAAAATAAGCAATAGAAAATTATCAAGGCCAAATCCCATATAATGTTATTATCAGAAAGGATGAGATAGGAGCAAAATAGCATCCCTACAGACAAGGAACATGAGTTAGAAAGATGTGCCCACAAAACAGATTCTAAAATGTAATTTTCTATACCGAAATGAGCTAAAAGATAATGAGATTCTATAAGATATGAAATAGCAACATAAATCAGAATAGAAAAAATTAGAAAGAAGGTGCTGCACTTAGAGAATTTTGAGTAAAATAATAAATCATTTCAGAAATGGAGAATAAGCTAAAGTGAACAGTCCTTTTAAGGGTAAAACCAGGGAATTGTATACCTCACCTCCATTTGTATTTCATAGGCCTGGATACATAGCTACATCCAGCTGCAGAGGAATCTGGGAAATGGGGCCCAGGCTGGTAACCAAGTGCCTAGCAAAAACTTTCACTGCTATAGAATAAAAAGAAAATAGAGAAGATGGGGTACATTTAGTAATCTTTCTAACAGTCCACCACTTTTGCCATGCAAACCCTTGTACCCACACATAGAAAATCTCTTGCCCCTCCCCAAGGGAGATGACCCCCAAATCCAACCCAATAAATGACTCCAGTTCAAAAGTCAGGATCTACCTTTGACTCAGGTCATGATCCCAGGGTCCTGGGATCTAGCCCCATGTCAGGCTTGCTGCTCAGCAGGGAGCCTGCTTCTCCCTCTCCCTCTGCTGCTCCCCCTGCTTGTGCTCTCTTGCTCTCTCTGCCAGGTTGTCCTCCGTGCTTCTTCTTCTTCTTTTTTTTTTTTTTAGAGAAAGGGAGAGCACGGTCAGGGGGAGGGGCAGAGAGGAAGGAGAGAGAGAATCTCTCTACGCTCAGCACAGAGCCCAATGAGAGGCTCTATCTCACGACCCTAAGATCATGACCTGAGCCGAAATCAGGAGTCAGACACTTAACTGACTGAGCCACCCAGGTGCCCCATCTGTGCTTCGGACCCACAGCTATAGATTGGAGGTTCCATGACCCCCTCCTTGGGTTTGATTAGTCAGCTAGAGTGGCTCACAGAACTCAGAGAAACATTTTACTTACTAGATTACCAGTTTATTATAAAAGGATGTAACTCAGGAACAACCAGATCAAAGAGATGCATGCATAGGACAAGGTATGGAGGAAAGAGCATGGAGCTTCCAAGCCTTCTTTGAGCATGAATTCTCCCAGCACCTCTGTGTGTTCACCAACCCAGAAGTTCTCCCAGCTCTGTCCTTTTGGGGTTTTATAGAGGCTTTGTTACATAGACCTGATTGAATAAATCATTGGCCACTGGTGATTGAACTCAATCTCCAACCCCTCTCCCCTCCCTGGAAGTACAGGGAGCAGGAACTGAACGTTCCAACCTTCCAATCTCATGGTTGGTACCCTGGCAACCAGTTTCCATCCTTGGGCCTTTCCAAATGTCACTTCATTAACATAAACTCAGGTGAGATTGAAAAGGGTTTGTTACAAATATCAAGATACCTTTATTGCTCTTATCACTTAAGAAATCCCAAGGATTTTAGGAGCTTTGTGCCAGAAACCAGGGACAAAAGCTAAAAATATATTTCTTAAGATAAATTACAAGATCACAGATATGAAAGCAACAGCTGTATTCTGATCTTTGCTGTTGGACAGATGCCCATTGTACAGCCAAGAACCCTTCCCATAAATGCTTGAGAAAGCCTTGGGATCCTGGCCTATCTCTTGCTTAGGATGTCTTTTACAAACTTCTCATAGATAGACCTCTTATAAACACCTTTTATAGGTATCTGGGATGGTCCACCTCCAGGATCCTCATGCTGGGGTCACCCCTCATGCCAGATGACCCTTTGGGGAAGGATCTAAACAATCCTCTTTGCTTCTTATGTGTGTCCACATCTGGTACAAGAAGATTAGCCCCTTTGACCCACCACCTCTGGGGCTATAGCTACTTCCCAAACACAATCACATTTCCATTTAGATCCCAGGTAGTCAGCTTTAGGCACAGTCCTTTCACAAATCAAATTTCTTGGGTGGTTCCAAGGCCAGTCTACTGCACCCTAACAAGTTCCAGGGGCATATATTAAGCTTTCTGAGTGATATCATTGAGGCTTCTCTCATTTGACCCTGGATAAGGGGAAAGCACCACTCTCCCTCATCACAAGGGAGATAGACCCCTAGCACAAGTGCCTGCAAAGAAATTCTAATTTTCTACACACACTCTCTCTCTCTCTCTGCCTCACCAACCTCTTTGATGGGCCAGCGTGGGGAGGGTCATCTAAGGTTCCCAAAGCTGGTGTTCCACACCTCTTCCCACATCCTGTGTAGGTGGTCTCACAGGACTTCCCTTTGGTACTGATGTTAGGATGGCGCCACCTATTCTCTCTGCTGAAATCAAGACACAAAGAGCCCGATCCTGCCATATGCATTAACATCCTGCCATATTTAAGGGTGACGTACAAGCCAGCAAACGTCTCCAGACCTCAAGGATATTTTTCAACTGGGAACATTAAGCTAAATTAAGCGCTTCCTCTGTGGGAGGGAATGTTGCGGGGGGGAGGGCACTTAATTCCAACTCTTTTTCATGAATGAAAAAATAAATAAATAAAAGGCATTCACCGGGAATATCCTCACAGCTCGGAAATTCCACGGTCAACTCAGCTCCCAGCACCACTTCCTGCTTCAGAAGGAAGATGGGTTCCGTTCCAGATATTCTGGGCCCAGCCTTGGCTGGCTTCCCTGGATGGTGTGTTTATTTGGTAGTTGCCACATTCCCCCTCCACCCCTATGTCCCATTAGAGCTTCCTCTCCTCCCCAGCCAATTACTGAGGGACAGTGGAGAATGAGAGACCCTTTTCAAAGGGCTCTCCCTTCCTCCATCCATCCAGCCCCCACTCTCAGCTCCTCCCTATCACTCAAGGAGCAAACCTTATTGGCATCTGCCTGCCTTAGTTGTCCTTATCACTCCAGCCCCTGGAGCTCTTACTTCTGCTCTTATTGCTCCGTGGAAACTGTTCTTCAATGATAACATCCTCAAAGGACCTTTGTACATCCTCGTCTGACTTACCCTCTTGGGATCATCCGACTCACTAGCCACTTCCTCCTTTCTTGGCAGCATTCTTGGTTTCTTTGGCACCAGGGCCTGGCTTTTCTCTTTACCTTTCTAGCCACTCCTTTTCAGTCCCCTCCTTCTGACTCTTAAATGTGGCAGTTCCTCTGAGTGTGGGGCTCAGCCCGCCTCTCTCCAGACACACTCTCTTCCTAGGCGTGCTTCACTAGCCATGCGTTTGCTAAAGCCCCACCAATCTGTACCCGCAGTCTAGATGAGTCCCCTGACCTTTCATATAAACTCCCAACTATCAGATGTCTCCGCTTGGATGAGCCTCAGGAACTTCAAACAAAACACACGCGAAAGGAAGCTCATTTCCCCACCCATCCACCCATAAAATCCTATTTCTTTTTTTAAATTACCTGACTCATCAAAGGCACCATATCAGTCCAGCTGCTCAAGCCAGAAGTGTGGATGCTTGATCCAGTCTGACTTGTGTCTCTGCTCACCCTCCTGCATCTAGTCACAGCCAAACCCTGCCATGGGGACCTCTCCAACACCCTCGAATCCATCTACTCAGATCAACACTGTGATTATCCCCTGGATGACTGTAATACTCCCAGATAGACCCTGTGCCTCCAGTTCTGTCCTTCTCTAATCCATTCTCTCTTCTGTAGCTCGTTCATCCAAACAGTATTTTTGACTAGGTGGGCAGAGAAATTTTTCTAACATGAGCATCTAACCAAGACGCCTTCCCCCAATCCTGACCCATCCCTGGTTCCCCATCCTCCCATGGATCTTTCACGACTCAGCTCAGATGCCCTCAGCCTCTCTGAAATACCCTCTCTGACCACTCCCAGCCTCAGGGAGGCTCCTCTCCCGGACCTCCTCCACCAGCACTAAGTCCTAGTGCCTCCCACAGCACCCACAGCCTTCTGCCTAATTGCCTGTTTCCTGCCCGACATTCGGACCGCAGGCTCCCAGAGAGCAGGTCTGGATCTCGGGCCGAGTTGTTCTACTCGTGAACTGTTGAATGAAGAGTTGAATAACCAAACAGGGTATATTTGATAACGCCAGGGAAGGCTTCATGGAGGAGGTGGGGCTTGCAATAGACCCTGAATCTTCTGCCAATCTGGACAGGGAAGCAGTCCAGAGAAACATCCCATGGAGGCAAATGGCCTGGGGAGGGAGGGCTGACGGTCACTGAACCAAATTGTGGGACATTCCACACGAAACTGGCGCCTGGAGTCTTTGGAATCTTGATACGTAGATGATGTATTCAGACGTGTTTAGAAGTGAAACACATCACAATTTACTTTCAAACCTTTCAGGAAAAAGTATCTATATATAAATAAAGCAAAGAGGAAAAAATATTCCCACTTTTGAACCTAGGTGGAAGGGTATATTGTACTTTGGATGGGTGTTTGCTGTACTGTTCTTTGCATTTCTTTCTGTGTGCGGAGAGGTTTTCCTAAGACTGAGTTGAGGAAATAAAAGCTTTCCTCTGATAACAGGGGTAGGAAAGGAAGCTGGCACTCAAGGAAGAGAGGTGGGGGTGTTTATCATTATTCTGTGGTTTCATTTTTAATTGCTGTACATATAATTTGTCCTGGTTTTAGAAAGTCTCGAAAATGCAAATAAAAGCAAAGCCATGAATAGACAGTACCCAGAAGCACAGATCCTGGGGGGTTAAGGGGGCTGTAAGTGTTTTCCTATATTTCTGTCTGGTCTTTTTGTATTTTTATTTACCTAGATTCCCCTTCTCCCTCACCCCCCAGGCCTCTGGATGTTTGGGGCCAAGAGTACCCAGGTTTTGCTGTTTTTGCTCCCAACTCAGCATTTTAGACCCCTGGAGCACCAAAGCAAAGAGGTGCTGGAGCTCAGACAGGCCATGGCACTGTCCCGTCCAGCAACACCTGCCATGCTCCCAGTGGCCTCCCACAGGGTAGCAGGTGAGAGCTGTGGCAGTCGTGAGGCCCCAGGTGGAAAACTGACACAGAGGGCGCGACTGACACCCTGGGGTAGGGGGCCGGGGATGGGCGGTGATGGGGCCTCTGGCCTTGGTTACTATCTCTCTGTAATGGAACCCAAGCCCCAGGCTCATGCATGTAAATACACCTCTAAGTACACACGTGTAAACACACCTCTGCGCGCACGCACACACACGCATCTCTACACACACACGCATCTCTACACGCACACGCGCACGCACACACACATATCATCTGCTCTGATACCTGCCAGAAACTAAATCATGCCCTGCCTTTGGTTTTGTTTTTTTTTCCCTCATTGAAGACAAAGTAAACATTTTCCTCTCTCCCCTCTCAGGAAGGGCAGTTGGGGAGGAGAATAATCACATTTCTTTTTTTATTTCCCTGTGAAACACGTCCCTGTGATGTCTTGACTGAGAGCAGACAAGCTGATTCTTTGAGAGCAAGAGGAAAATGACCCCATCCCTGTGGTGCTCACCAGCACCTGAGATGCAGGGGCCTCCCCAGCTTCCAGGACTGCAGAAGGCCCTCCTGACTGATTGGAACCAGCTTGCAGAGGACAGGAACCCAGCATAGTCATCTTGGTAGGCAGGGCCTTGGAGCCAGGCTTATTTTTATTTTTCCAAAGCAAGTCAAACGACATTTTCTTTTTACACCAGGGTGTCGTGCGGTAATTCCTACCTGTTGCACCAACCACAGCTCTAGGCATTTGGGATAAGCAGCAACTTGGAGCAATTAAAGTCTAACAATGAAAGCCTTGACCTAATTCACAGAGGGGATCTGGAGAGTAATTCACACCAGGACGTCCCACCTTGAGACAAGGGGCCAGGCTGAGACACCCCAACCATCCGTGATTGGTTGTGACCCACTGGTGGGCAGGGGACGCGGGTTTGTACATAATCTCGCAGGCATTTCTGGGCATAGAGATTGAGCACAGGGCAGTGCTCAAGCGAAGGGTCAGCTGGAGGCTGTTAGCAGCCAACACTCACTCCCAGGAGCCGGGGGCGGGGCGCGGAATGGGGTACCTGCCGCTCCAGGAGATTAGGCAGGTACCAGATCATCCCCTCCTGCCCCTGTGTACCAGCAACAGCTGCATGTTGTTCTCACAGCGGCTCCACGGGGTTCTCACACTTGAGCGACCATCCCCTGGGGGGACTCCTTCAAACATACATTGCTGGGCCCCAGCCCAGGTCTGGTGCCGGGCCTGAGAATGTGCATTTCTAACAAGTCCCCTGGTGATGCTCACACTGCTGGTCTGAAATCCATTCTTTGAGAAGCACAGCTCTAAGCATTCGGGACAAGAAATTCCAAGCGATTAAAGGCTGAGTTATGAGAGCAGATGGGCTTTCCTGATAAAATGGTCATTAACATCATGTGCTCAGCTCCCTGCGCAACACCAATTTGAGGGAAGCACAAAGAGAAGGAGGGAGAGGCCCAGAGAGGAGAAGGCTTAGTTGCCACAGCATGAGGCTCTCACCCTGGCTGGGAGCCTGAGCTTTCTAAATGAAGAATGGGGGCAGGAAGGCCCTGGCTCCTCTCCTGGAGGCCACAAGGACTTGGGTTCTGAGAGCCAGCTGAGTCGGCTCTGCTCCCGGCCTTCACACACCCCCAACGGCTCCCAGGGAATGATGCTCACCCCCTGTGGCAAAGCAGGGCAAGGAGATCTCCCCACAGCTACGCAGGAGAAGCCAGGGCCCGAGAGCAGAAGGGACATGTCCATTGATCCAGCTCGCTAGAAGCAAATCCACGTTTGATCCCAGGCCTCCCAAGTGACTCTCCCAAGCAAAGAGAGGCCTCTTGGGCGTGCGGTTCTGTCCTGATCCCTCTCACACTCAACGGCAGGCCAGAGGAGCAAAGCATCCATGGCTCCCAATCCAGCCAGGGCTCTTGCCTTTGCAGGGTCTGGGGAGCTGTCTCTACATTCTCACCCCAAACACTTCAGACGCCAAAGGCGTGGGGTTTTCCCCACTGCAAAGCAGTTCATTTCTCCTGTGGCCACCAACTGGGTTGTCCTACGATTTAACTCTCTTCTGATTCCTGGAGGTAGCATCAGACCCCACAGGTAAAAACTACCCCCCACTTCAGAATGTAAATTGATGCAGCCACTGTGGAAAACAGGATGGAGATTCCTCAAAAAATTTAAAAGGGGACTATCAGCTGATCCAGCAATCCCACTTCTGGAGAAGTATCCAAAGGAAATGAAAATAGGATCTCCAAGAGATTCTCTGCACCCCTGATTTCACTACAGCATTATTCACAAGAGCCAAGACATGGAAACAATGGGAGTGTCTGTCAACAGGTGAATGGATAAAGAAGATCCGTAGGGTGTGTGCGTGTGTGTGTGTGTGTGTGTGTAAAATGGAATATTGCTCAGGCAGGAGAAAGAAGGAAATCCTGCCATTTGCAACAACTTGGATAAAACTTGAGGGCATTATGCTAAGTGAAATAAGCCATACAAAAGCAAATACTGTTGATCTCACTTATGTTGCTAAGAAAGTAAACCTTAGGGGTGCCTGGGTGGTTCAGTCGTTCAGCGTCTGCCTTTGGCTCAGGTCATGATCCCAGGGTCCTGGGATTGAGCCCTGCATCGGGCTCCCTGCTCCACGGGAAGCCTGCTTCTCCCTCTCCCACTCCCCCTGCTTGTGTTCCCTCTCTCGCTGTGTCTCTCTCTGTCAAATAAATAAAATCTTTAAAAAAAAAAAAGTAAACCTTAAATGTCCTGATCACAAAAAAAGAAATGATAATTCTGTAGTAAGATGGAAGTGGAAACCAAAGCTAGGGTGGTAATCATTTTTGCTATATATGAGTGTATCAAATCAACACATTGTACACCACTTAAACTCAAACGATGTTGTATGTCAATTACATCCCAATAAAGCTAGGGACAAATAGACTGCTCCTCACCTCGAGTGCCAATCGCAAGTCCAGGACACCCATAGAATGACCAGCTGTAAATCAGGGCTTCCCGCAACCCCCTCCTCAGCTCCTGTAATTTGCTAGGATGCCTCACAGACTCAGGGAAATATTTACTTATACTTACATTACCAGGTTAATAGAAAGGATACAGATTAGCAACCAGATGAAGAGGTTCATAGGAGTTTGGGAAGGGTTCCCCCACCCCATCCAGAAGCTACATAGGGACCTGACCCTAAATCACCTCATTAGCACAAATTCAAGTGTGATCAGTAGGACTCATTATGAATAACAAAAGACACTCCTATCACCTAAGAAATTCCAAGGGTTTTGAGATGCTCTGTGCCAAGAATGGAGACAAAGACCAAATACATGTATTTCTTATTATTACACTCCACATAAACTGGCTTTAAGCAAAAAGGGAATTCATTGGCTCATGTAACTGAAAGGTTCCAGGGGATCCAGCTTCAGGAATGGCTTAATCAGGGCTCAATGCACATCTGCCTCTCAGCCCTGCCTTCTTCCTGTTTGGCCCCTGTCCTGGATTTAAGGTCAGGAGCTCCAGACCTCACTACCTCTCAGCAGGTCCAGGCAAGAAAGAATCTCATCCTTGTGATGAAGGTCCTGTGATCAGCTTTGATTAAGCCTGACTGGCTGACTGGTTTAGATCAAAGGTAAGCGAGGGGAGTGACAGGAAGAGAAGAGAAATTGAAGGGAGAAGAGGAATACCAGAAAAGGGAGAGCCCTTCAGCAAGGGCTGTTTACACGTCTGCCTGCCTGGCTATCTGGTCACCTGGTTGCCTAGTTATCTGATCCTCTGCTTGTCTGATTACCTGGTCACCTGATCAAAGAGGATCTCTCTGGGGCTGAGGCGCTGATTGAGGAAACCCACTTGCCTCCATCAGGCCCTGAAGCTGAAGAAGGAACGACATGACTTCTAGGTCCCTGGTTCCCAATTAGCTAAAGACGGAAGCTCCGGTGGACATCTTTGGGAAAACATGAGGGAGGGTCCCCACTTCTGCAAGAAGCCAGGGAGTAGGCCCTGACCAGAGTTCCTGGATCCTCAGCCCCTGACCTGGCTGTCCCAAGGGACTGGGAGCTACAAAGATAGATTTGGGAGTACGACAGAGAACAAAGATCCTTGTACCAGTCAGGGTCCCAGAAGGAAATAGATGCAAATTCAAATCAGGAAAATCCTGGGAGAGTTTGATAAAGGCACTATTTACAGAGAGGCTTGGGCAGGGTATTAGGACATCTCAGCCAGGGCCGGGGTGGGGGGGGGGCAGTAGTGACAACTGGACTCCGTGACCAGCCCAGGGTCTGGCGAGCCAAGGTGAAGGAGCTATCAGCTAGGAGAGTCAGACCCTAGAGGCAGGGCTGGCTCTATGCCTGACCAGGAGCTGTGACCTGGCACAGGGACCCAGCCAGAATAGGAGGTTCTGGGAGAGAGCTAGTGGAATAAATGCCCACCCCTCTCATTCCTCCCTCCCTCCAATTTCCTGCTCCTGCTCCCATTGGCCACGCTCCAGCTTGGAACACTGGTTCCAAGTATCTCTGAGACAACAGATATCCTAAGCTGGGGAAGGGGTACATTTTGACTCTGTGTCCTTGCATCATCTCTGAGCAGCTCCAGGGCCACTCCTTGGTGCACGGGGAGTTCTGACAAACTGGATCATGCTGACAGATAAGGATCACAGTCGGAGCCGGGCTTTCGGCCAGCGCCACCTGTGCTTCCACGAGGGGCCCCACGCTTGGCTCACTGCTCCGTTGTCACTGTCTGGCAATTCTGCATAATTTCATGACCTGCATTTTTCATGTTGCCCAGAGCTCCACGGATTGCGTCGCTGGTCCTGACTACAGTTTGGTAACTTTTGCCAAGCCTACCTGGCCGAGGGCGATGCTCCGCCCCAGACCTCCTGCAGAGACAGGCTGGGGAGGGGCAAGACTTCAGCTGTGGGGTGGGGAGCGTGCCTTTGGAGTCCCTGACATCCAGTCCTGTAGATGAAAGCCTACCGCTTCCCGGGGCAGGACCAGCCCCACACAGAAGACCGCACAGAGACCAAGGGCAAACCAGCCCCAGGAGGCAGCCACAAGGGACAGCGGGGTCCCAGTGACACTATCGGACAAGGCCAGTGCCTCCGGCCCTGGCAGGCTGCAGGCTGAGGGGCTGTCATCTCCAGGTCCCCAGCCCGAGACGGTCCCGGTTCTGAGAGCCCCACACAGCAGCAGCTACCCTGCCAAGGTGCCAGGGTCATCCGGCAGTCCCGGGCGCCTGGTGTCCTCTTACACCCTATGACTCAACTGGGGCATCTTAGATGTCTGAGAGGGCGGGGGGAGCCGGAGCCAGCCCGTGTGGCCCAAGGGCAAGAGGTCAGGAGTGGTGGGGCAGGAAGCCACCAGGGCGCCAGGCCCCTTCAGGTCTCCTCCATCCCTCATCCCCTGCCGGATATTCTGACACAGCCACTCCTGTGGGTAGGGGGAGTCACAGAGATGGGCAAGAGAAGGGCGAGCGCTAAGTCTACACCCCGATGGCAGAAGTCTGAGGACCCCCTCTCTGTGGGGCACTAGAGATAGGCACTCTTATTATCCCCGTTGCACAGAGTTCTATACACACGGGGCCGTAGCAACCAGAGGAAGCCCCAGGCCAAGAGATGGAGGTGCCGTTGAGGAGATGGGCGGAGCTCAACAGCATCCACTGGCCCCGGCGGCGAGGGTGTGGGCATGCGCACCCCGACTGTGCGTCGTGCTAGGCAGTGCAGAAGGGGAAGCGTGGTTGCCGCAGGCTGAGTCCCTACTGTATGCGAGACCCTGGGCTAAAAGCCCCTTGTCAACAAGCTCTCTCTCCTCATAACCCATGTGAAAAACTCCTACTAATTGCCCCCATTTCAGGGATGAGGAACCCGAGGCTCAGAATGATGGTTTTTTTGCCCAAGTCACGCCCAGAGGGCAAATGGCAGAGCTGAAATTCAAATCCAGGTCAGTCTGACTCCAGGGAACGTAGAAAGAGCACGTGGGGACATGCAAGATGCAGGAGGCAGGAGATGCTGCTGGAGACGGCCTTTCTTGCCGTAGGGAGCGGCTGAAGATTTCTGAACCAGTAACACAATCGGGTTTGGGGTCTCAAGAGGTCCCTCAAGCGCTGTGGGGTAAGCAGAGGGGTTTGGGGCCAGACTGGAGGCAGAAAGGGCCACGAAAGGCTTTTGCATTTGTGGGTGCTTGGCATAGCCCATGCCTACCAGTGGTCCTGTGCTGCCCCAAGGTGGTAGCCCAGCAGAACTGCTTCCTTTGCCTTCCTAGCAAGTTCCCAAGTGATGCTGATGGTCTGGAGACCACACTTTGACAACCACAGGCTTAGCTGTTTTCAAGGCGCCCACTGGTCAAGCTGTCCTGCGGGGAGAAGGGGATTAAAGAGGATCCTGACCTTTAAGAACTGTGACCTTAGGGACGCCTGGGTGGCTCAATCGGTTAAATGTCTGCCTTCGGCTCAGGTCATGATCTCAGGGTCCTGGGATCGAGCCGCATTGGGCTCCCTGCTCAGCGGGGAATGTGCTTCTCCCTCTCCCTCTGCCCCTCCTCCACGCTTGTGCTCTGTGTGTGTGTGTCTCAAATAAATAAATAAAATCTTAAAAAAAAAAAAAAAAAGACCTGTGACCTGAGATGGGAGACACCAGAAGCAGGTGAAGAGGGCTTCTGAGAGTGCTGGGCTCAGAGAACAGCTAGGACTCAAAGGATCCCACTCCTGGAGGAGGCAGGAGCTTCAGAAAATCCATGAAATGGCTGCCTCATTTTCCTATGTCCTCTTTAATAATAGAAAAACATTTTTTATCGCTGTTCTAAGCACTTTACATGTCCTAGTTCAATTAATCCTCACAAATCTGTGAAGTAAATTCTCTCATTAGTCTCCTGTATGGGTTGAGTTGTAGCCCCCCAAAATTCATATTTGATGTCCTAACTGCCAAAACCTCAGAGTGTGGCTGCATTTGGAGATATGTCTTTAAAGACGTAACTAAGTTAGAATGAGGTCATTTGAGTGGGCCCGAAGCCAGTGTAACTGGTATCCTTATAAGAGGAGGAAATTAGAATACGGTCACAGATGGAGGGAGGACCATCTACAAGCCAAGCAGAGGCCTGGGAAGAAGCCAAGCCTGCCAAAACCTTGATCTCAGACCCAGAACTGCGAGAAAATAAATTTCTGTTGTCTAAGCCAACCAGCTTGTGATACTTTGTTATGGCAGCCCTTGCAGACTAATGCACTTTCATTGTACAGATAAGGAAACTGAGGCACACCAAGGTTAATTAATGTGCCAACAGCTACCTGAGCCCAAGTAGTCTGGCTCCCAGCCATGTTCTTTTCTTTCCAAGCCACGAGGCACTATGCTCCCTTGCCCTCATCCCCTCCCGCAACTACAGAGTGGACATTTTTGCAACTCTTATTGGACTATTAAGATTGTCACCTAAAACCCATCTCCTTGCCACGCTCCTCCCACTTCCATCCCTTCTTCCCCACTGCAGCATACCAGCCCCCTTCACCCCAGGGATTTTTCTCTGGCCCAAATCAATATTGTCCATGCTCTGTCTAAAGCCCTTGATGGCTCCCCATGCCTTTGGGAAGCAGCTTTTCAAAGCCAGTTGCAGCCATCATGACACACCACCCCGCAATACTTCAACACCTGCTGTCTCCCCTGAGAGGCAGGATGGACCCCAACAACTGGCACGCCAAGGGGCTGTTTAGGGGATGACCACAACCACTGGAGGTCTCTCTTTTCTCTTGCTTTGGCTTACTAACTGGTTCAGCTCCTGCTTGTGTTTTGAGATGTGCTGCTTTGTCCTGCATTTGCTGAATCCTACTGAGCATCAATAATAGACTTTTCCAGCCAACGTTGGAATTTTCAATAGTTGGCATTTAGGAACAGGAGTGTTATATAGGAGCCCTCCTTAACATGGCATGGACCTACCTATATGTCTCATTGCATCATGTTTCAATTTCAGCATAAGCCATGACTGATGCCAGGCTCAGAGGAACGACTCTTACTCTGTGACCATCAGGTGTGTGACTGATGCCCCCACGTGGCAGGAAGCAGTCATCATGGGGCCTGCTGAGATTCACACTTCTAAAAAGCGATGGCTCCGCTGAACCCTATGAGCCTTAAAGGGAGAAGACACCATGGCCGCCCCCCCATGGTAGAGACCCAAGGCTGTTCCTTCAAAACACATGCTTTACCTCCTTCTTCACCTAACATAGCCCTGCCACCTTGGAACTCACCTACAATGCCCTTTTTTTTTTTTTTAAGATTTTATTTATTTGAGAAAGAGAGAGAACAAAAGCAGGGGGAGGGGCAGAAGGAGAGGGAGAAGCAGGCTCCCCGCTGAGCAGGGAGCCCGATATGGGGCTCAATTCCAGGACCCCAGGATCATGACGCGAGCCAAAGGTAGATGCTCAACCGACTGAGCCACCCAGGCGCCCCCACAATGCCCTTCTTAATGACTTCTTTCACCCAGCATAATTATTCTGAGACTCATCTATGTTGTTGCAGGTATCAATGATTTACTTTTATTCCTACGCAGTGTTTCCTACCTTAATTTGTTTACCCATTCATCTGTTGATGAATATTTGGGTTGTTTACAATTTTTGACTATTACAAACAAAGTTGCTATGAACCCTCACGTACAGTCTTTGTATGAACATTTTCTTTCTCTCGGGTAAATGAAATGGCTTGGTCATGATAGGTGTATGTTTACTTTTTAAGGAATGCCAAACTCTTTTTCAAAATGGCTGTGCCACTTTCATTCCCAACAGTACTGAGTGAGAGTTCCAGTTGACCCTCACCCTCAGCGACACTTGTTGTGGTCTTTCTCTTTATTTCATTTATTCTAGTAGGTGTGTAGCAAGATTTCACCGTGGTTTAATTTACATTTCCCTGATGACTAGCTAGGTCGAATGTCGAACATCTTTTTGTGCATTTATTTGCTATCTGTATCCCTTCTTTGATGGTCAGTTCAAATCTTTTCCCATAGTTTGTTGAGTTGTTGGTTTTCTTATTATTGACTTTTAAGAGTTCTTTATATATTCTGAATACAAGTAAGGTATCTTGATAATCTACACCTACACTGGCCAATATGGTAGAGCCCAGCCATAGGCAGCTATTGGGCACTTGAAATGTGGCTGGTCTGAATTGAGATTTGTTATAAGTATAAACTGTACAGCAGATTTTGAAGATTTAGTGCCCCCAAATTGTAAAATATCTCATTAATTTGTATATTGATTTCATGTCACAGTAATAATGTTTTGAATATCTTGGGTTAAATAAAATATATTATCACAAGTTATTTCATCTCTTTATGTTTTTAACGTGGCTACTAGAAGACTTAGAATTATACAAATGACTCATATTATTATACTTCTGTAGTACAGCACTTTGAACCAATTATAACAATATTATTCTGTATTAGGGTTCTCCATGGAAATAGAACCAAATAGGATTGACTGATTGATTGATTATAAGGAATTGGCTCATGTGATTACGGAAGAAAGCAAGTCCCAGGTACTACAGGGTGAGTCAGCAAGCTGGAGATCCAAGAGAGCCGGTGGTTTTGTTCTAGTCCAAGTCCAAAGGCCTGATAACCAGGATTGTGCTGGTGTGGTTCCCATCCAAAGGCTGGCAGGCTCCAGACCCAAGACGAGCTGATGTCTCGGTTCAAACCTGAAAGCAGGAAAAGGTCAATGTCCCAGTTGGAAAGCAGTCAGCTAGGAAGAGCTCTCTCTTACTTGGGAGAGAGTTAGCCTTTCTGTTCTATTCAGATCTTCAACAGAGTGAAACCTACATTAGGAAGGGCAATGTGTTCCACTGAGTCAATGAAATTTTTTTTTCTCTTTTTCTATTTTTTTTCTATTTCAACCAATTTAAATGTTAATCTCATCCAAAAAAAAAAAAAAAACCCTCACAGAAGCACCTAGAATAATATTTGACCAAAATATCTGGGTACCCCATGGCCCAGTCAAGTTGACATATAAAGTTAAGCATCAGATGATCCATTTTCCAGCCTCCCTCAAAGCTAGAACCAGTGACCCAGTTATGGGTGATGAGATGTGAAGGGAAATCTGCTTAGGGAGTCCTAGGAAAACTTTCGCTCCCCTAGAAGGAGACATGATTAGCACCTTCTTTGTTCCTCCCCAGCTTACATGTAAATGTGATGCCTACATCTGGATAGTCATCTTGTAACAAATGAGGGGAGAAACATCAATATGCTAAGGATAATGAAACAGAAGTATGGAAAGAGCCTGGGTGCCCAATGGTATTTTGGGTCACTAAAACAATACCAGCAATCGGCTTGCCTTTGGATTTCTTCTTAGGTGGTTAAAATAAGCCCCTATTTATTAAGTTCACTGTCATATTTTGTTGTTCTTACTTGCAGCCAAACATATTCCTAACTAGTGTTGGAAGAATAGTAGGCACTATTTTAGGCATTAGGGATTACAACAGTAAATAATGCCCTTGGGGTGGGAAGACTCATTTTATTTATTTATTTTTAAAGATTTTATTTCTTTGAGAGAGAGAGAGCTAGAGAGAGTACGAGCAGAGGGAGAAGCAGACTCCCTGCTGAGCAGAGAGCCTGATATAGAGCACGATCCCAGAACCCTGAGATCATGACCTGAGCCCAAGGTAGACGCTTAACTGATTGAGCCATGCAGGCAGCCCGGGAAGACTCATTTTAAAGGAGAGAGGGGGGAAAGGGTCAACATGTAAACAAGATAATGTAAGACTATCCATGTCTTACATTAATGTAAAACCAAGATAATGTGGTAATTACTATGAAGGAAATAAACAAATAGAGGGAAACTGGGTATAGCTCCTTTGTGATATGATAGTTAAACTAAGCTATAAAGAACTGAAAAGGAGCTGGTCACACACACACACACACACACACACACACACACACACGTAAGCAAAGGATTTTCCAGGCAGAGGGACTAGCAGGTGAAAACACTCTGAGATAGAAAAGAGCTGGTGAAGGAACTGAAGGAAGGCATGGGACCAGAGGAAGCAATGAAGAGAGTATAAGGGTGAGGCTGAAGAAAGAGGCAAACTCCAGATCCTGAAGGGTTTGAGGGGGCCACAGAACATAATTGGGACTTTAGGTGCAATGGGAAAGTCTTGAAGGCTTTTGTGTCATACCCACATGATGTTAAGAGAATTCTAGTTGCAATGTGCAATGTGGAAGCTGGAAGACCAGTAGGAAGAGGTTGCAGTACATGGAAGAAATAAAATAGATAATCCCATAGAAAGTTACATAGCTAAGACGGGACATATGATGGAAATTCATAGGCAACAAGATCGGTGTGGCTTGAGACACCAAAGCTCTCTCAAATCTGTCATTACACTGGGATGCCTGGGTAGCTCAGTCAGTTAAGCTCAGACTCTTGATTTCCGCCCAGGTCATGATCTCAGGGTGATGAGATCCAGCCTGGAGGGGATCCACACTCAGCGGGGAGTGTGATTGAAGAGTCTCTCCTTCTGCCTCTCCCCCCATTCATGCACATGCGCTCTCTCTAAAATAAATCAATCTTTAAAAAAAAAATCTGTAAATACACTAAATCCACCAACGACCTCAGATACAGGAGCTGGTCTGATTCTCTCCACTTGCCATAAGAAGAATGTGTGACCCAGGGCGCCTGGGTGGCTCAGTCGTTAAGCGTCTGCCTTCGGTTCGGGTCATGATCCCAGGGTCCTGGGATGGAGCACCACATCGGGCTCCCTGCTCAGCGGGGAGCCTGCTTCTCCCTTTCCCACTCTCCCTGCTTGTGTTCCCTCTCTCCTGTGTCTCTCTCTGTCAAATAAATAAATAAAATCTTAAAAAAAAAAAAAAAGAAGAAGAATCTGTGACCCAAAGAGGTGATCCCTGGCTGAAGGCCACAGAAATCACTCACAGAATCAATCAGCTCCTTACCCACCCCACCCCACCCCCGGCTTCCATGTCTGGCCCTCAAGAACCCCAAGGTTTTCTGAGCCAAATTACTATGCATTCCCCCCAAAAACCTACCAAGTCCTTTGCTGGGAAAACTACCCTCAACTTTGCCAGCTACAAGTGTTTACCCAACCCCAATCCGAGCTCTCCTCGGTCCCAATGTTCCACTTTTAGAAAAACAAGTAGGCGGGGGGGGGGGGGGGGGGGTGGACACGGGACACGATTTGGGAGTCACCAAAGTTCTCACCAGATCCACGAGGGGGCAAAAGAGAGCCAACGGCCGGGCTGTCATCCTTTCTCTGGCTCCCAGCCCGGGGAAGAAGAGGAATACAGAGAGGCGAAGAGGCCCAACTTTGGGCTGGGCTGGGTAGGCAGGGGCCGAGGGAAGGGGAGGCCCCAGGAGTCCGTCAACTGCTCCCCTTGCCCTCCTATCCACGGTGGGAAGGACCTCTGCCACCCCCACTGCTAAGCACAGCGCGATTTGGGCTGGAGTGAGTCTAGCCTCCGCGGTAAGACTCACCTGGAGAAGGGGCGGGGCTTGGACGTCTCAGTCAGCCATTGGCTGCGGGCTGCTGGGGGTGGGGACACAGCCTACCAAGCGCTGAGCTCCGTTTGCGCTAATTCTCTAGCGAAGAAGGCCGCGGTGACCCAGCGGCTGCGGGGGGAGCACCAGCCTGTAAAGGGATCTGGGGGAGGTACCAACAAGCGGCCACTTAAGTCCCCTCTCCGGTTTACTCCTGTCCCCTTCCAGCCTCTCTCGCTCTTTCCAGGGTAGGAACAGGGGAGCCTATCCTCCTGCGGACGCAGACACTGGGAGAGAGTTTTCATAGCAGCTGGACAAAGTGTGAGAGTCTAATGGGTCCTGAGGCCCGGCCTCCCGCAATGGATCCTCTTGCCAAGCCCAGGGGAATCTCTCTTGCACAACATTTGCCCGTCTCCTATTTCCTGCCTGACTACAGAGGGATTAGGTCATACTTTTAGCTTTTGACCTATTTCTTTTTCTCCAGAGGACCAGGCTAACTTTTTCCTCTTTATGCCTTTGGGGGAAAAAAAAAAAAAGTCCCATCCTCACCACTTTATCAGTTAAACCAAAGGGGGTTTGTGACTCTTAACTAAAAAAATGCTTATTACAGCAGGAATACCGCATACCAGCTAAGATACCCACCCAGCCAGCCCCTGGTGGCTTCGGGAGCCCGCTAAGCACCATAAAGTTTGAGAAAACGCATGTCCAGCATCTCAATCTCCTGCCTGTGGCTGAGGAAATCCCCACTGACTGGGTCAGCACAGAAATTACATGAGATTTTTTTCACTCTCATTTCCAAAACTGGGGGCTTTAGCCAATAAGGTGTTTCCACCCAGGTCTTTGAGTCTGTAGCAAATGATGTGACCCCCCCCCACCACCACCAGATGCTCCAGCAGTGTGGTTTTGATGGTGGTGCTGGCTACCCAGCCCCCACCCCTTGTGCCTGTGTGATCTCTGGGTCTAGTTGTCCAGGGGTCCTGTGAGCTAACCAATACCCTTTGATTAGGCTTCTTTTCTGCTCTAGTCACAGCCTGTGTCTGCTGCTTGCAGCTCTGACCTGACCGATGCAGGGTCTTTGGAGGGTTGGGGCAAGGAAAGGTGATAGGATCTTGATTTGATCTGACTTGCACTTTGAAGAAATCCAAGCACAGTGAGGACAAAATGTGAGTAAACCAGTTAGACCGACAGCCCAGTTAGGGCTCCTCAGGTTGGGGTGGTGGCTGTGGGAGAAGCTGAATGGAGCTTTGGAGGTGAAATTGAATTGCCTCGGTGATGTAGTGCATGTTGGAGAAGTAAAAAGGAGGCGTCACGATGACACCCAGGTTTCTGTCTTTTGTAAATGGATGGTGTGGTAGATTAATGGCAGAAGTGGTCCCATTTCTCCCCCCTCCCATCAATGTGACTTTGTAGCTCCTCCCATGAAGGGGCAGAGTCTATTTCCAAACCCCTTTAAGCAAGGCTTAGCCTTGAGACTTGTTTGTCCAAAAGAGCGTGGTGGAAGTGACAGTTTATCAGTTCCAAGTCATGACTCCATGAGGCCTTGCATATTTTCACTTGCTTTCCTGGACCCCTGCAATCACTATGTGAACAAGCCTGGACTGGTCTGCTGGAGGGCCATTCTACACCAGCCAGTTCCCAGCCAATGCAGCAACGGATCACAAAAGCATGAGTGTGCCCAGCCAAGATTAGCTGAGCCCAGCGAACCTACAGACCCATGAGAAATAATAAATAGTTAATGCTTTAAGCCATTAAGTTTTGGGATGGTTTGTTACACAACAAGAGCTAAGTCATATAGAGAGAGAGAGATAGAGAGAGAGAGAGATGATAGAGATAGAGAGAGATAGAAATAGATCCATCCTGGCTAAGCCCACCACCCTGTGGTGTTTCAAGTACCTGTGGTTACCTGGACTTGCTGGTGATCTCCTCTACCTACAACTTTGGACTTCCCTGTTCCAAGTCTGTCTTCAGTACACTTGAGCTTGCTCTGATTTTTTTCATGCTCTTTCTTGGGCATCCCAGCTGCCCCTCAGGCCAGCCCCTGGGCTTCCTCTGCCCCAGAAGTCTGCTTTATCCCAGAGTCCCTTCACCCAGTATCAGTACCTATTGCTGGCCTTCGAGATTTGCTTTGCTTGAGTCCTATGACTAGTTGAGGCTCCCACAGTGCTCTCTGAGCCTGGGTTCTCGGTCTCAGAAGTGGTCCGAACCCCTAGAGCCCTATTCAGGAAACACTAGGCCCAGCACAGAGCAGCTGGGGGATCCCATGCTCCTTTGTGCCCACTCTCATGGCCTCACCTGTGCCCTTCTGGAACATCTGTGACTCACTGATCCTCCCACTACCTCTGACAGGCTGCCCTCTGCTCTTCTCCACTCAATACTCAATACTGGGCACCTGGGGAGTGCCAGGCTGTGTGTAAGGTTCAACCTGTGTGGGTCCCCAGAAACAACTTCATCCCACCAACTCAAAGACCCCTAGGCAGCTGGTTGACATGGGAGCTGGGAACTGACCTGGGACCTCTGTTTTGCCTCCTGTGAATAAAGATACCCCAGAACACAGTGAAATGTATGACTTATCCAGCAAAAACTCCAACAACTGACATAATTTTCACATCTTCGTTTTACTTTGCTTGGCAGAAGCATCTAGGCCTGGTGGAGACATAATTTCCTCTTTCTATTATGAACTATTCTAATGGGAGGGAGGACAAGAGGAAGTAAAGACTCTCCCCAAGACCTAGGGAGCACGTGCTCCAGGTCTTCCTTCCAGGGGGTTAGGGAGAGGCTATAGAAAAAGCCGATGAGCCTGAATGCATGAAGACCCCCCACTTCAGCCTAGTTACCTGGGATGCCTGTCCTTTCTGGCATAAAAAGAGCTATCTTCCCTCCCACACCCACCCCACCTACCTCAGGTGCCCCCACTGCAGAGGCAGCTCATCCTGGGCTTTCTGTCAAACGAGGTCAGAGCATGTTGGGGGCTGGATAAATCCGTCATTGGTCCAGAATATCGGGGCTCATGACCTCTCTGCCTACTCTAGCTGCCGGCAGGTACGGGCTGGCTGGCACTGGCTACAGACACAGGGAGAGGATTCTGAAGGGCTGTTCTGGGGAAGCCTTGTTGAGGGGCACAGAGCCTCGGGGAGGGAGGGGCAGCAATGGGGGGCTCTCACCAGCCCCTGCCTGTTCAAAGCATGTGTCCATCTGACTCTCATAAGGGCTTGGGCTTGCAGTTCCGGGCACTTGCAGAAGCAGGGGACTTCTGGGGCTCCCTCATTGATAGACTCTATAGTTTGGCAAAGAACATGCCAAGAGGAGGAGGCAAGAGAGGGAGGGTCAGGCCAGACGAAGCGGTGGGGGGCGGCTGAGGGAGGTCATTCCATGACTTGATTCTCTTGGAATCTGTCCTGATCATACAAAAGTGGCCTTGGAGAGCAGCGAGGGCTGGGATTCTGGCAGTATCTTCATGGATGCTGAAGGGAGACATGGCCCAAGTCCTCCCCTGAGGTCTTCCCTGATGAAGATGTGGCAGAAAGGAGGGCAAAGTAGGAATGCTGGTGAGCCCTCATTCCTGCTCCCTCCCATCTGGGAACTGGAGGGACCCATCCTTGGGATGTGTGGTTGCCGCCTGACGCTGGGAGGACACCATGTCAGAGAGCTGGAGGGGGCTGAGGCTGGCCACCAGGGGGCAGCTGTGAGCCCCACAGCCTTGCCGACCTGCACAGCTCCCCCTCAGGGAAAGAAAGCCAGGCCTTGGCCGGCTGAGACCTTGCTTTAAAAATCCCAGCAAGAGGCTGCTCCACTGACCCCATGAGGGGTCCTCAGGTGGGGAGGGGTGAGATGCCCTCCAAGAAACCTTCGCCCCAACAGGCAGACCCCTAACTAACCCAACCAGGTGTCAGCACCAAAAATGGGAGCCAATGCTGTAATAACCTGGCCTTGGTGGGACCCCCAACCCTGGCCTCAGACTGCCCCACACAAACCTAATGCAGTCCTTCGTTTATTCACTAGCCCTTCGCGAAGATGGTGCCAAAAGAGCCCCTCCCAAAGCCAAAGCCAAAGCCAAAGCAAAGGCTTTGAAGGCCAAGAAAGCAGCCCTGAAGGGCGTCCACAGCCACAACAGAAAAGAAAATCCACATGTCACCTACCTTCTGACAGCCTAAGACAGTTTCTGAAATCAGCCCAAATATCCTAGAAAGAGCGCCCCCAGGAGAAATAAGCTTTACCACTATGCCATCATCAAGTTCCCCCTGATCACTGAGTCAGCCATGAAGAAAGTAGAAGACAACACGTTTGTGTTCATTGTGGACGTCAAGGCCAACGAGCACCAGATCAAACAGGCTGTGAAGAAGTTCCGTGACATTGGTGTGGCCAAGGTCAACACCCTGATCAGGCCCGAAGGGGAAAAGATGGCATATATCCAGCTGGCTCCTGACTACAGTGCTTTGGATCTTGCCAACAAAATTGGGATCATCTAAACTGAGTCCAGCTGCCTAAATCTACATATAAATTGTTTTCACCATAAAAAGATAAATAAAAATAAAATCACACCAGGTGTGTTCTTTGACCAGCAATGCTGCTGAGAGGGAATTGGTAGTACTAAATGCTTACATTAGAAAAAAGAGGGCGCCTGGGTGGCTCAGTTGGTTAAGCGACTGCCTTCGGCTCGGGTCATGATCCTGGAGTCCCGGGATCGAGTCCCGCATCGGGCTCCCTGCTCGGCGGGGAGTCTGCTTCTCCCTCTGACCCTCCCCCCTCTCATGCTCTCTGTCTCTCATTCTCTCTCT